>NC_092711.1:13578898-13878898 GCF_047496885.1 Scyliorhinus torazame
CTCTGGCTCTGTCTCTCTCTATCTGACTCACTCCCCCTGACTCCTCTCTCTATGTGATGCACACTCTCTCTCTCTCAGTCTCTCCCTCTCTCTGGCTTTCTCTGTATGTCTTTCTCTCTCTCTCTCTCTCTCTCCATCTCTCTCTGACAGTCTCTCTGTGACTCTCTCTCTGTCTCTCTCTGACTATCTCTCTCTCTCTGCCTCTCTGTCTCGCTCTCTCTCCCTGTCTCTCTCTATCTCTCTGACTCTCTCTCTTTCTCTGGATTTCTCTGTATGTCTTTCTCTCTCTCTCTCTCTCCATCTCACTCTGACATCTCTCTCTCTGACTGTCTCTCTGTGACTCTTTCTCTGACGCTGTCTCTCTCTCTGACTCTCCCCCTCTCTCGGGCTTTCCCTGACTGTCTCTCTGACTCTGTCTCTCTCTCTCTCTGTCTCTCAGTCTCTCTGACTCTCTGTCTCTCTATCTCTCTGACTCACTCTCTCTGACTCCTCTCTCTATGTGATGCACACTCTCTCTCTCAGACTCTCTCCATCTCTCTGGCTTTCTCTGTATGTCTTTCTCTCTCTCTCTCTCTGTGAATCTCTCTCTGAATGTTTCTCTCTCTGACTCACTCGCTCACTCTGACCGTCTCTCTGTGACTCTCTCTCTGTGAATCTCTCTCTGACTGTTTTTCTCTCTGACTCACTCGCTCTCGCTGACCATCTCTCTGTGACTCTCTATCTGACCGTCTCTCTGTGACTCTCTCTCTGACCGTCTCTCTGTGACTCTCTCTGACCGTCTCTCTGTGACTCTCTCTCTGACCGTCTCTCTGTGACTCTATCTGACCGTCTCTCTGTGACTCTCTCTCTGACCGTCTCTCTGTGACTCTCTATCTGACCGTCTCTCTGTGACTCTCTCTCTGACCGTCTCTCTGTGACTCTATCTGACCGTCTCTCTGTGACTCTCTCTCTGACCGTCTCTGTGACTCTCTCTCTGACTCTGACTCTCTCTCTCTCTCTCTCTCTGTGATTCTCCCTCTGACCGTCTCTCTGTGACTCTCTATCTGACCGTCTCTCTGTGACTCTCTCTCTGACGCTGTCTCTCTCTCTCTCTGTGAGTCTATCTCTGACCGTCTCTCTGTGTCTCTCATTGACGCCTCTCTCTTTCTGACTCTCTTTCTGTCTCTCTCACTCTCTGGCTCTCTCGCTATGACTCAATCTCTCTCTGACACTCTTTGTGTGAATCTCTGTCTCTCTCTCTGACGCTGTCTCTCTCTCTCTCTGTCTTTCTCTCTGACTCTCTCCCTCTCAGACTCTCTCTCACTCTGTCTTTCTCTCCCTGCCCCTCTTTCTCACACTCTCTCTGACTCTCTCTCCCTCTCTCTCTGACTCTACTCTCTCTGTCTGACTCTGTGTGAATCTCTCTCCCTCTCTGAGTCACTGTTTCCGGCTCCTCTCTCTGACTCTCTCTCTAACTGTCTCTGACGTTTTTCTGCCTCTCCCTCTCTGTCTATGTGACTCTCTCTCTGACTCTCTCCCTGTGTCTCTCTCTCGGATTCTCTCTCTAACTCTCTCTCTCTCTCTCTCTGACTCTCTCTCACTCTGTCTTTCTCTCTGTCTCTCTCTGTCGCTCTGTCTCTCTGACTCCTCTCTCGATGTGAGGCACACTCTCTCTTTCTGTCTCTGTCTCTCTCTCTGTCTCTCTCTCTCTCTCTGACTCTCTCCCTCTCTCTGGCTTTCTCTGTATGTCTTTCTCTCTCTCTCTCTCTCCATCTCTCTCTAACAGTCTCTCTCTCTCTCTCTCTCTGTCTCACTCTCTCTCTGTCTTTCTGTCACTCCATCTCTGACATATTTCTCTGACTCTCTCTGTGACTCTCTCTCTCTCTGACCATCTCTCTGTGACTCTCTCTCTGTCTGTCTCTCTCTCAGTCTCTCTCTCTCTCAGTCTCTCTGTCTCTCTCTGGCTCTCTGTCCCTCTCTGTCACTCTCTGACTCTCTCTGACCATCTCTCTGTGACTCTCTCTCTGTCTCTCTCTCTCTCTCAGTCTCTCTCTCTCTCTCTGGCTCTCTGTCACTCTCTGGCTCTCTGTCCCTCTCTGTCCCTCTCTGACTCTCTCTGACCGTCTATCTGTGACTCTCTCTGTCTCTCTCTCTCTCTCAGTCTCTCTCTCTCTCTCAGTCTCTCTCTCTCTCTGGCTCTCAGACCCTCTCTGTCTCTCTCTGACCGTCTCTCTGTGACTCTCTCTCTGCCTCTCTCTCTCTCTCAGTCTCTCTCTCTCTCTGGCTCTCTGTCCCTCTCTGGCTCACTCTGACTCTCTCTGACCTTCTCTCTGTGAATCTCTCTCTGACGCTGTCTCTCTCTCTCTCTGTCTCTCTCTCTCTGACGCTGTCTCTCTCTCTCTCTCTGTCTCTCTCTCTGACGCTGTCTCTCTCTCTCTCTGACGCTGTCTCTCCCTCTCTCTGTCTTTCTCTCTGACTCTCTCCCTCTCAGACTCTCTCATACTCTGTCTTTCTCGCCCTACCCCTCTTTCTCACTCTCTCTCTGACTCTCTCTCCCTCTCTATGTGGCTCACTCGCTCTGACTCTTTCCCTGTGACTCTCTTTCTGACTCTGTCTCTCTCTAACTCTCTGTCTCTCTCTCTCTCTCTGTCTCTCTGACACACTCTCTCTGACTCCTCTCTCTCTGTGACTCTTTCACAGAAAGCATCCTGTCTGGCTGCATCACAGCCTGGCATGGCAACTGCTCGGCCCAGGACCGCAAGAAACTTCAGCGAGTCGTGAACACCGCCCAGTCCATCACAGGAACCTGCCTCCCATCCATTGACTCCATCTACACCTCCCGCTGCCTGGGGAAAGCGGGCAGTATAATCAAAGATCCCTCCCACCCGGCTTACTCACTCTTCCAACTTCTTCCATCGGGCAGGAGATACAGGAGTCTGAAAACACGCACGAACAGACTCAAAAACAGCTTCTTCCCCACTGTCACCAGACTCCTAAATGACCCTCTTATGGACTGACCTCATTAACACTACACCCTGTATGCTTCATCCGATGCCGGTGTTTATGTAGTCACATTGTGTACCTTGTGTTGCCCTATTATGTATTTTCTTTTATTCCCTTTTCTTCCCATGTACTTAATGATCTGTTGAGCTGCTCGCAGAAAAATACTTTTCACTGTACCTGGGTACACATGACAATAAACAAATCCAAATACAAACCTCTAACTCTCTGACTCTCTCTCTCTGACGCTATCTCTCTCTGACTCTATCTCTCTCTCTCTGACTCATCTCTCTGACTCCTCTCTCTGACGCTGTCTCTCGATCTCTCTGACTCACTCTCTCTGACTCCTCTCTCTATGTGATGCACACTCTCTCTCTCTCTGACTCTCTCCCTCTCTCTGGCTTTCTCTGTATGTCTTTCTCTCTCTCTCCGTCTCTCTCTGACAGTCTCTCTGAGACTCTCTCTCTGTCTCTCTCTCTCTCTGGCTCTGTCTCTCTCTCTCTCTCTGACTCACTCTCTCTGACTCCTCTCTCTATGTGATGCACACTCGCTCTCTCTGTCTCTCTCTCTTTCTGACTCACTCTCTCTGACACCTCTATCTATGTGATGCACACTCTCTCTCTCTCTGACTCTCTCCCTCTCTCTGGCTTTCTCTGTATGTATTTCTCTCTCTCTCTCTCTCTCTCTCCATCTCTCTCTGACAGTCTCTCTGAGACTCTCTCCCTGACTCTATCTCTCTCTCTGGCTCTCTGTCTCGCTCTCTCTGTATCTCTCTCTCTCTCTCTGTCTCTCTCTCTCTCTGTCTCTCTCTCTCTGTCTCTCTCTCTCCATCTCTCTCTGACACTCTCTCTGTGAGTCTCTCTCTGTCTCTCTCTAACTCTATCTCTCTCTCTCAGGCTCTCTCTCTCTCTGTCTCTCTCTCTCTGGCTCTGTCTCTCTCTGTCTCTCTCTCTCTGGCTCTGTCTCTCTCTATCTGACTCACTCTCTCTGACTCCTCTCTCTATGTGATGCACACTCTCTCTCTCTGACTCGCTCCCTCTCTCTGGCTTTCTCTGTATGTCTTTCTCTCTCTCTCCATCTCTCTCTGACAGTCTCTCTGTGACTCTCTCTCTCTCTCTGTCTCTCTCTAACTCTCTCTGTCTCTCTCTCTCTCTGTCTCTCTCTCTCTGGCTCTGTCTCTCTCTATATGACTCACTCCCTCTGACTCCTCTCTCTATGTGATGCACACTCTCTCTCTCTGACTCTCTCCCTCACTCTGGCTTTCTCTGTATGTCTTTCTCTCTCTCTCTCTCTCCATCTCTCTCTGACATCTCTCTCTCTGACTGTCTCTCTGTGGCTCTCTCTCTGACGCTGTCTCTCTCTCTCTCTGTCTCTCTCTCTCTCTGTCTCTCTCTGTCTCTCTCTCTCTCTGACTCACTCTCTCTGACTCCTCTCTCTATGTGATGCACACTCTCTCTCTCTGACTCTCTCCCTCACTCTGGCTTTCTCTGTATGTCTTTCTCTCTCTCTCGCCATCTCTCTCTGACATCTCTCTCATAGTGTCTCTCTTTGACTCTCTCTCTCTGTAAATCTCTCTCTGACTGTTTTTCTCTCTGACTCACTCGCTCTCGCTGACCGTCTCGCTGTGACTCTCTATCTGACCGTCTCTCTGTGACTCTCCCTCTGACCGCCTCTGTGACTCTCTCTCTGATACTGTCTCTCTCTCTCTCTCTCTGTCTCTCTCTCTGACGCTGTCTCTCTCTCTCTCTGGCTCTCTGTCTCTCTCTTACTCTCTCTCTGACCGTCTCTCTGTGAATCTCTCTCTGACGCTGTCTTTCTCTCTCTCTCTGTCTCTCTGTCTCTCTCTTACTCTCTCTCTGACTGTCTCTGTGACTCTCTCTGACGCTCTCTCTCTCTCTTACTCTCTCTCTGACCGTCTATGTGACTCTCTCTCTGACGCTCTCTCTCTCTCTCTCTGTCTCTCTCTCTGACGCTGTCTCTCTCTCTCTCTTTCTGTCTCTCTCTCTGACGCTGTCTCTCTCTCTCTCTGGCTCTCTCTGACTCTCTCTGACCGTCTCTCTGTGACTCGCTCTCTGACGCTGTCTCTCTCTCTCTCTGACTCTCTCTCTGACCGTCTCTTTGTGAATCTCTCTCTGACGCTGTCTCTCTCTCTCTCTCTGACTCTCTGTCTCTCTCTTACTCTCTCTCTGACCATCTCTGTGACTCTCTCTCTGACGCCCTCTCTCTCTCTCTGACGCTCTCTCTCTCTTACTCTCTCTCTGACGCTGTCTCTCTCTCTCTCTGACGCTCTCTCTCTCTTACTCTCTCTCTGACCGTCTCTGTGACTCTCTCTCTGACGCTCTCTCTCTCTCTGACTCTCTCTCTGACCGTCTCTCTGTGAATCTCTCTCTGACGCTGTCTCTCTGGCTCTCTGTCTCTCTCTTACTCTCTCCCTGACCGTCTCTGTGACTCTCTCTCTGACGCTCTCACTCTCTCTGTGAGTCTCTCTCTGACCGTCTCTCTGTGAATCTCTCTCTGACCGTCTCTCTGTGAATCTCTCTTTGACGCCTCTCTCTTTCTGACTCTCTTTCTAACTGTCTCTCTCACTCTGACTCTCGCTATGCCTCAATCTCTCTCTTTGACCCTCTTTCTGCAAATCTCTCTCTGACTCTACTCTCTTTGTCTGACTCTGTGTGAATCTCTCTCCCTCTCTGACTCACTCTCTCCGGCTCCTCTCTCTCTGACTCCTCTCTCTGTCTCTCTCTGTCCCTCTCTCTCTCTGACTCCTCTCTCTATGTGATGCACACTCTCTCTATCTCTGTCCAACTCTGTCTGTGACTCTCTCCCTCTCTCTGGCTTTCTCTGTATGTCTTTCTCTGTCTCTCTCTCTCTCTCTCTCCATCTCTCTCTGACTCTCTCCCTGTGTCTCTCTCTCACTGATTCTCTCTCTAACTGTCTGTCTCTCTCTCTCTGACTCTCTCTGACTCTCTGTCTCTCTCTGTCTGACTCACTCTCTCTGACTCCTCTCTCTGTGTGATGCACACTCTCTCTGACTCTCTCCCTCTCTCTGGCTTTCTCTGACTGTCTCTCTGACTCTCTCTCACTCTCTGTCTCTCTCTCTCTGACTCTCTCTCTGACTCTCTGTCTCTCTCTCTCTGACTCACTCTCTCTGACTCCTCTCTCTATGTGATGCACACTCTCTCTGACTCTCTTCCTCTCTCTGGCTTTCTCTGACTGTCTCTCTGACTCTCTCTCACTCTTTGTCTCTCTCTCTCTGACTCTCTCTCTGAGTCTCTGTCTCTCTCTCTCTGACTCACTCTCTCTGACTCCTCTCTCTATGTGATGCACACTCTCTCTCTCTGACTCTCCCCCTCTATCTGGCTTTCTCTGTATATCTTTCTCTCTCTCTCTCTCTCTCTCCATCTCTCTCTGACATCTCTCTCTGAGTGTCTCTCTTTGACTCTCTCTCTCTGTGAGTCTCTCTCTGACTGTTTTTCTCTCTGACTCACTGACTCACTCTGACCGTCTCTCTGTGGCTCTCTCTGTCTCTCTCTCTCAGTCTCTCTCTCTCTCTCAGTCTCTCTCTCTCTCTCTCTGTCTCTCAGTCTCTCTGACGCTGTCTCTCTCTCTCTCTGACGCACTCTCTCTGACTCCTCTCTCTATGTGATGCACTCTCTCTCTCTGACTCTCCCCCTCTATCTGGCTTTCTCTGTATATCTTTCTCTCTCTCTCTCTCTCTCTCCATCTCTCTCTGACATCTCTCTCTGAGTGTCTCTCTTTGACTCTCTCTCTCTGTGAGTCTCTCTCTGACTGTTTTTCTCTCTGACTCACTGGCTCTCGCTGACCGTCTCTCTGTGACTCTCTCTCTGACCGTCTCTCTGTGAATCTCTCTCTGACGCTGTCTCTCTCTCTCTCTCTCTGTCTCTCTCTCTGACGCTGTCTCTCTCTCTCTCTCTGTCTCTCTCTTACTCTCTCTCTGACCGTCTCTCTGTGAATCTCTCTCTGACGCTGTCTTTCTCTCTCTCTCTGTCTCTCTCTTACTCTCTCTCTGACTGTCTCTGTGACTCTCTCTGACGCTCTCTCTCTCTCTTACTCTCTCTCTGACCGTCTCTGTGACTCTCTCTCTGACGCTCTCTCTCTCTCTCTGTCTCTCTCTCTGATGCTGTCTCTCTCTCTCTTTCTGTCTCTCTCTCTGACGCTGTCTCTCTCTCTCTCTGGCTCTCTCTGACTCTCTCTGACCGTCTCTCTGTGACTCTCTCTCTGGCGCTGTCTCTCTCTCTCTCTGACTCTCTCTCTGTGAATCTCTCTCTGGCGCTGTCTCTCTCTCTCTCTCTGACTCTCTGTCTCTCTCTTACTCGCTCTCTGACCGTCTCTGTGACTCTCTCCCTGACGCCCTCTCTCTCTCTCTCTCTCTGACGCTCTCTCTCTCTTACTCTCTCTCTGACGCTGTCTCTCTCTCTCTGACGCTCTCTCTCTCTCTCTTACTCTCTCTGTGACCGTCTCTGTAACTCTCTCTCTGACGCTCTCTCTCTCTCTGACTCTCTCTCTGACCGTCTCTCTGTGAATCTCTCTCTGACGCTGTCTCTCTGGCTCTCTGTCTCTCTCTTACTCTCTCTCTGACCGTCTCTGTGACTCTCTCTCTGACGCTCTCACTCCCTCTGTGAGTCTCTCTCTGACCGTCTCTCTGTGAATCTCTCTCTGACGCTGTCTCTCTGGCTCTCTGTCTCTCTCTTACTCTCTCTCTGACCATCTCTGTGACTCTCTCTCTGACGCTCGCTCTCTCTCTCTGTGAGTCTGTCTCTGACAGTCTCTCTGTGAGTCTCTCTCAGACCGTCTCTCTGTGAATCTCTCTTTGACGCCTCTCTCTTTCTGACTCTCTTTCTAACTGTCTCTCTCACTCTGACTCTCGCTATGCCTCAATCTCTCTCTTTGACCCTCTTTCTGCAAATCTCTCTCTGACTCTATTCTCTCTGTCTGACTCTGTGTGAATCTCTCTCCCTCTCTGACTCACTCTCTCCGGCTCCTCTCTCTCTGACTCCTCTCTCTGTCTCTCTCTGACTCCTCTCTCTGTCTCTCTCTGTCCCTCTCTCTCTCTGACTCCTCTCTCTATGTGATGCACACTCTCTCTATCTCTGTCCAACTCTGTCTGTGACTCTCTCCCTCTCTCTGGCTTTCTCTGTATGTCTTTCTCTGTCTCTCTCTCTCTCTCTCTCCATCTCTCTCTTACTCTCTCCCTGTGTCTCTCTCTCACTGATTCTCTCTCTAACTGTCTGTCTCTCTCTCTCTCTGTCTCTCTCTCTCTGACTCTCTCTGACTCTCTGTCTCTCTCTCTCTGACTCACTCTCTCTGACTCCTCTCTCTATGTGATGCACACTCTCTCTGACTCTCTCCCTCTCTCTGGCTTTCTCTGACTGTCTCTCTGACTCTCACTCTCTGTCTCTCTCTCTCTGACTCTCTCTCTGACTCTCTGTCTCTCTCTCTCTGACTCACTCTCTCTGACTCCTCTCTCTATGTGATGCACACTCTCTCTGACTCTCTCCCTCTCTCTGGCTTTCTCTGACTGTCTCTCTGACTCTCTCTGACTCTCTGTCTCTCTCTCTCTGACTCACTCTCTCTGACTCCTCTCTCTATGTGATGCACACTCTCTCTCTCTGTCTCTCTCTCTGACTCTCTCTCTGACTCTCTGTCTCTCTCTCTCTGACTCACTCTCTCTGACTCCTCTCTCTATGTGATGCACACTCTCTCTCTCTGACTCTCTCCCTCTCTCTGGCTTTCTCTGACTGTCTCTCAGACTCTCTCTCTCTCTCTGTCTCTCTCTCTCTGACTCTCTCTCTCTCTGACTCTCTGTCTCTCTCTCTGTCTGACTCACTCTCTCTGACTCCTCTCTCTATGTGATGCACTCTCTCTCTCTGACTCTCTCCCTCTCTCTGGCTTTCTCTGACTGTCCCTCTGACTCTCTCTCTCTGTCTCTCTCTCTCTCTGGCTCTGTCTCTCTCTCTCTTTCTGACTCACTCTCTGACTCCTCTCTCTATGTGATGCACACTCTCTCTCTGACTCTCCCCCTCTCTCTGGCTTTCCCTGTATATCTTTCTCTCTCTCTCTCTCTCTCCATCTCTCTCTGACATCTCTCTCTGACTGTCTCTCTTTGACTCTCTCTCTCTGTGAGTCTCTCTCTGACTGTTTTTCTCTCTGACTCACTGGCTCTCGCTGACCGTCTCTCTGTGACTCTCTCTCTGACCGTCTCTCTGTGAATCTCTCTCTGACGCTGTCTCTCTCTCTCTCTCTGTCTCTCTCTCTGACGCTGTCTCTCTCTCTCTGTCTCTCTCTCTGACGCTGTCTCTCTCGCTCTCTCAGGCTCTCTGTCTCTCTCTCGCTCTTACTCTCTCTCTGACCGTCTCTGTGACTCTCTCTCTGACGCTCTCTCGCTCTGTGAGTCTCTCTGTGACCGTCTCTCTGTGAATCTTTCTTTGACGCCTCACTCTTTCTGAATCTCTTTCTAACTGTCTCTCTCTCTCTGACTCTCTCGCTATGACTCACTCTCTCTCTCTGGCATTCTTTGTGTGAATCTCTCTCTGACTCTACGCTCTCTGTCTGACTCTGTGTGAATCTCTCTCTCTCTCTGACTCACTCTCTCCAACTCCACTCTCTCTCTCTATCTGTCTCTGACATTTTTCTGCCTCTCCCGCTCTGTCTATGTGACTCTCTCTCTGACTCTCTCCCTGTGTCTCTCTCTCTCGGATTCTCTCTGACTCTCTCTCTCTCTCTCTCGCTGTCTCTCTCTCTCTCTGACTCTCTATGTCTTTCTCTGTCTCTCTCTGTCTCTCTGTCTCTCCATCTCTGACATATGTCTCTGACTGTCTCTTTGTGAATCTCTCTCTCTCTGACTGTCTCTCTGTGACTCTCTGTCTCTCACTCCCTCTCTCTCTCAGGCTCTCTGTCCCTCTCTCTCTCTCTGACCGTCTCTCTGTGAATCTCTCTCTGACGCTGTCTCTCTCTCTCTCTCTGTCTCTCTCTCTGACGCTGTCTCTCTCTCTCTCTCTGGCTCTCTTTCTCTCTCTCTCTTACTCTCTCTCTGACCATCTCTGTGATTCTCTCTCTGACGCTCTCTCTCTCTCTCTCTGTGAGTCTCTCTCTGACCGTCTCTCTGTGAATCTCTCTCTGACGCTGTCTCTCTCTCTCTCTCTCTGTCTCTCTCTCTGACGCTGTCTCTCTCTCTCTGTCTCTCTCTCTCTCTCTCTGGCTCTCTGTCTCTCTCTCTCTCTTACTATCTCTCTGACCGTCTCTGTGACTCTCTCTCTGACGCTCTCTCTCCCTCTCTCTCTGACTCTCTTTCTAACTATTCTAATTATTGGATAAACATATGGATGATAATGGCATAGTGTAGGTTAGATGGCTTTTGTTTTGGTGCAACATCGTGGGCCGAAGGGCCTGTACTGCGCTGTATTGTTCTATGTTCTATGTTCTAACTGTCTCTCTCTCTCTCTCTGACTCTCTCGCTATGACTCACCCTCTCTCTGACACTCTTTGTGTGAATCTCTCTCTGACTCTACTCTCTCTGTCTGACTCTGTGTGAATCTCTCTCTCTCTCTGACTCACTCTCTTTGACTCCTCTCTCTCACTCGCTCTAACTGTCTCTCTCTCTCTGACTCTCTCCGACTCCACTCTCTCTCTAACTGTCTCTGACATTTTTCTGCCTCTCCCTCTCTGTCTATGTGACTCTCTCTCTGACTCTCTCCCTGTGTCTCTCTCTCTCTCTCTCGGATTCTCTCTCTAACTCTCTGCCTCTCTCCCTCTGGCTCTCTCTCACTCTGTCTCTCTCTCTCTCTCTGTCTCTCTCTCTCTGGCTCTTCCTCACTCTCTGTCTCTCTCTCTAACTCTGTCTCTCTCTTTCTGGCTCACTCTCACTCTCTGTCTCTCTCTCTCTCTGTCTCTCTCTCTAACTCTGTCTCTCTCTCTCTCGGACTCTCTCTCTCTCTCTGTCTCACTCTCTGTCACTCTCTCACTCTCTGTCTCTGACTCTCTGTGACTCTCTCTCTGACGCTGTCTCTCTCTCTCTCTCTCTGACGCTTTCTCTCTCTTTCTCTCTCTGACGCTGTCTCTCTCTCTCTCTGACTGTCTCTCTGTGAATCTCTCTCTGACCGTCTCTCTCTCTGACTCACTCGCTCTCTCTGACCGTCTCTCTGTGAATCTCTCTCTGACAGTCTCTCTCTCTGACTCACTCGCGCACTCTGGCCGTCTCTCTGTGACTCTCTCTGACTGTCTCTCTGTGACTCTCTCTCTGATGCTCTCTCTCTCTCTGTGACTCTCCGACTGTCTATCTGTAACTCTCTCTGTCTCTCTCTTTCTCTGTCTCTCTCTCTCTCTGACTCTCTGACCGACTCTCTGTGACTCTCTCTCTGACGCTGTCTCTCTCTCTCTCTCTCTGACGCTTCCTCTCTCTCTCTCTCTCTGACGCTGTCTCTCTCTCTCTCTGACTCTCTGACCGTCTCTCTGTGAATCTCTCTCTGACCGTCTCTCTCTCTGACTCACTCGCTCTCTCTGACCGTCTCTCTGTGAATCTCTCTCTGACCGTCTCTCTCTCTGACTCACTCGCGCTCTCTGGCCGTCTCTCTGTGACTCTCTCTGACTGTCTCTCTGTGACTCTCTCTCTGATGCTCTCTCTCTCTCTGTGACTCTCCGACTGTCTATCTGTAACTCTCTCTCTGTCTCTCTCTTTCTCTGTCTCTCTCTCTCTCTGACCCTCTGACCGACTCTCTGTGACTCTCTCTCTGACGCTGTCTCTCTCTCTCTCTCTGTGACACTTTCTCTCTCTCTCTCTCTCTGACGCTGTCTCTCTCTCTCTCTGACTCTCTGACCGTCTCTCTGTGAATCTCTCTCTGACCGTCTCTCTCTCTGACTCACTCGCTCTCTCTGACCGTCTCTCTGTGAATCTCTCTCTGACCGTCTCTCTCTCTGACTCACTCGCGCTCTCTGGCCGTCTCTCTGTGACTCTCTGTGACTGTCTCTCTGTGACTCTCTCTCTGATGCTCTCTCTCTCTCTGTGACTCTCCGACTGTCTATCTGTAACTCTCTCTCTGTCTCTCTCTTTCTCTGTCTCTCTCTCTCTCTGACCCTCTGACCGACTCTCTGTGACTCTCTCTCTGACGCTGTCTCTCTCTCTCTCTCTGTGACACTTTCTCTCTCTCTCTCTCTCTGACGCTGTCTCTCTCGCTCTCTGACTCTCTGACCGTCTCTCTGTGAATCTCTCTCTGACCGTCTCTCTCTCTGACTCACTCGCTCTCTCTGACCGTCTCTCTGTGAATCTCTCTCTGACCGTCTCTCTCTCTGACTCACTCGCTCTCTCTGACCGTCTCTCTGTGAATCTCTCTCTGACCGTCTCTCTCTCTGACTCACTCGCTCTCTCTGACCGTCTCTCTGTGACTCTCTCTGACTGTCTCTCTGTGACTCCCTCTCTGATGCTCTCTCTCTCTCTCTGACTCTCTCCGACTCCACTCTCTCTCTAACTGTCTGACATTTTTCTGCCTCTCCCTCTCTGTCTATGTGACTCTCTCTGACTCTCTCCCTGTGTCTCTCTCTCTCGGATACTCTCTCTAACTCTCTGTCTCTCTCTCTCTCTCTGTCTCTCTCTCTAACTCTCTGTCTCTCTCTTTCTGGCTCACTCTCACTCTCTGTCTCTCTCTCTCTCTGTCTCTCTCTCTAACTCTGTCTCTCTCTCTCTCTGACTCTCTCTGACTCTCTGACTCTCTCTCACTCTCTGTCTCTCTCTCTCTCTCTCTGTCTCTCTCTCTGTCTCACTCTCTGTCTCTCTCGCACTCTCTGTCTCTCTGTCTCTGACTCTCTGTGACTCTCTCTCTGACACTGTCTCTCTCTCTCTCTCTGTCGCTTTCTCTCTCTCTCTCTGACGCTGTCTCTCTCTCTCTCTGACTCTCTGACCATCTCTCTGTGAATCTCTCTCTGACCGTCTCTCTCTGACTCACTCGCTCTCTCTGACCGCCTCTCTGTGACTCTCTCTCTGATGCTCTCTCTCTCTCTGTGACTCTCCGACTGTCTCTCTGTAACTCTCTCTCTGCCTCTCTCTCATTCTCTCTCTCTCTCTGGCTCTCTCTGTCTCTCTCTTTCTCTGTCTCACTCTCTCTCTGGCTCTGTCTCTCTCTCTGACTCACTCTCTCTGACTCCTCTCTCTATGTGATGCACACTCTCTCTGACTCTCCATCTCTCTCTGACATCTCTCTAAGTGTCTCTCTTTGACTCTCTCTCTCTCTCACTCCCTCTCTGACCATCTCTCTGTGAATCTCTCTCTGACCGTCTCTCTGTGATGCTTTCTCTGCCCGTCTCTCTCTGACTCTCTCTGCCCGTCTCTCTCTGACTCTCTCTCTGACCGTCTCTCTGACTCTCTCTCTGACCGTCTCTCTGTGACTCTCTCTCTGACCATCTCTCTGTGACTCTCTCTCTGACCGTCTCTCTGTAACTCTCTCTCTGACCGTCTCTCTGTGACTCTCTCTCTGACCATCTCTCTGTGACTCTCTCTCTGACGCTGTCTCTCTCTCTGTGACTCTCTCTCTGACCGTCTCTCTGTGACTCTCTCTCTGACCGTCTCTCTGTGACTCTCTCTCTGACGCTGTCTCTCTCTCTGTGACTCTCTCTCTGACCGTCTCTCTCTGACTCTCTCTCTAACCGTCTCTCTGTGACTCTCTCTCTGACCGTCTCTCTGTGACTCTCTCTCTGACCGTCTCTCTGTGACTCTCTCTCTGACCGTCTCTCTGTGACTCTCTCTGACCGTCTCTCTGTGACTCTCTCCCTGACTGTTTCTCTCTCTCCGACTCTCTCTCTGACGCTGTCTCTCTCTCTCTCTGACTCT
This sequence comes from Scyliorhinus torazame, assembly GCF_047496885.1. Classification (NCBI taxonomy): domain Eukaryota; kingdom Metazoa; phylum Chordata; class Chondrichthyes; order Carcharhiniformes; family Scyliorhinidae; genus Scyliorhinus; species Scyliorhinus torazame. The sequence goes on from NC_092711.1 coordinate 13,592,715, forward strand.
CTCTCTGACCATCCCTCTGTGACTCTCTTTCTGGCTGTTTCTCTCTCTCTGACTCTCGCTCTGACCGTCTCCCTGTGACTCTCTCTCTGACGCTGTCTCTCTCTCTCTCTCTCTCTCTCTGACTCTCTCTCTGACCATCCCTCTGTGACTCTCTTTCTGGCTGTTTCTCTCTCTCTGACTCTCTCTCTGACTCTCTCTCTGACGCTGTCTCTCTCTCTGACCATCTCTCTGTGACTCTCTTTCTGGCTGTTTCTCTCTCTCTGACTCTCTCTCTGACTCTCTCTCTGACGCTGTCTCTCTCTCTGACCATCTCTCTGTGACTCTCTTTCTGGCTGTTTCTCTCTCTCTGACTCTCGCTCTGACCGTCTCTCTGTGACTCTCTCTCTGACGCTGTCTCTCTCTCTCTCTCTCTCTCTCTGACTCTCTCTCTAACCGTCTCTCTGTGACTCTCTCTCTGACCGTCTCTCTGTGACTCTCTCTCTGACCGTCTCTCTGTGACTCTCTCTCTGACCGTCTCTCTGTGACTCTCTCTCTGACGCTGTCTCTCTCTCTGTGACTCTCTCTCTGACCGTCTCTCTCTCTGACTCACTCGCTCTCTCTGACCGTCTCTCTGTGACTCTCTCTGACTGTCTCTCTGTGACTCCCTCTCTGATGCTCTCTCTCTCTCTCTGACTCTCTCCGACTCCACTCTCTCTCTAACTGTCTGACATTTTTCTGCCTCTCCCTCTCTGTCTATGTGACTCTCTCTGACTCTCTCCCTGTGTCTCTCTCTCTCGGATACTCTCTCTAACTCTCTGTCTCTCTCTCTCTCTCTGTCTCTCTCTCTAACTCTCTGTCTCTCTCTTTCTGGCTCACTCTCACTCTCTGTCTCTCTCTCTCTCTGTCTCTCTCTCTAACTCTGTCTCTCTCTCTCTCTGACTCTCTCTGACTCTCTGACTCTCTCTCACTCTCTGTCTCTCTCTCTCTCTCTCTGTCTCTCTCTCTGTCTCACTCTCTGTCTCTCTCGCACTCTCTGTCTCTCTGTCTCTGACTCTCTGTGACTCTCTCTCTGACACTGTCTCTCTCTCTCTCTCTGTCGCTTTCTCTCTCTCTCTCTGACGCTGTCTCTCTCTCTCTCTGACTCTCTGACCATCTCTCTGTGAATCTCTCTCTGACCGTCTCTCTCTGACTCACTCGCTCTCTCTGACCGCCTCTCTGTGACTCTCTCTCTGATGCTCTCTCTCTCTCTGTGACTCTCCGACTGTCTCTCTGTAACTCTCTCTCTGCCTCTCTCTCATTCTCTCTCTCTCTCTGGCTCTCTCTGTCTCTCTCTTTCTCTGTCTCACTCTCTCTCTGGCTCTGTCTCTCTCTCTGACTCACTCTCTCTGACTCCTCTCTCTATGTGATGCACACTCTCTCTGACTCTCCATCTCTCTCTGACATCTCTCTAAGTGTCTCTCTTTGACTCTCTCTCTCTCTCACTCCCTCTCTGACCATCTCTCTGTGAATCTCTCTCTGACCGTCTCTCTGTGATGCTTTCTCTGCCCGTCTCTCTCTGACTCTCTCTGCCCGTCTCTCTCTGACTCTCTCTCTGACCGTCTCTCTGACTCTCTCTCTGACCGTCTCTCTGTGACTCTCTCTCTGACCATCTCTCTGTGACTCTCTCTCTGACCGTCTCTCTGTAACTCTCTCTCTGACCGTCTCTCTGTGACTCTCTCTCTGACCATCTCTCTGTGACTCTCTCTCTGACGCTGTCTCTCTCTCTGTGACTCTCTCTCTGACCGTCTCTCTGTGACTCTCTCTCTGACCGTCTCTCTGTGACTCTCTCTCTGACGCTCTCTCTCTCTCTCTGACTCTCTCTCTGACCGTCTCTCTGTGACTCTCTCTCTGACCGTCTCTCTGTGACTCTCTCTCTGACCGTCTCTCTGTGACTCTCTCCCTGACTGTTTCTCTCTCTCTGACTCTCTCTCTGACGCTGTTTCTCTCTCTCTCTCTGACTCTCTCTCTGACCATCCCTCTGTGACTCTCTTTCTGGCTGTTTCTCTCTCTCTGACTCTCGCTCTGACCGTCTCCCTGTGACTCTCTCTCTGACGCTGTCTCTCTCTCTCTCTCTCTCTCTCTGACTCTCTCTCTGACCATCCCTCTGTGACTCTCTTTCTGGCTGTTTCTCTCTCTCTGACTCTCTCTCTGACTCTCTCTCTGACGCTGTCTCTCTCTCTGACCATCTCTCTGTGACTCTCTTTCTGGCTGTTTCTCTCTCTCTGACTCTCTCTCTGACTCTCTCTCTGACGCTGTCTCTCTCTCTGACCATCTCTCTGTGACTCTCTTTCTGGCTGTTTCTCTCTCTCTGACTCTCGCTCTGACCGTCTCTCTGTGACTCTCTCTGACGCTGTCTCTCTCTCTCTCTCTCTCTCTCTGACTCTCTCTCTAACCGTCTCTCTGTGACTCTCTCTCTGACCGTCTCTCTGTGACTCTCTCTCTGACCGTCTCTCTGTGACTCTCTCTCTGACCGTCTCTCTGTGACTCTCTCTCTGACGCTGTCTCTCTCTCTGTGACTCTCTCTCTGACCGTCTCTCTCTGACTCTCTCTCTAACCGTCTCTCTGTGACTCTTTCTCTGACCGTCTCTCTGTGACTCTCTCTCTGACCGTCTCTCTGTGACTCTCTCTGACCGTCTCTCTGTGACTCTCTCTCTGACCGTCTCTCTGTGACTCTCTCTCTGACCGTCTCTCTGTGACTCTCTCTCTGACCGTCTCTCTGTGACTCTCTCTCTGACCGTCTCTCTGTGACTCTCTCTCTGACCGTCTCTCTGTGACTCTCTCTCTGACCGTCTCTCTGTGACTCTCTCTGACCATCTCTCTGTGACTCTCTCCCTGACTGTTTCTCTCTCTCTGACTCTCTCTCTGACCGTCTCTCTGTGACTCTCTCTCTGACGCTGTCTCTCTCTCTCTCTCTCTCTCTCTCTGACTCTCTCTCTGACCATCCCTCTGTGACTCTCTTTCTGGCTGTTTCTCTCTCTCTGACTCTCGCTCTGACCGTCTCCCTGTGACTCTCTCTCTGACGCTGTCTCTCTCTCTCTCTCTCTCTGACTCTCTCTCTGACCATCCCTCTGTGACTCTCTTTCTGGCTGTTTCTCTCTCTCTGACTCTCTCTCTGACTCTCTCTCTGACGCTGTCTCTCTCTCTCTCACTCTCTCTCTGACCATCTCTCTGTGACTCTCTTTCTGGCTGTTTCTCTCTCTCTGACTCTCTCTCTGACTCTCTCTCTGACACTGCCTCTCTCTCTCTGACTCTCTCTCTGACCATCTCTCTGTGACTCTCTTTCTGGCTGTTTCTCTCTCTCTGACTCTCGCTCTGACCGTCTCTCTGTGACTCTCTCTCTGACGCTGTCTCTCTCTCTCTCTCTCTCTGACTTTCTCTCTAACCGTCTCTCTGTGACTCTCTCTCTGACCGTCTCTCTGTGACTCTCTCTCTGACCGTCTCTCTGTGACTCTCTCTCTGACCGTCTCTCTGTGACTCTCTCTCTGACCGTCTCTCTGTGACTCTCTCCCTGACTGTTTCTCTCTCTCTGACTCTCTCTCTGACGCTGTCTCTCTCTCTCTCTCTCTCTCTGACTCTCTCTCTGACCATCCCTCTGTGACTCTCTTTCTGGCTGTTTCTCTCTCTGTGACTCTCGCTCTGACCGCCTCTCTGTGACTCTCTCTCTGACACTGTCTCTCTCTCTCTCTCTCTCGCTCTCTGACTCTCTCTCTGACTCTCTCTCTGACCGTCTCTCTGTGACTCCCTCTCTCTGTCGCTCTCTATCTCTCTCTAAAACTCTCTCTCTGGCCGTCTCTCTGTGACTCTCTCTCTGATGCTGTCTCTCTCTCTCTCTCTCTCTGACCGTCTCTCTGTGACTCTCTCTGTGACTCTCTCTCTGACTCTCTCTCTGACCGTCTCTCTGTGACTCTCTCTCTCTGACGCTCTCTCTCTCTCTCTAAAACTCTCTCTCTGACCGTCTCTCTGTAACTCTCTCTCTGACGTTGTCTCTCCCTCTCTCTTTCTCTCTCTCTGTGACCGTCTCTGTGTCTCTTCAACGCCTCTCTCTTTCTGACTCTCTTTCTGTCTCTCTCACTCTCTGACTCTCTCGCTATGACTCAATCTCTCTCTGACCCTCTTTCTGCGAATCTCTCTCTGACTCTACTCTCTCTGTCTGACTCTGTGTGAATCTCTCTCCCTCTCTGACTCACTCTCTCCGACTCCTCTCTCTCTCTAACTGTCTCTGACATTTTTCTGCCTCTCCCTCTCTGTCTCTGTGACTCTCTCTCTGACTCTCCCGCTCTGTCTCTCTCTCCGATTCTCTCTCTAACTCTCTGTCTCTCTCTCTCTCTCTGACAGTCTCTCTCTGACGGTCTCTCTGTGACTCTTTCTCTGACCGTCTCTCTGTGACTCTCTCTCTGACCGTCTTTCGGTGACTCTCACTCTGACTGTTTCTCTCTCTGTGACTCTCTCTGACGCTGTCTCTCTCTCCGACAGTCTCTCTCTGACCGTCTCTCTGTGACTCTCTCTCTGAAGTTGTCTCTTTCTCTCGGACTCTCTCTCTGACCGTCTCTCTCTGACTCTCTCTCTGACCGTCTCTCTGTGAATTTCTCTCTGACCGTCTCTCTGTGACTCTCTCTGTGACCGTCTCTCTCTGACTCTTTCTCTGGCGCTGTCTCTCTCTCTGTGACTCTCTCTCTGACCGTCTCTCTCTGACTCTCTCTCTAACCGTCTCTCTGTGACTCTCTCTCTGACCGTCTCTCTGTGACTCTCTCCATGACTGTTTCTCTCTCTGACTCTCGCTCTGACGCTGTCTCTCTCTCTCTCTCTCTCTCTCTCTGACTCTCTCTCTGACCATCCCTCTGTGACTCTCTTTCTGGCTGTTTCTCTCTCTCTGACTCTCGCTCTGACCGTCTCTCTGTGACTCTCTCTCTGACGCTGTCTCTCTCTCTCTCTCTCTCTCTCTCTGACTCTCTCTCTGACCATCCCTCTGTGACTCTCTTTCTGGCTGTTTCTCTCTCTCTGACTCTCCCTCTGACCTCTCTGTGACTCTCTCTCTGACTGTTTCTCACCCTCTGACTCTCTCTCTGACTCTCTCTCTCTGACCGTCTCTCTGTGACTCTCTGACGCTGTCTCTCTCTCTCTGTCTCTCTCTCTGACCATCTCTGTGTCTCTTCAACGCCTCTCTCTTTCTGACTCTCTTTCTGTCTCTCTCACTCTGGCTCTTTCGCTATGACTCAATCTCTCTCCGACCCTCTTTCTGCGAATATCTCTCTGACTCTACTCTCTGTCTGACTCTGTGTGAATCTCTCTCCCTCTCTGTCTCACTCTCTCCGACTCCTCTCTCTCTCTAACTGTCTCTGACATTTTTCTACCTCTCCCTCTCTGTCTATGTGACTCTCTCTCTGACTCTCCCACTGTGTCTCTCTCTCTCCGATTCTCTCTCTAGCTCTCTGTCTCTCTCTCTCTGACTCTCTCTCACTCTCTGTGTGTCTCTCTCTCTGCCTGTCTCTCTTTCTGTCTCCCTCTCTCTCTCACTCTCACTCTCTCTGTCTCTGTCTGTATCATATTGAATCAGAGAGCCATAGAATAGGCCCCTCGGCCCAGTGGGTGTGCCCTGACAATAACCCCCCCGAATCTCACGCTAATATTGTGCGGCAGGATTCCTCGTTCCTGGGACTAAGTGTTGGCGCCTGGGCACGATTCACGACAGCAAAACGGGCGCCGCAGCTAGACTGACTCAGCGACTGTGGAGCGCTGGAACCAGTGCCGCGTGGAACACAAATCGGTTCCAATGAGAGGCGGCGCCGGATTCGCCGGGATGTGATTGATGAGGGAAGGGCTGTAGATGTCATATACATGGACTTCAGTAAGGCGTTTGATAAAGTTCCCCACGGCAGGCTGATGGAAAAAGTGAAGTCGTATAGGGTTCATGGATGGCTAGATGGATAAGGAACTGGCTGGGCAACAGGAGACAAAGAGTAGTGGTGGAAGGGAGTGTCTCAAAATGGAGAATGGTGACGAGTGGTGTTCCCACAGGGATCCGTGCTCGCACCACTGTTGTTTGTGATATACATAAATGATCTGGACGAAGGTATAGGTGACCTGATTAGCAAGTTTGCAGGTGATACTAAGATTGGTGGAGTTGCAGACAGCAAAGAACAAAGAACAAAGAAATGTACAGCACAGGAACAGGCCCTTCGGCCCTCCAAGCCCGTGCCGACCATGCTGCCCGACTAAACTACAATCTTCTACACTTCCTGGGTCCGTATCCCTCTATTCCCATCCTATTCATGTATTTGTCAAGATGCCCCTTCAATGTCACTATCGTCCCTGCTTCCACCACCTCCTCCGGCAGCGAGTTCCAGGCACCCACTACCCTCTGTGTAAAAAACACTGCCTCGTACATCTACTCTAAACCTTGCCCCTCTCACCATTAAACCTATGCCCCCTAGTAATTGACCCCTCTACCCTAGGGAAAAGCCTCTGACTATCCACTCTGTCTAAGCCCCTCATAATTTTGTAGACCTCTATCAACTCGCCCCTCAACCTCCGCCGTTCTAGTGAGAACAAACCGAGTTTATTCAACCGCTCCTCATAGCTAATGCCCTCCAGACCAGGCGACATCCTGGTAAATCTCTTCTGCACCCTCTCTAAAGCCTCCACATCCTTCTGGTAGTGTGGCGACCAGAACTGAACACTATACGCCAAGTGTGGCCTAACTCAGGTTCTATACAGCTGCAACATGACTTGCCAATTCTTATACTCAATGCCCCGGCCAATGAAGGCAAGCATGCCGTATGCCTTCTTGACTACCTTCTCCACCTCTGTTGCTGCTTTCAGTGACCTGTGGACCTGTGCTCCTAGATCTCTCTGACTTTCAATACTCTTGAGGGTTCTACCATTCATTGTATATTCCCTACCTGCATTCGACCTTCCAAAATGCATTACCTCACATTTGTCCGGATTAAACTCCATCTGCCATCTCTCCGCTCAAGTCTCCAAACAATCTAAATCCTGCTGTATCCTCTGACAGTCCTCATCGCTATCCGCAATTCCACCAACCTTTGTGTCGTCTGCAAACTTACTAATCAGACCAGTTACATTTTCCTCCAAATGATTTATATTTCCTACAAACAGCAAAGGTCCCAGCACTGATCCCTGCGGAACACCACTGGTCACAGCCCTCCAATTAGAAAAGCATCCTTCCATTGCTACTCTCTGCCTTCTATGACCTAGCCAGTTCTGTATCCCCCTTGCCAGCTCACCCCTGATCCCGTGTGACTTCACCTTTTGTACTAGTCTACCATGAGGGATCTTGTCAAAGGCCTTACTGAAGTCCATATAGACAACATCCACTGCCCTACCTGCATCAATCAACTTTGTGACCTCCTCGAAAAACTCTATCAAGTTAGTGAGACACGAGGAGGACTGTCAGAGAATACAGCAAAATATGAATGAATGAAATGAAATGAAATGAAAATGAAAATGAAAATCACTTATTGTCACAAGTAGGCTTCAAATGAAGGTACTGTGAAAAGCCCCTAGTCGCCACATTCCGGCACCTGTTCGGGGAGGCTGTTACAGGAATCGAACCGTGCTGCTGGCCTGCCTTGGTCTGCTTCAAAAGTTAGCAATTTAGCCCTGTGCTAAACCAGCCCCTAGGGTGAGCACAACAGACGTATGCAAATTGCCCCCACAACAGCCAATCAGCAGCTCCGCTCTACTGCCCTCTGCTGGATAGATAGATTGGAGAGTTGGGCACATGGAATTCAATCCAGGCAAATGCGAGGTGATGCATTTTGGAAGATCCAATTCAAGAGCGGACTATACGGTCAATGGAAGAGTCCTGGGGAAAATTGATGTACAGAGAGATCTGGGAGTTCAGGTCCATTGTACCCTGAAGGTGGCAATGCAGGTCGATAGAGTGGTCAAGAAGGCATACAGCATGCTTGCCTTCATCGGACGGGGTATTGAGTACAAGAGTCGGCAGGTCATGTTACAGTTGTATAGGACTTTGGTTAGGCCACATTTGGAATACTGCGTGCAGTTCTGGTCGCCACATTACCAGAAGGATGTGGATGCTTTAGAGAGGGTGCAGAGGGGGTTCACCAGGATGTTGCCTGGTATGGAGGGTGCTAGCTATGAAGAAAGGTTGAGTAGATTAGGATTGTTTTCGTTGGAAAGACGGAGGTTGAGGGGGGACCTGATTGAGGTCTACAAAATTATGAGAGGTGTGGACAGGGTGGATAGCAACAAGCTTTTTCCAAGAGTGGGGGTGTCAATTGCAAGGGTTCACGATTTCAAGGTGAGAGGGGGAAAGTTTAAGGGAGATGTGCGTGGAAAGTTTTTTATACAGAGGGTGGTGGGTGCCTGGAACGCTTTGCCAGCGGAGGTGGTAGAGGCGGGCACGATAGCATCATTTAAGATGCATCTCGACAGATATATGAACGGGCGGGGAACAGAGGGAAGTAGATCCTTGGAAAATAGGCGACATGTTTAGATAAAGGATCTGGGTCGGCGCAGGCTGGGAGGGCCGAAGGGCCTGTTCCTGTGCTGTAACTTTCTTTGTTGTTCTTTGTTGACTTTCGGGAGGCTGACCAGCCGCACATACACATTACACTCCCCCCCACACACACTCATGCCAGACAACAAGATGGCACTGGTCGTGCTGGAGCGTGTCCATTCCATTGATGGGTCAACAAGGGGAGTGCCCTGGGAGGACACCTATACTACCCGTGGCCCTACATTCACAGTGGGCAGTTGGCAGTGTGCACGGTTGCGTGGCTTCCTTGCCAGCTGCGGCAATGGTGTTCCGCGCCCATCCACCCCGACCCCACATCCAACCTCCTGGCACCCCCCCCGCTTCCTCCCCGGGCCTGGCAGAAGACCCCCCGGCCAGCGGCACAGCTGTCAGCAAACTCTGGCGATGTTGGACACTTTCTGTAACCCTCCCTCCCTCTCCCTCAGCAGCCACAGCGCCGGTCTCACGGTTTTCTAAAGCACGAGCGAACCGCGCCGTCGGGAGCTCGGCCCATTGGCGGCGGAGAATCGCGGCGGCCCCGGAGAACACCGGGTCAGGCCCCGCTAACGATTTACGGTGTTTACTGTACGTGCGGAGCGGATCGCATTGGCGCCGCTGTCGAGAATTGTGATTTGACGTGAAACTGGCGCCCGTCACGATTTCCCCGTCAAAACCAATCCTCCGCCCAATCACATTTCCCGATTTCGGCGTTGGCCGGCGGAGACTCCCGCCCGTGATCTTTCAAGTGCCCTGTCATGTGAGCGTACCTTTAAGAAATGGGTGTTTATCAGCGATGTCAGAGAGCGTGTGGAGCTGGGCTGTCTGTCAGCTTTTTACTTTCGTTTTAGGCTGTTTGCTGCAGGGTGTGTTTTAGTTCCGTTTTCAGCGTTGGAGCTGAAGCCAGACAGAGCAGGTGTACTGCTGATCTCTCTGCCATGAAAAGACTATCTCTTGATCATTTGGTGAATTCAGAATTATAAATGTTCTCAGTCGTGAATGTAAACCTGATGTGCTTCTGTTAAAAGGTGCTTCTTCTGTCTTCTGGATGTTGTTTGGGAAGTTATTAAGCATTACTTAGTGTTGTATTCTTTAGGGGTTGTATTTGATGGTTGCTAAGATGTTCACTGTATGTTTTAAAAAGGTTAACTTGAGTTCATAGAATAAACATTGTTTTGCTTTAAAAAATGTGTTTCCATTCCTGCTGTCCCACACCTGTAGAGTGGGCCGTGTGCTCCCCATACCACAATCTAGTAAACATTGTGGGTCAGGTGAATTCCATGACACACTTTGGGGTTCTCTAAACCCTGGCCCACAACAGCTCATCCAAGTGCTTTTTAACGGCTGTGAGGTTTCCAGCGTCCACTACCTTCCTGGGCCATGCATTCCATCACCCTCAGGGTGAATTAGATTCAGATTTATTGCCACGTGTACCGAGGTAGTGAAAAGTATTGCACTGCATAGCGACCAGGCAGGTCATTCCATACATTGAAAAACATAGGATTCGATGAATAGCCAATATAAATACATCGGCACAGAGATCAAGTGATGCAGACTCGAGTGTAGTACTACTGGGTAGAGAAGATGTGTGTAGAGACCAGGTCAGTCCATAAGAGGGTCGTTTAGGAGCCTGGTGACAGTGGGGAAGAAGCTGTTTTTGAGACTGTTCGTGCGTGTTCTCAGACTTCTGTATCTCCTGCCCGATGGAAGAAGTTGGAAGAGGGTAAGCCGGGTGGGAGGGGTCTTTGATTATGCTGCCCGCTTTCCCCAGGCAGCGGGAGATGTAGATGGAGTCAGTGGATGGGAAGCAGGTTCGCGTGATGGACTGGACGGTGTTCTCGACTCTCTGAAGTTTCTTGCGGTCCTGGGCCGAGCAGTTGCCATACCAGGTTGTGATGCAGCCCGATAGGATGCTTTCTATGGTGCATCTGTAAAGGTTGGTAAGAGTCAATGTGGACATGCCGAATTTCCTTAGTTTCCTGAGGAAGTATAGGCGCTGTTGTGCTTTCTTGGTGGTAGCGTCGACGTGGGTGGACCAGGACAGATTTTTGGAGATGTGTACCCCTAGGAATTTGAAACTGCTAACCATCTCCACCTCGGCCCCGTTGATGCTGACAGGGGTGTGTACAGTACTTTGCTTCCTGAAGTCAATGACCAGCTCTTTAGTTTCCCTGGCATTGAGGGAGAGATCACTCCACTAGGTTCTCTATTTCCCGCCTGTATTCGGACTCGTCGTTATTCGAGATCCTGCCCACTATGGTCGTGTCGTCAGCAAACTTGTAGATGGAGTTGGAACCAAGTTTTGCCACGCAGTCGTGTGTGTACAGGGAGTAGAGTAGGGGGCTAAGTACGCAGCCTTGCGGGGCGCCGGTGTTGAGGACTATTGTGGAGGAGGTGTTGTTGTTTATCCTTACTGATTGTGGTCTATAGAAACACATGTCATAGAATCCCATTTGGCTCATTGAGTCTGCACCGGCCCTTGGAAAGCGCACCCTACTTAAGCCCCCACCTCCATCCTATCCCCGTAACCCAGTAACCCCACAAACCATTTGGACACCAAGGGCAATTTAGCACGGCTCACCCACCTAACCTGTACACCTTTGGACTGTGGGAGGAAACCGGAGCACCCGGGGGAAACCCACGCAGACACGGGGAGAACGTGCAGACTCCACACGGACAGTCACCCAAGGCCGGAATCGGACCCGGGATCCTGGAGCTGTGAGGCAGCAGTGCTAACCACTGTGCTACCATGCCAAGGGTTTTTCTCAAATGCGCTTGGAATCTCCTTCCCTTCACCCTCAACCTATGCCCCCTTGTGATTGACCGCTCAATCATTATGATCCTATTTGTCCTGTCCAAACCCGTCATAATCTGACACACCCCAATCATATTCTCCCCCTCAGCCCCCTTCACATGGTTTGAGGACAATGGGCGATGAATCGCCTCTGCACCCCCTCCAGTGCAATCACATCCTTCCTATAGAGTGGCGACGAGAACGGCACCCAGTACTCCAGCTGTGGCGTAACCAGCGGTTTATGCAGCTCCATCATCAACTCCCTGCTCTGATATTCCATACCTCGGCTAATCAAGGCATATCCTATCTACCTTCTTAAGCACCTTATCGACCTGCCCTGGTGCTCACAGTGATTCATGGATTGGCTCTCCAAGGGCAGCACGGCAGCACAAGTGGACAGCACTGTGGCTTCACAGCGCCAGGGTCCCAGGTTTGATTCCCCGCTGGGTCACTGTCTGTGCGGAGTCTGCACGTTCTCCCCCGTGGCTGCGTGGGTTTCCTCCGGGTGCTCCGGTTTCCTCCCACAGTCCAAAGTCGTGCAAGGTTAGGTGGATTGGCCGTGATCAATTGCCCCTTAGTGTCTAAAAAGGCTAGGAGGGGCTATTGCGTTTCGGGGATAGGGTGGAAGTGAGGGCTTAAGCGGGTCGGTGCAGACTCGATGGGCTGAATGGCCTCCTTCTGCACTGTACGTTCTATGTTCTATGTCTAAGATCCCTCTGATTTTCAGGACTATCCAGGGGTCCTACCATTCCTAGTGTAATCCTTTGCCTTCGTCAGACCAAGCGCAATACCTCAGACTTTCCCGGGTTGAGTTCCATTCGCCACTGCTCTCCGCCTCTGACCAGTCCATTGAATTTGTCCTGCAGTTTGCGGCCATCATTTACCACCCCACCAACCTTCGTGGAGTGCACTGTAGCCATCTGGGATGGCCTCTTACAACAAGAAACATGGGTGTTCGCAAAGCCTCATGGGAAATGTGGACAATGTAAGGTTCAGGCAGGCACAGAGGCTGAATGTATATTCGTGAGCACAGAATCCAGACGGCATCGAAACCCCCAACCGATTAGCATTTTAATGACCAATCTCCGTCAGACAAAGGATTGCTACTCAGGTAACCGATACAAGCCCAGACATTTCGCCGCCACTCCCTTTACTCAGGAAGCATCAACAACAGGGTCAATGACCGCTTAGGACACGCCCAGCCATCAAGGCACCCGCTCCTTTATTGGCTCAGATCGAAGGCAGTGATCGAGGACTGCCCAATCAATTGGGTCCAAACCTGAGGACCGCCCGAAAGAGCGCGAAACTCCCCAAGGACAAAGCGAGATGACACCGCCATGCGTTCGCTCTCTCTTGGACCTGGCGCCCCGGCAACGTCCACCTCCAATCGCAGCACCAGAAGCAAGTCCAAGTTCAACGCTCGTTACCAGACGGATGAGCCCAGCTGAGCAGCCGTTACTTCTCCAGACCCGATAGATCCAGAATCGGACAGCGGCCACTGTCCCTCTGATCTAAGCCGGGTGCCTGAAGTTAAGTACAGGTTGTCATAGTTGTTGGGTGTAGTCTAACTAGTAGTGTTTATGTTACATGTATAAGTTAATCTTGTGTGTAAATAAAGTACCATTGATCTTGAACAAACTAACTGGTTGTTTGGCTCTTTGATCGATACCCAGTTGAACCTTGTGCCGGTATCATTTGATACCTGGTGACTGAGAGCATATCATATCACTATCTAGATAAAAGAAGGGCAACCTTATTGGCGGCCATATTTATAGCAGGTAAAAAAGGTAACAGTGCAGCAAAGGTTTACCAGACTGATTCTTGGGATGGCTTGACTGACGTACGAGGAGAGATTGACTCGGTTGGGATTGTTCTCGCCGGAGTGAAGAAGAATGAGGGGGGATCTGATAGAAGCCTATAAAATTCTAACAGGACTGGACAGGGGAGATGCAGGAAGGATGTTCCTGATGCTGGAACGTGACCAGAACCAGGGGTCACAGTCTGAGGATATGAGGTAAGACCATTTCGGGCAGAGATGAGGAGAGGTCTGTTTTGGGGCCACTGCTGTTTGTTATTTTTACAAATGAACTGGAGGAGGGCATAGAAGGATGGGTGAGTAAATTTGCGGATGACACTAAAGTCGGTGGAGTTGTGGACAGTGCGGAAGGATGTTACAAGTTACAGAGGGACATAGATAAGCTGCAGAGCTGGGCTGAGAAGTGGCAAATGGAGTTTAATGCAGAAAAGTGTGAGGTGATTCATTTTGGTAGGAATAACAGGAAGACAGAGTACTGGGCTAATGGTAAGATTCTTGGTAGTGTGGATGAGCAGAGAGATCTCGGTGTCCATGTACATAGATCCCTGAAATTTGCCACCCAGGTTGATAGGGTTGTTAAGGAGGCGTACAGTGTGTTAGCTTTTATTGGTAGAGGGATTGAGTTTCGGAGCCATGAGGTCATGTTGCAGCTGTACAAAACTCTGGTGCAGCCGCATTTGGAGTATTGCGTGCAATTCTGGTCGCCACATTCTAGGAAGGATGTGGAAGCATTGGAAAGGGTGCAGAGGAGATTTACCAGAATGTTGCCTGGTATGGAGGGAAGGTCTTATGAGGAAAGGCTGAGGGACTTGAGGCTGTTTTCGTTAGAGAGAAGGTTAAGAGGTGACTTAATTGAGGCAGACAAGATGATCAGAGGATTGGATAGGGTGGACAGTGAGAGCCTTTTTCCTCGGATGGTGATGTCTAGCACGAGGGGACATACCTTTAAATTGAGGGGAGATAGATATAGGACAGATGTCAGAGGTAGATTCTTTACTCAGAGGGTAGTACGGGCGTGGAATGCCCTGCCTGCAACAGTAGTGGACTCGCCAACACTAAGGACATTCAAATGGTCATTGGATAGACATATGGACAATAAGGGAATAGTGTAGATGGGCTTTAGAGTGGTTTCACAGGTCGGCGCAACATCGAGGGCCGAAGGGCCTGTACTGCGCTGGAATGTTCTAATGTCTAAATGTCTTCACCCATAGAGTGGGGAGTCTGTGGAATTCATAGTTGCGGCCAAAACATGGTGGGCGGGATTCTCTCACGGCCCACGCCGGGATCGGGAAACGCGATTGGGTGGGGAATTTGTTGCGACGCCGAAAGAGTGGCGGATGCCAGCTATGGCGGCAAATCACAATTCTCCGGTGCCGCGACGGTGGTGTCGGTGCTCTCCACTCTGCACGTAGAGGAAGCGTCGTTGGCGCATCAATAGCAGGCCCGACCCGGGATTATCCGGGGCCTACGGCATTCCTCAACTCAGAATTCCCGACGGCGTCCTTCACTTGTGCTTTTAAAACAGCTGAGGGAGAGCGAGAGAGGGGGATGGGGAGAGGGAGAGGGGGATGGGGAGAGAGGGGGGGATGGGGAGAGAGAGAGGGGGATGGGGAGAGAGAGGGGGATGGGGAGAGAGAGAGGGGGATGGGGAGAGAGAGGGGGATGGGGAGAGAGAGGGGGTGATGGGGAGAGTGAGAGGGGGATGGGGAGAGAGAGGGGGATGGGGAGAGAGAGGGGGTGATGGGGAGAGTGAGAGGGGGATGGGGAGAGAGAGGGGGGATGGGGAGAGAGAGAGGGGGATGGAGAGAGAGAGGGGGATGGGGAGAGAGAGGGGGATGGGGAGAGTGAGAGGGGGATGGGGAGAGAGAGGGGGGATGGGGAGAGAGAGAGGGGGATGGAGAGAGAGGAGGGGATGGGGAGAGAGAGGGGGATGGGGAGAGAGAGGGTGGATGGGGAGAGAGAGAGGGGGATGGAGAGAGAGGAGGGGATGGGGAGAGAGAGGGGGATGGGGAGAGAGAGGGTGGATGGGGAGAGAGAGAGGGGGATGGGGAGAGAGAGGGGGGTTGGGGAGAGAGAGGGGGGATGAGGAGAGAGGGGGGATGGGGAGAGAGAGGGGGGATGGGGAGAGAGAGGGGGATGGGGAGAGAGAGAGGGAGGGGGAGAGAGAGGGGGGGATGGGGAGAGAGAGGGGGGATGGGGAGAGAGAGGGGGGATGAGGAGAGAGGGGGGATGGGGAGAGAGAGAGGGAGGGGGAGAGAGAGGGGGGATGGGGAGAGAGAGGGGGATGGGGAGAGAGAGGGGGGATGGGGAGAGAGAGAGTGGGGTATGGGGAGAGAGAGGGGGGTGGGGAGAGAGAGGGGGGATGGGGAGAGAGAGGGGGATGGGGAGAGAGAGGGGGGATGGGGAGAGAGAGGGGGATGGGGAGAGAGAGGGTGGATGGGGAGAGAGAGAGGGGGGGATGGGGAGAGAGAGGGGGGATGGGGAGAGAGAGGGGGGATGGGGAGAGAGGGGGGGTGGGGAGAGAGAGGGGGGATGGGGGAGAGAGAGGGGGGATGAGGAGAGAGAGGGGGGATGGGGAGAGAGAGGGTGATGGGGAGAGAGAGGGGGATGGGGAGAGAGAGGGGGATGGGGAGAGAGAGGGGGTATGGGGAGAGAGAGAGGGGGATGGGGAGAGAGAGGGGGGGATGGGGAGAGTGGGGAGTTGGTGGGGAGGGGTGAGAGAGGGGGTTGGGGGAGAGAGGGGGTTGGGGAGGTGAGGGGGGTGGGGTGAGTGAGGGGGGTGGGGGAAGAGAGGGGGGATGGGGGTAGAGAGGGGGGGTTGGGGGAGAGTGGGGGGGATGGGGAAGTAGGGGGGTGGGGTGAGTGAGGGGGGATGGGGTGAGTGAGGGGGATGGGGAGTGTGAGGGTGGGGTATGGGTGGTGGGTGGGGGGTGGGGTGAGTGTGGGGGGATGGGGTGTGTGGGGGGTGGGGTGGAGTGGGTGGGTATGGGGGGTGTGGGGGGTGGGGTGTGTGTGGGGGATGGGGAGAGTGAGGGTGATGGGGTGTGAGAGGGGGTGGGGGTGTGTGGGTGATGGGGTGTGTGAGGGGGTTGGGGTGTGTGAGGGGGGGATGGTGTGGAGTGGGGGGTGTGGGGGGTGAGTGGGTGTTGGGGTGAGGGGGGGTGGGGGGATGGGTGATGGGGGTGGGAGTGTGAGGGGGATGGGGGTGTGTGGGGGTGTGGGGAGTGGTGGGGTGATGGGGATGGTGTGGGGGGTGGGGAGTGAGTGGGGGGTTGGGGGAGAGAGGGGGATGGGGTGAGTGAGGGGGGATGGGGGGAGTGGGGGGTGGGGAGGGGGTGGGGGTGGATGGGGAGAGTGGGTGGGGATGGGGGAGTGTGAGGGGGTGGGGGTGAGAGGGGGGGTGGGGGTGTGTGGGGGGTGGGGGAGAGGGGGGATGGGGGAGTGAGGGGGGTTGGGGGAGAGGTGAGTGGGGTATGGGAGAGAGAGGGGGTGATGGGGAGAGAGAGTGGGGTATGGGGAGAGAGAGGAGGGATGGGGAGAGAGAGGGCTGGGGAGAGGCCTGGAGGTGGGCTGTGTGGATGGGCATGGAACATCGTTGCCTCAGCCGGCAAGGCCGCCACGCAGCTGTCCATGCTGCTGACTGCCCACTGCCAACTTAGGCCATGGGTCTTATGGGTGTCGCCCCAGGCCACCCCCCCCAGGTGCCCTGTGGCCCTAGCTGACCCATGAATGGTATGGGCGCGCTCCAGTGCAACCAAAGAACAAAGAAAAGTACAGCACAGGAACCGGCCCTTCGGCCCTCCAAGCCCGTGCCGACCATGCTGCCCGACTAAACTACAATCGTCTACACTTCCTGGGTCCGTATCCCTCTATTCCCATCCTATTCATGTATTTGTCAAGATGCCCCTTAAATGTCACTATCGTCCCTGCTTCCACCACCTCCTCCGGCAGCGAGTTCCAGGCACCCACTACCCTCTGCGTAAAAAACTTGTCTCGTACATCTCCTCTAAACCTTGCCCCTCGCACCTTAAACCTCTGCCCCCTAGTAATTGACCCCTCTACCCCGGGGAAAAGCCTCTGACTATCCACTCTGTCTATGCCCCTCATAATTCTGTCGACCTGTGCCATCGTGTTGGCTGGGATGAGTGTGCGTGGGGAGTGTAGTTTGTATCTGGGGCTGCAGCCAACCTCCCTCGTGTCAATCGCACTGCCGGTGAATCCCACACCGTTTCGCACTCAAATTGATTGTGTTCCACGGTGCCGGTGCGAGCCCCATAAATGGTCGGTGAATTGGACCAGGCGCGTCTCCATTTTTGCTGTCGTAGAAGTCCACGAAGCCTGCCTCGGCGCCAACACTTAGGCCGGGAGTCTCCTGTGTCCGGCGGGGGCGGGACGCGCCGGCGCCAACGAGCGGCGTGAACCACTTCGGTGTCGGCCGCCCGTAAGGTGCGGAATCCTCCGGTGCGCTGAAGTGCCGGCCGGCGCGAGTGGGCGCCTGCGCAGGGGCGCCAGCGCGTACCCAGAACCGCTGCCGTGTTTCCTGCGCGCGCGCAGGGGGGTTTCTTCTCCGCCCCGGCCATGGCGGAGCTTCCACACAGGCCGCCGCGGAGGGAAAGAGCGCCCCCGCGGCACAGGCCCGCCCGCAGATCGGTGGGCCCCGGTCGCGGGTCAGGCCATAATCAGAGGCCCCTCCCACCCGGCTTACTCACTCTTCCAACTTCTTCCATCGGGCAGGAGATACAGAAGTCTGAGAACACGCACGAACAGACTCAAAAACAGCTTCTTCCCCGCTGTCACCAGACTCCTAAATGACCCTCTTATGGACTGACCTCATTAACACTACACCCTGTATGCTTCATCCGATGCCAGTGCTTATGTAGTTACATTGTATATGTTGTGTTGCCCTATTATGTATTTTCTTTTATTCCCTTTTCTTCCCATGTACTTCATGATCTGTTGAGTTGCTCGCAGAAAAATACTTTTCCCTGAGCCTCGCTACAGTGGTACAGTGTAGTGGGGACTGGGCGGATGGGCGTGGATCATCATTTCCGCAGTCGGCAAATAAACCAATCCAATCCAATCCAGAGCCAGGTCCCGCTGGTACGGACCTGGTCTAATCCACGCCGGCGGGACTGGCCGAAAACGGCGACCGCTTGGCCCATTGGGGACCGGAGAACCGCCGGCGGGGGGGGGGGGGTCGGAGAATCCCGCCCTTCGTCTCAGGAAAGGAGAAGTCGGCCCTGCACGTTTTCAAGGAGCAGTTAGGTATAGCACTGGGTGAAGGGGATCAAAGGATATGGAGGGGAAAGCGCGATTAGACTATTGAGTTGGATGATCAGCCATGATCATAATGAATGGCGGAGCAGGCTCGAAGGGCCGAATGGCCTCCTCCTGCTCCCACGCTTCTACAAACATTGAGGCTGTTTAGCACACTGGGCTAAACCGCTGGCTTTGAAGGCAGATCAAGGCAGGCCAGCAGCACGGTTCGATTCCCGTGCCAGCCTCCCCGAACAGGCGCCGGAATGTGGCGACTAGGGGCTTTTCACAGTAACTCCATTTGAAGCCTACTTGTGACAATAAGCCATTTTCATTTCATTTTCGTTTCACATTGGATTTGTGATCTGGAGAGAGACGCACCTTTGCAAATGGAGGATGTATGACTGAACGTGGCAAAATGCACAACGATGAACTTCAATTCTTTTCAAATGTATTTTATTGGCAAGCATGTCAAGAAGGACGAGACCGTTTTGAAAATCTCGCAAGCCCTTCAATAAATGGAACAACGCGAAGAAACGTTCTATCCAAAACAGCGTGCAGCATCTCATTGCAATGTCTGCATCGAAACAGGTTGATCAATGTCCTCCCGGCACAGCAAGATACATCTTCCTTTGCACCAATCTCTTAGAGTATTTACATCCTGCTGGATGAAGTTGTCTCATAAATTGACGTTGGATTAGTGGGTGACAAAGTCTTGAAACGTGGCGTGTTTGCATGAATACTTGTGAATTCCAACCGCATGCATGTGCATCCCAACTCTGGACGCCAGTCTTTCGGGGGGGATGTCAGGGCTTGTGGAGAGGGAGCGGGGGAGGTTTATTGGAAGGAAGCCGTTGTGGGTGGTTGGGTGGGGGGGGGGGGGGGGGGGAATGAGAGATTCCAGTTCATGTGGAGAGGCAGGAGGAGCTAGCATTGACGAATGTGATATAAGATAGTTACTTTCGAGATATTAGTTACTGTAATGTAGATATAGGCCGATCTAATTCTGTTAGTTCACAGACAAAGGATTTCAGACCGCATGGCAAAGCAAGGAGGAGGGGTGTCCAGCTACGGAGGAGAAAAGGATGCTGGGTAATAGGAGGCCAGAGGAAAGGTTGAGAAGTGAGCCAATTAGGATGTATGGCCAGGTCAGGAGGGGCATAGGATGACCTATAGGAATCGTGTATGTGAAACTTGATGCCATTTGAATGTGTTGGTAGAGATTTCTTTGTTCTCCAGACTCACTCGATTCGGGAGACTCAGGAGGCAGCTTGTCTCCTGTGTTTGTGTGCAACGAGTCAGACTTGCATGTCAACTAAAATTAACTAATGCTGTGCCTGCCAATCCATCTCGAGTTTTATTGAGGCCAGACTGACGGGTAAAGAATTAATGTTTCTCACCATTATTCCCCCTCCCAGCCCCAGTCGGGAGTGCAGAGGCGATTCACCAGGATGTTGCCCGGGGTGGAACATTTAAGTTTTGAGGAGAGGTTGGATAGGCTTGGGGTGTCTTCGCTGGAGCAGAGAAGACTGAGGGGGGGCGACCTGATCGAGGGGCACAAGATTGTGAGGGGCATGGACAGGGTGGATAGGGAGCAACTGTGCACCCTTAAGTTGAAGGGTCGGTTACGAGGGGTCACAGGTTCAAGGTGAGGGGTGGGATTTGGAGGATTTGCGGAAAAGCTTTTTTACCCAGAGGGCGGTGAGGGTCTGGGACGCACTGCCCGGGAGGGTGGTAGAGGGGGTTGCCTCACATCCTTTAAAAGGTACCTGGGTGAGCACTTGGCAATGTTTTAACATTCAAGGCTATGGACCAAATGCTGGCAAACGGGATTAGGTAGGCAAGTCAGGCATAGGGAGAATTATTTGCCTTCACGATAACTTCCCAAAGGATTCGGTGACTATTTGTTGAGGATACATTTCCAGGACTGTTGAGGGGGAACAGCGGACAAGTGGGATGAATTGGATAGGGCTAGCAGGACAATGAAAGGGCCGAAAGGCCTCTTTTGGTACAGGGGGGATTCTACGATTTTCCACTCTGGCCATTCGTGTCTTGGTGCGAGGGGCGGGAGTCAGGGATGTTGCAACCAGTTCAGCCATGAATAGTAGAGCAGGCTCGATGGGCTGAGTGGCCTACTTCTGCTCCGTTCTCCTATGTTCGTAGGTCCTGTTTTTATTTCCCCCGCTACCCTGGACTCCAGCACTGTAGGACGTCAATATTCTAAGAGCTCGGCCATAAGTCTTAATGTATTGCTCATAGAACAATGTTGTCGAAGCTTTTAATCTGGCACTCATCAGATTCGCGCGCAAGTGCCAAATTGTTAAGGGAACAACAATTTATACTTCAAGCACTGTACAAAAAAATGACTATACTACTTAATGTACAGAGAAGATTAAATGTACACCTTCCAATAATACAGCCTATACTGTTAATATATGTTCAGACAGCAACAAAGATACGTATGAGGAGGCTTTTACCAGAAACTGTACATACAAGAGATTAGGCTCAATAAGCGACACCGTCCTTTGAATTGGATGGATGAACATTAAGCAATCGTACATTCATTAGGATAGTTAAAACATGACTGACACATACAAACACATATATGTATTTGACATGTCGGCCTTCATTGGAGCCAGATGACATCAGTTGCACCAAGGCGGTAACAAAGGTCTTCCAGGTCTTGGCTACGGCCCTGTGGTTTGTCCTGGTCTTGTGCTCGATGGTCTATCTGGTTAGGAGAGAGAGGCAAGAAGAAGATGGTTTTAGTACAGAGCAAGATTGCCGTATAGTATCAAATAAACTGGATTAGAGTTTGCAGCACAGAAATGGGATTAGAATGGGATTAGGGGCTGGTTTAGCACATAGATGGCTTTTAAAGCAGACCAACAGCACGGTTCAATTCCCATAACAGCCTTCCCGAACAGGCGCCATTCACAGTAACTTCATTTGAAGCCTACTTGTGACAATAAGCGATTTTCATTCATTTCATTTCATAATGGATGTGCTTGATGGCTAGCACAGAGACAATGGGCCGAAGGGCCTCTTTTTGTGTTGTGAAACTATGAGGAACAGGCCTTTGGCCTCCAGTTGTCTCTGTCAATGTTAGTTCCACACCAACCTCCATTATGCCAATGCCTTGTTAATTATTTTGTTCGGGATTCCCAGCAACGGTTTTGTTGAGGGTTCACGACAATTGCCTCGTTTTTCCTTTTTAAATTTCGAGTACCCAATTATTTTTTTTCCCCAATTAAGGGGCAATTTAGCGTGGCCAATCCACCTAACCTGCACATCCTTTTGGGTTGTGGGGGCGAAAACCACGCAGACACGGGGAGAATGTGCAAACTCCACACGGACAGTGACCCGGGGCCAGGATTCGAACCCGGGTCCTCAGCGCCGCAGTCCCAGTGCTAACCACTGCGCCACACGCCGCCTTTGCCTTTGTTAAGGTTTGACAGCAGTTGCATTGTTGAACAGGCGACGGGGAATTTTTTACACCTATCAATGGTGATGGCTGGGACACTGGCCGGCTTCTGGGACTTGCTGACTGTCACCAAAGTCACTACGCTCTCTCCAGCAAAGATGGGAGCTGGGTCCAAGTCTAGACTTGGGATTCGATTGACATTCCGGGCTGCAGTAGTAATCCGGAGACCCAGGAGGCTGCCCTGGGAACCCAAGCTCGAATCCCACTATCATAGAATTTACAGTGCAGAAGGAAGCCATTCGGCCCATCGAGTCTGCACCAGCTCTTGGAAAGAGCACCCTACCCAAGGTCAACACCTCCACCCTATCCCCATAACTCAGTGACCCCACCCAACATTAAGGGCAATTGTGGTTACTATGGGCAATTTATTATGGCCAATCCACCTAACCTGCACATCTTTGGACTGTGGGAGGAAACGGGAGCACCCGGAGGAAACCCACGCACACACGGGGAGGATGTGCAGACTCCGCACAGACAGTGACCCAAGTCAGGAATCGAACCTGGGACCCTGGAGCTGTGAAGCAATTGTGCTATCCACAGTGCTACCGTTGCAATGCTCTTTCAGAGGGTTGGTGCAGACTCGATGGGCTGAATGGCCTCCTTCTGCACTGTAGAGATTCTATGATTCTATCACCCCATGAATGAATAACAAAGGAATGAGCCGGTAACACTGCTGTGCGCCTGAAGGACTGATGGGCCAACTTGGCAAAAGAGGATGTGTGTGTGAGTGTGAATCTGTGCATGCAGGGTGGTGTGTCTATGTATTCAAGTGTGTCTGTGTGTGTGAGTGTGAGTTTGCGCCTGCAGGGTGGAGTTCTGAATGTTTGGTATAGAGTTTGCTAAATGCTGTCACTCACCTTTATGAGACCCAGATCCGAAAGGTCATCAAGACGTTGAACGCGATGCTTTTTAAGAAGAGAATTCGTAAGCCAATGACTGTCAGGGAAAGGATATTCAAGTGTTCGACTGCAGGAAGAAGAAGCAATTGCAGAGAATGAGAAAACCGCCTTCGTCCCAAAGGAATGTTTCCTCTACATTGATGCGGACACAGAATGTGAGGGAAGGGGAACACTGTTTACAACTCATACACACACATACATGCTTGGACACTAAACACATCACCATGCATGCATACTCACACTCAGGCACACACACGCACTTGGACGCATAAGCACACCACCATGCACACATGGACACCACACGGACACACCCACCACAATGCACACACGCACTTGGACGCATAAAGACACCACCATGCACACGCACACACATTTGCACACATCACCATGCATGCAAAAGCTCACACTCTCACACACACACACTTGGACACGTAAACACACCACCATGTATACACACACTGGGACACATAAATACACCACCATGCATGCACAGATTCACACACACACACACAGACACACTTGAATACATAGACACACCACCATGCATGCACAGATTCACACTCACACACACACAGACACACTGGAATACATAGACACACCACCATGCATGCACAAACTCACACACACAGACATACTTGGACACATAGACACACCACCATGCATGCACAAACTCACACACACAGACATACTTGGACACATAGACACACCACCATGCATGCACAAACTCACACACACAGACATACTTGGACACATAGACACACCACCAGGCATCCACACACTCACACACGTAAAAACAAACTTGTGAAAACACATTTACAGGCACACACACACACACACAAACACCCATCAGCCTCTTTCTCAACTTCGGTGCAAACTCCCTCATATTCACAGACACGAGCACACACAAACACACCCACAAAGACTTACACACACACACTATCACTCACACACAAAGACTTAAGCACTTGAGTGTGCACAAAACTATTCACACACACACGGAAACACACACAGACAAAACATGCACAAATGCACATACACATGCACAAACACGCATACATACACATAGGTGTATAAACACGCAGACACACGCTGTACTCACCTCCATCACTATCTTCCTCAACAGGAATGCACTCTGTCTGGATTCGGGCTGAAATGAGAATGATATGGATAATTGTCTCCATCCCAATAAATGATTTGTAATTCCCATATGAGTGTTATAAAAAAACAGAGCGACATACCAGCTTCGGACAATGTCCTGGATTCTCCCCCAACTGTACATTCAAATGTCTTGTCCTGCTGGTCTGAAGGGCTGTTCAGGAATCCTACAATGCTGTAGCTGCGATCTACAATGGAGAGCAAGGCATCCGAATGGTTTCGTTCCTGGCTGGTGGCCGCATTCTTCACGGACACGCTTACATTGTTGGGGAAATAATCCGTCACCAGGCACACCGGGGAAACGTCAGGCTGATTCTCCCTTGGAGGTAGGACATAGAAGGATGGTTCTGAATAATCGGATTCTGTGGAGAGCAAAATGAGAAGGGATGAGGAAGAGGGCCCTCCTGAGTTGGGACTGGCATCATCATTGAGCAGGTGTTATAACATGCCAAACTGAGTCATCATGCTTCGTTGTCCAAAATTAATAATCGCTTGTCACCCACTACCCTCTGTGTAAAAAACGTGCCTCGTACATCTCCTCTAAACCTTGCCCCTCGCACCTTAAACCTACGTCCCCATGTAATTGACCCCTCTACCCTGGGGAAAAGCCTCTGACTATCCACTCTGTCTATGCCCCTCATAATTTTGTAGACCTCTATCAGGTCGCCCCTCAACCTCCATCGTTCCAGTGAGAACAAACCAAGTTTATTCAACCGCCCCTCATAGCTAATGCCCTCCATACCAGGCAACATCCTGGTAAATCTCTTCTGCACCCTCTCTAAAGCCTCCACATCCTTCTGGTAGTGTGGGGACCAGAATTGAACACTAAACTCCAAGTGTGGCCTAACTAAAGTTCTATAAGCTGCAACATGACTTGCCAATTTTTATACTCAAATACAGCTGCAACATGACTTGCCAATTTTTATACTCAAAAGTGCAAACTCCACACAGACAGGCCAGAATTGACCCCTAGAGCTGTGAGGCAGCAGTGCTAACCACTGTGCTACCGAGCCATCCTGATTGAATTGAAGCAGTACATTTGAGAGCGGTTTCTGATTTACCAGTTGATCATCACACTGGGTGAATTATTTTTGGTAGCTCTTTATTGAAAAGTAAACCCACACCAATCTTCTCAACTCTACCAAAGTTCTACCACTTGTAATGGGTTGCAATTGCTCACTGTCTCGACACTGTTTAGCAATGCAGAAATATAGACCAGTTTAGTTTATGTGCAATTCCTACAGAACCTTTGAGCGGAAAATTGAGAGCGATGGAGAATGTTGCAAATCAACGAAATGCATCAGCTCAACCCATCAAGGAACTGCTGTTCAATGAATGCTGCCAAAATTGTAACACCGTAGGTTGGTATCTGAGGACCAACTAACTCTTCATGTTATTTGGAGAGTCAGAAAATGTATCCGGATCAGTACTGGACAGCGTCAATTCTGCGAGACACGAGTTTGAAGTTGTCCAATTATGAAATGAATGAAATGAAAACCGCTTATTGTCACAAATAGGCTTCAAATGAAGTTACTGTGAAAAGCCCCTAGTCGCCACATTCCAGCACCTGTTCGGGGAGGCTGGTACGGGAATTGAACCGTGCTGCTGGTCTGCCTTGGTCTGCTGTCAAAGCCAGCGATTTAGCCCAGTGTGGAAATATAGAGTAAAGAACCGATTTATTAGACAGCTTATTGGAGGAAGAAAAAGAACTGATATTGAGATGAAAAATAACTTAGTGGGTGTGAGTGTTGTCCCAACTCCAAATATCATAGACTCAACAGTGCAGAAGGAGGCCATTCAGCCCATCGAGTCTGCACCGGCTCTTGGAAAGAGCACCCTACCCAATCCCACACCTCCACCCTATCCCCATAACCCAACCCAACATTAAGGGCAATTTTGGACACTAAGGGCAATTTTAGCATGACCAATCCACCTAACCTGCACATCTTTGGACTGCGGGAGGAACCGGAGTACCCGGAGGAAACCCAGGCACACACGGGGAGGATGTGCAGACTCCGCACAGAGAGTGACCCAAGCCGGAATCGAACCTGGGACCCTGGAGTTGTGAAGCAATTGTGCTATCCACAAGGCTACCGTGCTGCCCAAATATCGAGTTGTATGAATCAGTATTCACACACTATTAAACCCCGCAACAAAAATTACTTGCTCATTCTTCAATGATTCATCTGCTTAACTCCCATTAAGTCTATCTGGCCTTATTTCTCTAAAGTGGATGGGCGGCGTGGTAGCATAGTGGCTAGCACTGTCGCTTCACAGCTCCAGGGTCCCAGGTTCGATTCCTGGTTTGGGTCACTGACTGTGCGGCGCCTGCACGTCCTCCCTGTGTCTGCGTGGGTTTCCTCCGGGTGCTCCGGCTTCCTCCCACAGTCTAAAGACGTGCAGGTTAGGTGGATTGGCCAAAAAGGTGGGATGGGGTTACTGGGTTACAGGGAGGGTGGAGGTGTGGGCTTGGGTAGGGGGCTCTTTCCAAGGGCTGAGGCAGACTCGATGGGCTGAATGGCCTCCCTCTGCACTGCAAATTCTATCTATGAATCTTTCCTCATGTTGCAGTCCCTCTATCCCTGGGTTCATCCTAATAAATCCCCTCTGTGCTGCTTCCAATGATAATATATATTTCCTTAAACAAGGGAACCAAAATTGTACGCAGTAACTGTAACTATGGCCTCATTAGTACCTTGAAGTACCGCCTCTTTGTTTTTATACTCCAGTGGTAAATAACTGATGGTTTTTGCTAACAAAGTATTGTTTAGACCATTGTCATTATTGATCCTTCAGAATTAAACTTCAGTCATTAGGTTAATTTCAAATGTAAATACGAGCTTGTCAACATCATTCAGGCAGCTTTATCTGTCAGTCCAGATGTTTAACTTGACCTAGTCCAAGTGTAAATATTATCGCCAAAATGATCCACACTATAACTATTAACGAATGCTGATTTTGCTGACTCCCCTCTCTTTCCATTTACCTCAGGCACAGTAGGCGTCACAAACTTCTGGAACTATTGAGCAGAATTCAGAAATTGCTTCTAAACTTGTTGGCATATTATCTTGAAGAGCGATGAATGAGTTCTTACCAGGATTAACAATGAGCTTGGTGCCTCTCCCAAATATCATTTGGCTGCGTCCTGAAACACCCACACAGTGGCTTTTCCCTTTACAAGAACGCTGAATAGTGTTTCGTCCTAATGTACCACCGGTCTCAATGCTCACCTATTCTCAGACTCATTGCAATGGCTTGATGCGCCAAAGGGATCCAATTTTTATCTTTCCTAGATTAATCATGGCAACTCAATATTTATTTGTAATTGGCCTTCTGATGTTATTATAAGACCATAAGACCATAAGACATAGGAGCGGATGCAAGGCCATTCGGCCCATTGAGTCCACTCCACCATTCAATCATGGCTGATTTCAACTCCATTTACCCGCTCTCTCTCTCCATAGCCCTTAATTCCTCGAGAAATCAAGAATTTATCAACTTCTGTCTTAAAGACACTCAACGTCCCGGCCTCCACCGCCCTCTGTGGCAATGAATTCCACAGACCCACCACTCTCTGGCTGAAGAAATTTCTCCTCATCTCTGTTCTAAAGTGACTCCCTTTTATTCTAAGGCTGTGTCTCCGGGTCCTAGTCTCCCCTGCTAATGGAAACAACTTCCCTACATCCACCCTATCTAAGCCATTCATTATCTTGTAAGTTTCTATTAGATCTTCCCTCAACCTGCTAAACTCCAATGAATATAATCCCAGGATCCTCAGACGTTCATCGTATGTTAGGCCTACCATTCCTGGGATCATCCGTGTGAATCTCCGCTGGACCCGCTCCAGTGCCAGTATGTCCTTCCTGAGGTGTGGGGCCCAAAATTGCTCACAGTATTCTAAATGGGGCCTAACTAATGCTTTATAAAGCTTCAGAAGTACATCCCTGCTTTTATATTCCAAGCCTCTTGAGATGAATGACAACATTGCATATGCTTTCTTAATTACGGACCCAACCTGCAAGTTTACCTTTAGAGAATCCTGGACTAGGACTCCCAAGTCCCTTTGCACTTCAGCATTATGAATTTTGTCACCGTTTAGAAAATAGTCCATGCCTCTATTCTTTTTTCCAAAGTGCAAGACCTCGCACTTGCCCACGTTGAATTTCATCAGCCATTTCTTGGACCACTCTCCTAAACTGTCTAAATCTTTCTGCAGCCTCCCCACCTCCTCCATACTACCTGCCCCTCCACCTATCTTTGTATCATCGGCAAACTCAGCCAGAATGCCCCCAGTCCCGTCATCTAGATTGTTAATACATAAAGAGAACAGCTGTGGCCCCAACACTGAACCCTGTGGGACACCACTCGCCACCGGTTGCCATTCTTACAAATTCGATCACTTACTGGATTCGACAATGAGATTGGTCCCTCTTCCAAAAATAAGCTTGTCCGTATGCACACAACCCTAGAGAGCCTCACTAAAGCCTTCCGATTTAATTATCATCCTTTGCACATCTTTTTAAAAAATATAAATTTAGAGTACCCAATTCATGTTTTCCAATTAAGGGGCTATTTAGCGTGTTCAATCCACCTTTGGGCTGTGGGAGCGAAACCCACACAAACACGGGGAGAATGTGCAAACTCCACACGGACAGTGACCCAGGGCCGGGATGGAACCTGGGACCTCGGCGCCGTGAGGCCGCAGTGCTAACCCACATCCCAACAGTTAAATGAACCATGCACCTATTTCACCTTTTCATTTCCACCTATATTTTCATCTAAGCATTTGTTTTTTGATAGGAATGATGATTTAATGCAGGCATTCCTTGGCAATCATATTGGCTTAATGTTCTTGAATTATTTTTAAAATTAAGAGATATTATTACATGGGAGAGGATTTACAGCACACAGACAAGCTATTACATCCAAATCGTCTATTTCACTAGTTGAGACACATACACACCTTTCCCCATTACTTTATCTACTCCTATCAGTCATAGAGTTATAGAATTATAGAGTCATACAGCACATAAACAGGCCATTCAGCCCGCCATGCCAAACTGACCATAAGACACCAATCTATACTAACCCTATTTACTAGCGCTTGGTCCATAGCACGATTTAAGTGCTCGTCAAAATGTTGCAAGAGCACATACTCCCACCACCCTCTCAGGCAGCGCATTCCATATTTTCACCATCGTCTGGGTGAAAAAATGTTTTTCCATTTCTCCTCTAAACCCTACACCTATGCCCTCTCGTCTTCGACACCTCGTCCATGGGGAAAAAATTCTTACGAAAGGCTGAGGGACTTGAGGCTGTTTTCGTTAGAGAGAAGAAGGTTAAGAGGTGGCTTAATTGAGGCATACAAGATGATCAGAGGATTGGATAGGGTGGACAGTGAGAGCCTTTTTCCTTGGATTGTGATGTCTTGCATGAGGGGGCATACCTTTAAATTGAGGGGAGATAGGACAGATGTCAGAGGTAGGTTCTTTACTCAGAGAATAGTAAGGGCGTGGAATGCCCTGCCTGCAACAGTAGTGGACTCGCCAACACTAAGGGCATTCAAATGGTCATTGGATAGACATATGGACAATAAGGGAGTAGTGTAGATGGGCTTTAGAGTGGTTTCACAGGTCGGCGCAACATCGAGGGCCGAAGGGCCTGTACTGCGCTGTAATGTTCTATGTTCTATGATCTACCCGATCTACGCCTCGCAACATTTTTTTGCAACTCTATCAGATTTCCCCCTCCTCACCCCTCAGCCTCCTCTGGTCCGGAGAAAACAACCCCAGCCTATCCGGTCCCTCCCCACAGCTGAAACTTTCCATCCATCGCAACACCCGAATCAATCTCCTCTGCACCCCCCCCTATTTCTTGCTGCCTGTTCTAGCTTCCTTAACCACACACACACACACACACTGCTCGCCTCAAATAATCCACACAAGATAGCCCTGTGCTAAACCAGCCCCTAAATCGCTGGCTTTGAAAGCAGACCAAGGCAGGCCAGCAGCACGGTTCAATTCCCGTTCCACCCTCCCTGAACAGGCGCTGGAATGTGGCAACTAGGGGCTTTTCACAGTAACTTCATTTGAAGCCGACTTGTGACAATAAGTGATTTTCATTTTTTCACAAGAGCAAGTGCCACACTCCATTATTCAGGAATATTGCACGTACTGGAGGAAGCCCTTGATTCATTCCAGAGGACATACATGTGCACCTTACTCCCCGAGTTCAGAGACTTAAACTCGTCTCACCTCAACTTAAGGAGAGTGAAATTGAGGGAGAAATTGACACTCGGTTTATTTCCCAACATCCCAATTCCTGGATATGTTATAAATGAACTCCTACCCGGCTCCACGAATAGTTTTGTGCCCTTTCCAAATATCAGCTCATTGCCAACATTCACACAGTGTTGGGTCCTTTACCAGAAACCTCCTTCAGATTAACTCCAGGGACTTTTGTTTGTTTTTTTCTGTTGAAGGGTTAATATTTTGTCATTCCGCCGTGTTGCAAAGCAGCTTTGCTTGTGGTAGTGCATGCACTCGCTCACCACTTTCCTGAATTATTCCTTTGGTTATATATTGGGCTGCTTTAGCACACTGGGCTAAATAGCTGGCTTGTAATGCAGAACACGGCAGCAGCGTGGGTTCAATTCCTGCACTGGACTAGGGGCTTTTCACAGTAACTTCATTGAAGCCTACTTGTGACAATAAGTGATTGTTAATACTTCAGCTGGAGAGTGGGACCTCTGATGCGCCGGTGAATGAACTCAGTCTGTCCCAATTTCTGTGCACTGGCTTCGTTAAGTTGGGTTAAGTCTTGAATCGTTTGCCTGGGGAACTAAATTCATGATTCAACAGTTAATATTCACCTGTATGGGAGAGTTGCATAGATGCTGCAGGAAATTCGTACATGTACATACCAGGTCACATCTCATTTTAGTCCATCTCACACTCACTCTATGTGCCTCCTTTCTCCATCTTTCGCTTACTCAACATCCGGTTTAGCTGCATTAGTGCTATTCACCCCCAGTCGCTCCCCATGATCGGAAGTTCCACGTTTCACACAGTTCTCTGGGTGTACAAGATGATGAGGGTCAGAGATGGGGTGGATAGGAAGGCCCTTCATCCTTGGTAGAGGGGTCAATACTGTGGGGGTGGGGAGAGGGGAGGCGTAGGTTTGAGGAAAAACCTTTCTTTTATTTTAAATTTTTTCTCCAAATTTAGAGTACCCAATTCATTTTTTCCAATTAAGGGGCAATTTCGCATGGCCAATCCACCTACCCTGCACATCTTTGGGTTGTGGGGGCGAAACCCACGCAAGCACGGGGAGAATGTGCAAACTCCACATGGGCGGTCGCCCCCAGCCGGGATCGAACCTGGGACCTCGGCGCCGTGAGGCAGCAGGGCTAACCCACTGCGCCACCCTGCCGCCCGACAAACCTTTCTAACCAAAGAGGGTGGTGGGGATCTGGAGCTCACTGCTTGAACGGGTGGTTCAAGCCCGTTCAGCTTTATTTCTTCCCAAGGAAATAGTCCCCCAGCTTTGATAAATGCTTCTTTTTATTCACTTGAACAGACACTTAGCAGCAAAGAATATCAATGCAGTTACTGTGAAAAGCCCCTAGTCACCACATTCCGGTGCCTGTTCAGGGAGACCAGTACGGGAATTGAACCCGTGCTGCTGCCTTGTCCTGCATTACAAGCCAGCAATTTAGCCCAGTGTGCCCTGGACTAATGGACACCATTGCTGAACTATAATCTGGGATTTACAGACAGTTGATGCAAGAACATGGACTATCTCCAGAATTAATTGTAAATTATATTTATGGATTATCGACCTGTCAACTTATTAAAACATTTGAATATTGCACATTTGACATCTTATTCAAATCCATTCAGGTTCAACCAATGTCCTGTGGTGCCATAACTTATTTAGTCAAAGTACGAATATGTCTCATTATTCTCTCCATCAACTTGGGTGTTTGAGCATCTGTACATTTCCTGGCCAGAATCTACGACTATCTTGCAAAATAATTGATGTAATCATTCTGAGGAACTAGCCTTTTCGCCTTACCAGGGTTAACAATCACTTTGGTGCCTTGTCCAAAGACCATTTTACTGTGTCCTCCAGCATTCACACAGTAACTTGTCCTTCGACAACAACTTGCGAGGCCTGCTTCCCAACTCTCTAACTACCACTTCACCCTCAGTGTCATTTCAGTGACTCAATATCTTGTCGCAAGAGAATTATTATCCTCGTCGGATTATTCTTGACAAATCTTCCTTGCTTGCATTTGTAATAATATTCTTTCAAACAAAACGCTTACTGGGTTCCACCATGAGCTTTGTTCCGCGTCCAAAAATTGTCTTGAAGTTCCCAGTATTCACACAGCTCGACACTGGTTAACAAAAACCTCCTCATTGAATTATTGATTATTCACAGTTACAGACACCTTTTTGCCTTTGCATTGCACCCATTCATTTTCACATATCTGTCTCTCTGTCTGTTAATCTATCTGCATTTAGGAATAATCTATTGGGGATTCACAAATTGCACACAGGTACATAAATACGTCGAGGCATCAATGCATGTTAGCACTCATTTTGCAACCAAGGCAATTAGTTTTGTCTAACCTCCCTGCATGCATTTTAATCTGACAATCATCATGTTAGACCCATGGAACCAGCACAGGAGGAGGTCACTCGGCCCATCTGGTCTATGCCAGCCCAAGGACACCCAGATGCCCTTTCGAATCCCACCTTTCTGCACCCTAGCCATAGCCCTGTAGTTTACAGCACTTTAGGGGCATATCCAGATCCTGTTTAAAAGGAATGTTCCCTTCCAGTAGGGGAACACTTCAGCAGTCAAGGGCATTCAGCCTCTGATCTTCCGGTAAGCGTTCTCCAAGGCGGCCTTCAGGACGCGCGACAACGCATAATCGCCGAGCAGAAGCTTATAGCCAAGTTCCGCACACATGAGTGCGGCCTCAACCGGGACCTGGGATTCATGTCGCATTACATTCATCCCCCCCCACCATCTGGCCTGCAAAATCCTACCAACTGTCCTGGCTTGACACAATTCAAGCAGTTGTGCTAACCACTGTGCAACCGTGCTGCCCACTTTAAAAGAGTTTCGGTTCTAGATTCTCCCACAAGAGGAAACGTCCTCTCCACATCCACCCTATCAATGCCCCTCAGCATCCTAAAGGTTTTGATCGAGTCGCCTCTCACTCTTCTAAACTCCAGCGGATGCAAACCTAGCCTGCCCAACTTTCCTCACAAGACAACCTGCCCATTCCTAGGGTTGGGTTATGGGGATAGGGTGGGGGTGTGGGCTTGGGTAGGGTGCTCTTTCCAAGAGCCGGTGCAGACTTGATGGGCCGATTGGCCTCCTTCTGCACTGTAAATTCTATGATTAAAGTTTGTACGTCCCAAACTGCCCTTACACCGTCCAACAGCGCGAAAGTTCGTATTCCCATACTAACTCACCCCATATACTCTTTGGAGAGTCTGGGATGAATTAAAACTATTGCAGCACCGTTTGAGAAAGGTATTTGTTCCAGACATCAGTTTACGCTGAAGTTGCTTATTTATGAATGTGAGGATTAAACAAGAGGTTTAATGGGATTTAGTTAAGACAGAGAGAGGGAGAGGAAATATAAAATGGAGGTGACAAAGAACTTACTGGGTTCAACTGTGAGTCTTGTTCCAGCTCCAAATATCACCTTCAGAGTGTTAGTATTCACACATCATTATAGTCCTCTACAAAATCTCCCCTTAACAATGGTCCCTCACACTGACCTAATTCACCTCAAGGACACCCAGTCACGTTTCTTGACATAGACCATTTTTCCAATTGCAAATTCGCAGTGGTGAGGGCTAAATTGTGTAAATGTTAACTTTCAGCATCAGGACCATCTCCCATATCAATTATTCTTTTTTACAATTTCAAACAGAATAATAATAATCACTTATTGTCACAAGTAGGCTTCAATGAAGTTACTATGAAAAGCCCCTAGTCGCCACATTCCAGCACCTGTTCGAGGAGGCTGGTACGGGGATTGAACCCGCGCTGCTGCCTTGTCCTGCATTACAAGCCAGCCATTTAGCCCACTGTGCTAAACCAGCCCCTGGTCCATACGAATCACCACCCCTGTGCCCATGGTTATGCTACACAGAGGCGTAATTCCATCATATATTGTCTCACCTGCTCTTGTCTATCGTCTATCCCCCCCCTTTCCATTTTTCAATCGCTAGGTTATCCCCTCTCGACTTAATTATATGCCACTAAATTCCGCAGTGTCACCATTCTTTGAGTCATAGAACATAGAACATTACAGCGCAGTACGGGCCCTTCGGCCCTCGATGTTGCGCCGACCTGTGAAACCACTCTAAAGCCCATCTGCACTATTCCCTTATCGTCCACATGTCTATCCAATGACCATTTGAATGCCCTTAGTGTTGGCGAGTCCACTACTGTTGCAGGCAGGGCATTCCACGCCAGAGTCAAGAGAATTCTCCTGAACCCCCAATTGGATTTACGAATGACTGTCTTGAATTGACAAGTGAAATCCTCTCCGGAATATTGCAGACCTATACGAAATGGACCGTGGGCCGTTTGTATCCCAGAGAAGAGTTCCTCACCCCGATTCAAAATCTCTTGATGGTCGTTTCCGCGTGATGAACTCAGGAATTTTTGCGTTGATTGTTAATACCATAATAATTCAGAATTAAACTTCACTTACTCGGTTGCACAAGCAGTTTGGTGCCTGATCCGAATGATAGCTCATAGACATCATTCACACAGCATGACAGCCCAGGACACAAACTCTTATGTCCGGTTCAAAGTATACAGGCCGTCTTAGAAATTAACTCTCTGTTGTACCCATGGTGACCAAGTTAAATCGTTAACACTTGCCGAATATTGAATATTTTCTATTTCATTCAAATCAGTTTAGTTCCAATCTCTCCTGCCCATCATACCATACAGAACCACCAGTTTAATTGTGTTGCCTCGCTCTGCTTGGTGTCCATTGTTAACCAGAATGTATGATTTGCTTACAAACCAGTTTACGTGGCTCTTTTGACTGAAAGATCTTACCAGGGTGAACTGTGAGCTTTGTCCCAGCTGCAAATATGATTTGACCATATCCTGCAAAATTCACACAGTGCCTTATCCCTCTGCAAAAACTCTGGGCTCCCTCGTGTATCCTTGCCCACACTATTCCTTCACCCTCTCTCTTGTTTGTGTGATGTGAAATAATTAAACAACGTCTATCCATTCTTGCGAAGTGATAATTGTTTTTAAGCAGGAAAACAACACTGCCATTTCAGAATCTAACACTTACTGGGATCCACGTTCAGTCTGGTTCCACTTCCAAAGATAAGCTTGTACGCCCCACCCGGCACACAGCCCGACACTGTCTAACAAAAACCCTTATAGAGTTCACTATTACCCTCCGTGCATCTTGCCGGTGCAATTTGTAGCACCCACTAGTTTATGCATTGAGTGACACACATCATTTCAGCTATCTTCCTCACTCTCTCTATCTTTACCTATTTAACGATAATAATAATCGCTTATTGTCACAAGTAGGCTTCAATGAAGTTACTGTAAAAGTCGCCACATTCCGGCGCCTGTTCCGGGAGGCTGAAACGGCCTCCATATAGGATCAATAGATTTTTCTCCATATAGGATCAATAGTGTTTCCTCCAACGCCCAGTCAACCATAAGAGCATACAATTTGGAGCAGAATTTGGCCATTCGGCCCATCGAGTCTGCTCCACCATCCAATCATGGCTGACATATTTCTCACCCCCATCCTCCTGCCTTCTCCCCATAACCCCGATCCCCACATTGTTACATCGTCTATCAATGTCCCCAAAAAGGTACCACTTGGCAATTGTATTTCATCAACGGTAAAAGCATTATTTTCTTCAGATTGTGATGAGATTGCATGAGCAATATCTCAGCCACAGGAACGGGATGACCTTTCCAAATGGTCCAGGAAGAGACCAGGAAGAGATCAGCTATGATCTGATTGAATGCTGGAGCTGGCTCGAAGGGCTGAATTGCCTACTAATGCTCGTAATTCCTATGTTCCATCCCAATGTTTCGGCTCCACACCGACCCCCTTGCACCCTCCTCCTCAAACTTTTACTTTCTACCCTGCTTTACTTATCCGT
Organism: Scyliorhinus torazame; assembly: GCF_047496885.1. Classification (NCBI taxonomy): domain Eukaryota; kingdom Metazoa; phylum Chordata; class Chondrichthyes; order Carcharhiniformes; family Scyliorhinidae; genus Scyliorhinus; species Scyliorhinus torazame. Next base: position 13,628,822 of record NC_092711.1, read on the forward strand.
TCACCGTCATGCTTCTCCTATCAACTGCCATACATCAAAAAGAAAGTGCGGACATACTCCAACATTCAGCAAGGCAGAACAAGTAGAGAAATAATTTGGTTAATGTGTGTGTACATATATGTGCACACACATATATATGTAAATAGATAATAACATATAAATAGATAGAGATAGATAGATGGATAGAGGCAGATAGATGGATAAATATAGATGGATAGCGATAGATATATGGGGATAGATAGATGGATAGAGATAGATAGTATAGATGGATAGAGGTAGATAGATGGATATATGGAGATAGATAGATGGATAGATATAGATAGAGATGTAGGTAGACAGACAGACAGATATTGAGATAGAGATAAATAGATAGATCAAGATAGATAGAGATAGATAGAAAGAGAGAGAGAGATATACAAGTAGATAGATAGAGAAGTAGATAGATAGAGAAGTAGATAGATAGACAAGTAGGTAGATAGACAGGCAGGTAGATAGACAGGCAGGTAGATAGACAGATAGAAAGATAGGTAGATAGATAGATAGATAGACAGATAGACAAGTAGATAGATAGACAGATGGATAGATCAAGATAGGTAGAGATAGATAGAAAGAGAGAGAGATAGACAAGTAGATACATAGATAGACAAGTAGATACATAGATCGACAAGTAGACAGATAGATAGACAAGTAGATAGATAGACAGACAGACAGATAGATAGGTAAAAAGATCTGCATATTACTTTTGACCAGAATTCAAAATTTGCTTGCTAAGAAATTGACATGGTCATTTTGAGAAACTGACTTCTTACCAGGAAGAACCGTGAGACTGGTTCCACCTCCAAATGTTAATTTGCCAGTTCCTCCATAATTCACACAGTAGCTGGTACCTTTACAAGAACTTAGAATAGTTCTGCTTCCAATAGTTCTGCACCACAATTACCAACCCTCATATCTGCTCAATGACTTCAAGTACCTCAACAACGTAACTATTTACTCCTTATCTTTCCCCTGTGTGGAGAAATGACATCTAAGCTGTTTTGTATTCTTTGGTAGTGCTCCCCGTCCCCCTTTAATTGTAATAAATTGAGGGAAAGCATGCACAGAATACAGGACTGATCTTCAGTTAGTAGATTACACAATCAATTCGGCCCCAGGTCCAAATGTGAGTTTATATACCGTTCAAACCTCTGTACCTAATCAAGCCTATCTGTTCAATGAACTGTGTATTACACTTCTTTCAAGATTCCAAATTAATTCATGAACAAGTGCTTAAGATTAGGTTGAAAAATAATTAACATAGTTGGTACTGAGGGACCTACTATTGAGTCCTTACCAAGATTGACAGTGAGCTTGGTTCCACTTCCAAATACCATTTTATTCAGCCCTCCAGAATTCACACAGTAACAAATCCCTTTACAATAATAATGACTTGGATGAGGGAGTTGAAGGGTGGGTCAGTAAATTCCCAGATGATACGAAGATTGGTGGAGTTGTGGATAGTGAGGAGGACTGTTGTCGGCTGCAAAGAGACATAGATAGGATTCAGAGCTGGGCCGAGAAGTGGCAGATGGAGTTTAACCCTGAAAAGTGTGAGGTTGTCCATTTTGGAAGGACAAATATGAATGCGGAATACAGGGTTAACGGTAGGGTTCTTGGCAATGTGGAGGAGTAGAGAGATCTTGGGGTCTATGTTCATAGATCTTTCAAAGTTGCCACTCAAGTGGATAGAGCTGTGAAGAAGGCCTATGGTGTGCTAGCGTTCATTAGCAGAGGGATTGAATTTAAGAGCCGTGAGGTGATGATGCAGCTGTATAAAACCTTGATAAGGCCACATTTGGAGTACTGTGTGCAGTTCTGGTCGCCTCATTTTAGGAAGGATGTGGAAGCTTTGGAAAAGGTGCAAAGGAGATTTACCAGGATGTTGCCTGGAATGGAGAGTAGGTCTTACGAGGAAAGGTTGAGGGTGCTCGGCCTTTTCTCCTTAGAACGGAGAAGGATGAGGGGCGACTTGATAGAGGTTTATAAGATGATCAGGCGAATAGATGAGTCGACAGTCAGAGACTTTTTCCCCGGGTGGAACAAACCATTACAAGGGGACATAAATTTAAGGTGAATGGTGGAAGATATAGGGGGGATGTCAGAGGTAGGTTCTTTACCCAGAGAGTAGTGGAGGCATGGAATGCACTGCCTATGGAAGTAGTTGAGTCGGAAACATTAGGGATCTTCAAGCGGCTATTGGATAGGTACATGGATTACGGTGGAATGATGGGGTGTAGATTGATTTGCTCTTAATCTAGGACAAAATGTCGGCACAACATCGTGGGCCGAAGGGCCTGTTCTGTGCTGTATTTTCTATGTTCTATGTTAACTCCAGGTACCGCAACTCCGAATGCACCACAATTAACACAACTAATTTATTCTGATTGCCATTTAAATGTCTTGAGTTGATAAAGTAATACATAGCCACTGCTTGGAATGTTACTCATTCATTGGGAATTAATTCCAACATGATGGGAAATTGGCATTGCCAAGCATTTTCACAACAGGAGCACGCTGTTTTCTCAACTACATTCTCCTTATAGCATTTCCCGTTAACACAAGACTCTTTGCATCCTCGTCATCTAACCCCATCAGGGCAATCATCCATCCCTGTCTCCCTGCTGTCCTTAACCAGCTCTCCCTCCCATCCTTACGCACTGCTGGCCTTAAATGCTCCATGCCATAGAGAGTTCCACGAGGGACTGATATTCAGGAAGATTGAACAGAGAGAGAAATTTGATTCATCGAATCATAGAATTCACAGTGCAAAAAACCATTGACCTGGAGGAGATGGACACACATATGGTTAGATAAATTGGTACAGATGGAAAAGGATACCTACTTGGTTGCACGATTAATCTTGTCCCAGTTCCAAAGATAAGCTTATCACTAGCTCCAAAGTTCACACAGCATTGCATCCTTTGGCAAAAACCCCTTTCTGACTAACTACAGCAAGCTTTCATGTTCAATCGCGCAGAGTTGTTTTTTTAATATCGCCTATGCCAGAATTGTGACACTATCCATTCAAACATGTTTTAAATGACCATTAATTAGGCATACCTAGTTTTATTCTTTAAAAAAAAAATTTAGAGGACCCAATTATTTTTTTCCAATTAAAGGGCAATTTAGCGTGGCCAATCCACCTAATCTGCACATCTTTGGGTTGTGGGGGTGAAACCCACGCAAACACGGGGAGAATGTGCAAACTCCACACGGACTGTGACGCAGAGCCGGGATTCGAACCCAGGTCCTCAGCGTCGGAGGCAGAAATGCTAACCACTGTGCCACCCTGCTGCCCAGTTTTTAATTATTCTGACTATCACTCCAGCATAACATGTTTTCTGTCATAACGCCAATATTTCGGCATGGGTCTCACCCCCACAACCCAAAGGTGCGCAGGGTAGGTGGATTGACCATGCTAAATTGCTCCTTAGTAATAAAAATAATTGGGTACTCTAAATTTGTTTTAAAAACGCCAATATTTCGATTTGTAGATCAGTTCATCAGGCCTCCTCATGCCTACCAGGTACTTCTGACTGTACCACGCTCTTAGAACCTCCATGAACTATTATCTATTTCATACAGAGATTGTGCATTCACTTCTCAAACCTTGTAACCAACAGGATGCATTGCTGGCAATTGGACCAAGTTATGATGTGTGACACTCTCTACATCTACTTTGTCAATACCTTTTTTCATCTAATATCCGTCAATTAGATCTACTTTTATTCTCCTAAACTTGAGAGTGTATAGGCTTAGACTGCTTAATCTCTCCTCATAGACAAACTCATCTCTGGAATCAATCTAGTGAACCTCCTCAGTACTGCCTCCAACACAATTACATCCCTTCTTAAATAAGGGGACTAAAACTCAACACAGTACCAATTATGGCTGTCATATCTTGGGACACCGGACACTAAATAGGTAGAAAATGGACAATGAATTGAATTAATAAAGTGGGGTGCCATTTCTTGAGTGACAGGCAGCAGGGTGGCGCAGAGGTTAGCACCGCTGGCTCACGGCGCCGAGGTCCCAGGTTCGTTCCCGGCTCTGGGTCACTGTCCGTGTGGCGTTTACATGTTTGCGTGGGTTTCACCCCCACAACCCAAAGATGTTCAAGGTAGGTGAAATGAAAATGACTTATTGTCACAAGTAGGCGTCAAATGAAGTTACTGTGAAAAGCCCCTAATCACCACATTCCGGCACCTGTTCAGGGAGGCTGGTACGGGAATTGAACCGTGCTGCTGGCCTGCTTTAAAAGCCAGCGATTTAGCCCGGTGTGCTAAACCAGCCCCAGGTGGATTGGCTATGCTAAATTGCCCCATAATTGGAAACAATGAATTGGGTACTTTAAATTTTTTTTTTAAATTCTTGAATGACAATTAACTTATTAATTCTATCCTGAACATGACCACCTTTGATAAATTAGTGCTGTAATCTTTTCCCTGAAAATTATACAGACCCAACTGGTGAAACCTATGTTTGCACAACACAACGAAATGGACTTCATAGCAGAAAGTAGACTTATGCGTTCAATGCAATTAGATTTTGCAGAGGCCAAAGACAAGATATTTTTCTTTTGAATGGAAAATTAAGAGTGATTGAAAGAATTATGATGCAAAAGGAGAGAGTGAAGTCAAACAATCTCCAGAGTCAGAGATGTGCTTCAACTAGTGCACGGATCGTTAGAGAACGCCAGCCACAATTCCGCCAAATGGCATTTCAATTTAGTTTGAAATTGAATTCATTATCCCCTCGGGAAGACATTTAACGAGATTTATGTAACCGATCAGCTATTGTAATGGAAGGGAACCAAGTCCGTAATGATGTGCAACAATGTAACTTGTCTGAAATTTGGGCTTCATCCCTATTCCAAATATCACCTTCTTTAGGTGCAGCACGGTAGCATAGTGGTTAGCAAAATTGCTTCACAGCTCCAGGGTCCCAGGTTCGATTCCTGGCTTGGGTCACTGTCTGTGTGGAGTCTGCATGTTCACCCAGTGTCTGCGTGGGTTTCCTCCGGGTACTCTGGTTTCCTCCCACAGTCCAAAAATGTGCAGGTTAGGTGGATTGGCGATGATAGATTGCCCTTAGTGTCCAAAATTGCCCTCAGTGTTGGGTGGGGATAGGGTGGAGGTGTGGGGTTGGGCAGGGTGCTCTTCCAAAGAGCTGGTGCAGACTCAATGGGCTGAATGGCCTCCTTCTACTCTGTGAAATCATCTTGCAATGATCCAAACCACTGTAAACCTGAACAAATATCCTTTCATCAAAAATGTCACATCTTCCGATCATCGCCACTTTTAATTGCTAACCTCAAAATGTTTGTTCAAGTAGATTATTCCAGAGCAGTTGTGATGGTCATGTTATTTCAAGCTTACTTTGATGAATCTGGCAATCAATGTGATTGCATATTCCTGTGTTTCTTTTAAATAAAACGTGCATCCTTACATTCCTCATTTACTTGGTTTAACCTGGAGCCTAGTCCTTGATCCCGAAGGTCAACTTCCCCTTGAGCCTCATACAATTTAATTTGCCAATATTCGAAGGTCATATTCAATTCTTGTTTCTTGAATTAAGTTTGGGATCTTTTCATAGTTGCATGTAGTCATGTTCTAGACAGATGTTTCACCCCGTCCTTGTTTTAGAGGAGGCCATTAAAGAATCAACATTCAGTGAGCCTGATGTAGGTATGGGGCATTAAGATAGGCTTCTGCAACAATTGACAATGTTCTTCATTAACTTTCCAATTTACTGGATTCAAATTTCACCATCTGCTGTGGTGGGATTCGAACCTGCATTGACCAGAACACCACTCTGGGTCTGCTGGAGTCCTCGTCCAGTGACGATGCAACTAGACCACCGCCTCCCGCCTCCTATGCTCTGTCCTTGCATACTCTTCTATTTATTTCCCCATCTTGTGTCTCTCTACAGCCTCCTCTTAACTCTATCAGTTCTATTCGCCTCACTCTCCGCAGGAATCACAACATGATTCAGGAAATGCCGCCTGAATTCCATATGAGTGACTTTCTTGACCTGAACTTTCAATCTCCCAATGAACGTGGGGAATCTTACCCGTGGTCTCCCCTCTGTCAAATTCCTTCCTGGCATTAAAACAATAACTGTTATTTGAACAGTCAGACTTTTCCTGACTTGGGAAGTGGTCCTCAGTCTGATCATCATTTCTCGACAGTTATCATTTCCCTATCTCTGTAAAGAACTGACAATACACGTCAACAAAACAATGTTTTGTTCATTCTAATCAATTATAAGGAATTGAACTGAACTTACTCGGTTGTACAATTAATTTGGTTCCAGATCCAAACGTTAGCTTAAGATTGTTATTCACACAGCAATATATATCTGCACAGAAACCTTTGAAACCAGATTCCTAGCATACGGGACACCCACACAATGGACCGTATATTACATTTAGGGTTTGTTACATTTCCAGATGAATTGTTAGCAAGAGCTGGCATCTTATTGAAATGAAATTAGGTCCAACTTTGCTCACACATTAATACAATATATTGCACTATGAATAAACTATACTTGATCTAGATATGCTGAATAACCGTTGACAAACAGTTTTGACCAACATTTGGGATTAGCTTACACAATCATTTAAGTGGTTACTTTGAGAAACAGCTGAAGGGTTCTTACCAGGATTGACAATAAGTTTGGTGCCACCTCCAAATACTAATTTGGTGTCGCCTCCAGAATACACACAATGACTTATCCCTTTACAAGAAGGTTCCGTTTCCCAACCCACCATTACTGTAACTGGTGAGTTAGTTCAATTATCTCTTGCACGATTTGACACACCCACCTTATCTTGGCTACATTCCCCATGATATTCTTTTCAATCAGGTTTGCGACTTTATTCTACCAAACTTACTGGGTTCCACGATTAGTTTAGTCCCACTTCCAAAGATAAGCTTGTTGGTCCCAACATTCACACAGCACCACACTGCCTGACAAAAACTTTCAGTCTTAATCACTGGTCTTTCTATGTCAACGTAACGTAACAGTCACCGACTGGTTTCATCTCTCTCTCCATCTCTGCCCCTCAATCTCTCTCTCTCCATCTCTCACAACCCAGCACATCATTGGGTTGTGGGAATGAGACCCACGTAGACACAGGGCGAATGTGCAAACTCCAAATGGACAGTGACCCGGGGCCGGGATCGAACGCAGGTCCTCGGCGCCGTGAGGTGGTAGCGTATCTGGCAATCAATGTGATTGCATATGCTTTATTTCAAATATAAAATATGCATCCTGACATTCCTCATTTACTTGGTTTAACCTGGAGCCTGGTCATTGATCCCAAAGGTCAACTTCCCCTTGAGCATCATACAATTTAATTTGCTAATATTCAAAGAACATATTAGATTCTTGTTTCTTGAATTAAGTTTGGGATCTTTTCACAGTTGCCTGTGGTCATGTTCTAGACAGATGTCTCACCCTGTCCTTGTTTTAGAGGAGGCCATTAAAGAATCAACATTCAGTGAGCCTGATGTAGGTATGGGGCATTAAGATAGGCTTCTGCAACAATTGACAATGTTCTTCATTAACTTTCCAATTTACTGGATTCAAATTTTATCATCTGCCGTGGTGGGATTCGAACCTACATTGTCCAGAGCATGACTCTGTGTCTGCTGGAGTCCTCGTCCAGTGACGATGCAACTAGACCACCGCCTCTCGCCTCGTATACTCTGTCCTTGCATACTCTTCTATTTATTTCCCCACCTTGTGTCTCTCTACAGCCTCCTCTTAACTCTATCAGTTCTATTCACCTCAAGCCCCACAGGAATCACAACATGATTCAGGAAATGCCGCCTGAATTCCATATGAGTGACTTCCTTGACCTGAACTTTCAATCTCCCAATGAACGTGGGGAATCTTACCAGTGGTCTCCCCTCTGTCAAATTCCTTCCTGGCATTAAAAAAATTACTGTTATTTGACCAGACAGACTTTTCCTGACTTGGGAAGTGGTCCTCAGTCAGACCATCATTTATCGACAGTTTTCATTTACCTATCATTGTAAAGAACTGACAATACACGTCAACAAAACAATGTTTTGATCATTCTAATCAATTATAAGGAATTGAACTGAACTTACTCGGTTGTACCATGAATTTGGTTCCAGATCCAAACATGACCTTAACATTGTCATTCACACAGCAATATATATCTGCACAGAAACCCTTCAAACTAGATTCCTGGTATACGGGACACCCACACAATGGACCGTATATTACATTTAGGGTTAGTTACATTTCCAGATGAATTGTTAGCAAGAGCTGGCGATTGCATCTTATTGAAATGAAATTAGGGCCAACCTTTCACACATATTAATACAATATATTGCACTATGAATGAACTATACTTGATCTAGATATGCTGAATGACCATTGACAAACAGTTTTGACCAACATTTGTGATTAGCTTACACAACCATTTAAGTGGTTACTTTGAGAAACAAGCTGAAGGGTTCTTACCAGGATTGACAATAAGTTTGGTGCCACCTCCAAATACTAATTTGGTGTAGCCTCCATAAGCCACACACTGACTTATCCCTTTACAAGAAGGTTCCGTTTCCCAATCCACCATTACTGTAACTGGTGAGGTAGTTGAATAATCTCTTGCACGATTTGACACACCCACCTTATCTTGGCTACATTCCCCATGATATTCTTTTCAATCAGGTTTGTGACTTTATTCTACCAAACTTACTGGGTTCCACGATTAGTTTAGTCCCACTTCCAAAGATAAGCTTGTTGGTCCCAACATTCACACAGCACCACACTGCCTGACAAAAACTTTCAGTCTTAATCACTGGTCTTTCTATATCAACGTAACGTAGCAACTGTTTTCATCTCTCTCTCCATCTCTGCCCCTCAATCTCTCTCTCTCTCCATCTCTCACGACCCTGCACATCATTGGGTTGTGGGAATGAGACCCACGTAGACACAGGGCGAATGTGCAAACTCCAAATGGACAGTGACCCGGGGCCGGGATCGAACCCGGGTCCTCGGCGCCGTGAGGTGGCAGCGTATCTGGCAATCAATGTGATTGCATATGCTTTATTTCAAATATAAAATATGCATCCTGACATTCCTCATTTACTTGGTTTAACCTGGAGCCTAGTCCTTGATCCCGAAGGTCAACTTCCCCTTGAGCCTCATACAATTTAATTTGCTAATATTCGAAGAACATATTTAATTCATGTTTCTTGAATTAAGTTTGGGATCTTTTCGCAGTTGTATGTGGTTATATTCTAGACAGATGTCTCACCCTGTCCTTGTTTTAGAGGAGGCCAGTTAAGAATCAACATTCAGTGAGCCTGATGTAGGTATGGGGCATTAAGATAGGCTTCTGCAACAATTGACAATGTTCTTCATTAACTTTCCAATTTACTGGATTCAAATTTCACCATCTGCTGTGGTGGGATTCGAACCTACATTGTCCAGAGCATGACTCTGTGTCTGCTGGAGTCCTCGTCCAGTGACGATGCAACGAGACCACCGCCTCCCGCCTCCTATGCTCTGTCCTTGCAAACTCTTCTATTTATTTCCCCATCTTGTGTCTCTCTGCAGCCTCCTCTTAACTCTATCAGTTCCATTCGCCTCACTCTCCGCAGGAATCACAACATGATTCAGGAAATGCCGCCTGAATTCCATATGAGTGACTTCCTTGACCTGAACTTTCAATCTCCCAATGAACGTGGGGAATCTTACCCGTGGTCTCCCCTCTGTCAAATTTCTTCCTGGCATTGAAAAAATAACTTACTTGACCAGACAGACTTTTCTTGACTTGGGAAGTGGTCCTCAGTCAGACCATAATTTCTCGACAGTTTTCAATTACCTATCATTGTAAAGAACTGACAATACACATCAACAAAACAATGTTTTGTTCATTCTAATCAATTATAAGGAATTGAACTGAACTTACTCGGTTGCACCATTAATTTGGTTCCAGATCCAAACGTTAGCTTAACATTGGTATTCACACAGCAATATATATCTGCACAGAAACCCTTCAAACTAGATTCCTTGTATACGGGACACCCACACAATGGACCGTATATTACATTTAGGGTTAGTTACGTTTCCAGATGAATTGTTAGCAAGAGCTGGCAATTGCATCTTATTGAAATGAAATTAGGGCCAACCTTTCTCACACATTAATACAATATATCGCACTATGAATAAACTATACTTGATCTAGATATGCTGAATAACCGTTGACAAACAGTTTTGACCAACATTTGGGATTAGCTTCCACAACCATTTAAGTGGTTACTTTGACAAACAAGCTGAAGGATTCTTACCAGGATTGACAATAAGTTTGGTGCCACTTCCAAACACTAAGTTGTTGTAGCCACCAGAATTCACACACTGACTTATCCCTTTACAAGAAGGTTCCGTTTCCCAAACCACCATTACTGTAACTGGTGAGTTAGTTCAATTATCTCTTGCACGATTTGACACACCCACCTTATCTTGGCTACATTCCCCATGATATTCTTTTCAATCAGGTTTGTGACTTTATTCTACCAAACTTACTGGGTTCCACGATTAGTTTAGTCCCACTTCCAAAGATAAGCTTGTTGATCCCAACATTCACACAGCACCACACTGCCTGACAAAAACTTTCAGTCTTAATCACTGGTCTTTCTATATCAACGTAACGTAACAACTGTTTTCATCTCTCTCTCCATCTCTGCCCCTCAATCTCTCACTCTCCATCTCTCCCAACCCAGCACATCTTTGGGTTGTGGGAATGAGACCCACGTAGACACAGGGCGAATGTGCAAACTCCAAATGGACAGTGACCCGGGGCCGGGATCGAACGAGGGTCCTCGGCGCCGTGAGGTGGCAGCGTATCTGGCAATCAATGTGATTGCATTTGCTTTATTTCAAATATAAAATATGCATCCTTACATTCCTCATTTATTTGGTTTAACCTGGAGCCTAGTCATTGATCCCAAAGGTCAACTTCCCCTTGAGCCTCATACAATTTAATTTGCTAATATTCGAAGAACATATTCAATTCTTGTTTCTTGAAATAAGTTTGGGATCTTTTCACAGTTGTATGTGGTTATGTTCTAGACAGATATCTCACCCTGTTCTTGTTTTAGAGGAGGCCAGTTAAGAATCAACGTTCAGTGAGCCTGATGTAGGTATGGGGCATTAAGATAGGCTTCTGCAACAATTGACAATGTTCTTCATTAACTTTCTAATTTACTGGATTCAAATTTCACCATCTGCTGTGGTGGGATTCGAACCTACATTGACCAGAACACCACTCTGGGTCTGCTGGAGTCCTCGTCCAGTGACGATGCAACTAGACCACTGCCTCTCACCTCCTATGCTCTGTCCTTGCATACTCTGCTATTTATTTTCCCATCTTGTGTCTCTCTACAGCCTCCTCTTAACTCTATCAGTTCTATTCGCCTCACTCTCCGCAGGAATCACAACATGGTTCAGGAAATGCCACCTGAATTCCATATGAGTGACTTTCTTGACCTGAACTTTCAATCTCCCAATGAACATGGGGAATCTTACCCCTGGTCTCCCCCCTGTCAAATTCCTTCCTGGCATTAAAAAAAATAACTGTTATTTAACTGGTCACACTTTTCCTGACTTGGGAAGTGGTCCTCAGTCTGATCATCATTTCTCGACAGTTTTCAATTACCTATCATTGTAAAGAACTGACAATACACATCAACAAAACAATGTTTTGATCATTCTAATCAATTATAAGGAATTGAACTGAACTTACTCGGTTGTACCATTAATTTGGTTCCAGATCCAAACGTTAGCTTAAGATTGTTATTCACACAGCAATATATATCTGCACAGAAACCTTTGAAACCAGATTCCGAGCATACGGGACACCCACACAATGGACCGTATATTACATTTAGGGTTAGTTACATTTCCAGATGAATTGTTAGCAAGAGCTGGCATCTTATTGAAATGAAATTAGGGCCAACCTTTCTCACACATTAATACAATATATTGCACTATGAATAAACTATACTTGATCTAGATATGCTGAATGACCATTGACAAACAGTTTTGACCAACATTTGTGATTAGCTTACACAATCATTTAAGTGGTTACTTTGAGAAACAGCTGAAGGGTTCTTACCAGGATTGACAATAAGTTTGGTGCCACCTCCAAATACTAATTTGGTGTCGCCTCCAGAATACACACACTGACTTATCCCTTTACAAGAAGGTTCCCTTTCCCAACCCACCATTACTGTAACTGGTGAGTTAGTTCAATTATCTCTTGCACGATTTGACACACCCACCTTATCTTGGCTACATTCCCCATGATATTCTTTTCAATCAGGTTTGTGACTTTATTCTACCAAACTTACTGGGTTCCACGATTAGTTTAGTCCCACTTCCAAAGATAAGCTTGTTGATCCTAACATTCACACAGCACCACACTGCCTGACAAAAACATTCAGTCTTAATCACTGGTCTTTCGATATCAACGTAACGTAGCAACTGTTTTCATCTATCTCTCCATCTCTGCCCCTCAATCTCTCTCTCTCTCCATCTCTCACGACCCTGCACATCATTGGGTTGTGGGAATGAGACCCACGTAGACACAGGGCGAATGTGCAAACTCCAAATGGACAGTGACCCGGGGCCGGGATCGAACCCGGGTCCTCGGCGCCGTGAGGTGGCAGCGTATCTGGCAATCAATGTGATTGCATATGCTTTATTTCAAATATAAAATATGCATCCTTACATTCCTCATTTACTTGGTTTAACCTGGAGCCTGGTCATTGATCCCAAAGGTCAACTTCCCCTTGAGCCTCATACAATTTAATTTGCTAATACTCGAAGAACATATTCAATTCCTGTTTCTTGAATTAAGTTTGGGATCTTTTCACAGTTGCATGTGGTCATGTTCTAGACAGATGTCTCACCCCATCCTTGTTTTAGCAGAGGCCAGTTAAGAATCAACATTTAGTGAACCTGATGTAGGTAAGGAACATTAAGATAGACTTCTGCAACAATTGACAATGTTCTTCATTAACTTTCCAATTTATTGGATTCAAATTTCACCATCTGCTGTGGTGGGATTCGAACCTGCATTGACCAGGACACCACTCTGGGTCTACTGGAGTCCTCGTCCAGTGACGATGCAACTAGAACACCACTTCTCGCCTCCTATGCTCTGTCCTTGCAAACTCTTCTATTTATTTCCCCATCTTGTGTCTCTCTACAGCCTCCTCTTAACTCTATCAGTTCTATTCGCCTCAAGCCCCACAGGAATCACAACATGGTTCAGGAAATGCCACCTGAACTCCATATGAGTGACTTTCTTGACCTGAACTTTCAATCTCCCAATGAACGTGGGAAATCTTACCCCTGGTCTCCCCCCTGTCAAATTCCTTCCTGGCATTAAAAAAAATAACTGTTATTTGACTGGTCACACTTTTCCTGACTTGGGAAGTGGTCCTCAGTCTGATCATCATTTCTCGACAGTTATCATTTACCTATCACTGTAAAGAACTGACAATACACGTCAACAAAACAATGTTTTGATCATTCTAATCAATTATAAGGAATTGAACTGAACTTACTCGGTTGCACCATTATTTTGGTTCCAGATCCAAACATGACCTTAACATTGTTATTCACACAGCAATATATATCTGCACAGAAACCCTTCAAACTAGATTCCTGGTATACGGGACACCCACACAATGGACCTTACATTACATTTAGGGTTCGTTACGTTTCCAGATGAATTGTTAGCAAGAGCTGGCAGTTGCATCTTATTGAAATGAAATTAGGGCCAACCTTTCTCACACATTAATACAATATATTGCACTATGAATAAACTATACTTGATCTAGATATGCTGAATGACCATTGACAAACAGTTTTGACCAACATTTGTGATTAGCTTACACAATCATTTAAGTGGTTACTTTGAGAAACAGCTGAAGGGTTCTTACCAGGATTGACAATAAGTTTGGTGCCACCTCCAAATACTAAGTTGTTGAAGCCTCCAGAAGCCACACACTGACTTATCCCTTTACAAGAAGGTTCCGTTTCCCAACCACCATTACTGTAACTGGTGAGTTAGTTCAATTATCTCTTGCACGATTTGACACACCCACCTTATCTTGGCTACATTCCCCATGATATTCTTTTCAATCAGGTTTGTGACTTTATTCTACCAAACTTACTGGGTTCCACGATTAGTTTAGTCCCACTTCCAAAGATAAGCTTGTTGATCCCAACATTCACACAGCACCACACTGCCTGACAAAAACTTTCAGTCTTAATCACTGGTCTTTCTATATCAACGTAACGTAACAACTGTTTCCATCTCTCTCTCCATCTCTCACAACTCTGCACATCTTTTGATTGTGGGAATGAGACCCACGTAGACACGGAGCGAATGTGCAAACTCCAAATGGACAGTGACCCGGGGCCGGGATCGAACCCGGGTCCTCGGCGCCGTGAGGTGGCAGCGTATCTGGCAATCAATGTGATTGCATTTGCTTTATTTCAAATATAAAATATGCATCCGTCCATAGAATTTACAGTGCAGAAGGAGGCCATTCGGCCCATTGAGTCTGCGCCGGCTCTTGGAAAGAGCACCCTACCCAAGGTCAACACCTCCACCCTATCCCGATAACCCAGTAACCCCACCCAACATTAAGGGCAATTCTGGACACTAAGGGCAATCTATCATGGACAATCCACCTAACCTGCACATCTTTGGACTGTGGGAGGAAACCGGAGCACCCGGAGAAAACCCATGCACACACGGGGAGAACGTGCAGACTCCGCAAAGTCAGTGGCCCAAGCCGGAATCAAACCTGGGACCCTGGAGCTGCAAAGCAGTTTTGCTATCCGCAATGCTACCGTGCTGCCCATTACATTCCTCATTTACTTGGTTTAACCTGGAGCCTGGTCCTTGATCCCAAAGATCAACTTATCCTTGAGCTTCATACAATTTAATTTGCTAATATTCGAAGAACATATTTAATTCATGTTTCTTGAATTAAGTTTGGGATCTTTTCGCAGTTGTATGTGGTTATGTTCTAGACAGATGTCTCACCCTGTCCTTGTTTTAGAGGAGGCCAGTTAAGAATTAACGTTCAGTGAGCCTGATGTAGGTATGGGGCATTAAGATAGGCTTCTGCAACAATTGACAATGTTCTTCATTAACTTTCCAATTTACTGGATTCAAATTTCACCATCTGCTGTGGTGGGATTCGAACCTGCATTGACCAGAACACCACTCTGGGTCTGCTGGAGTCCTCGTCCAGTGACGATGCAACTAGACCACCGCCTCCCGCCTCCTATGCTCTGTCCTTGCAAACTCTTCTATTTATTTCCCCATCTTGTGTCTCTCTACAGCCTCCTCTTAACTCTATCAGTTCTATTCGCCTCACTCTCCGCAGGAATCACAACATGATTCAGGAAATGCCGCCTGAATTCCATATGAGTGACTTTCTTGACCTGAACTTTCAATCTTCCAATAAACGTGGGGAATCTTACCCGTGGTCTCCCCTCTGTCAAATTCCTTCCTGGCATTAAAAAAATAACTATTATTTGACCAGACAGACTTTTCCTGACTTGGGAAGTGGTCCTCAGTCTGATCATCATTTCTCGACAGTTATCATTTCCCTATCTCTGTAAAGAACTGACAATACACGTCAACAAAACAATGTTTTGATCATTCTAATCATTTATAAGGAATTGAACTGAACTTACTCGGTTGTACAATTAATTTGGTTCCAGATCCAAATGTTAGCTTAAGATTCTTATTCACACAGCAATATATATCTGCACAGAAACCTTTGAAACCAGATTCCTAGCATACGGGACACCCACACAATGGACCGTATATTACATTTAGGGTTAGTTACATTTCCAGATGAATTGTTAGCAAGAGCTGGCATCTTATTGAAATGAAATTAGGGCCAACTTTGCTCACACATTAATACAATATATTGCACTATGAATAAACTATACTTGATCTAGATATGCTGAATAACCGTTGACAAACAGTTTTGACCAACATTTGGGATTAGCTTACACAATCATTTAAGTGGTTACTTTGAGAAACAGCTGAAGGGTTCTTACCAGGATTGACAATAAGTTTGGTGCCACCTCCAAATACTAATTTGGTGTCGCCTCCAGAATACACACAATGACTTATCCCTTTACAAGAAGGTTCCGTTTCCCAACCCACCATTACTGTAACTGGTGAGTTAGTTCAATTATCTCTTGCACGATTTGACACACCCACCTTATCTTGGCTACATTCCTCATGATATTCTTTTCAATCAGGTTTGTGACTTTATTCTACCAAACTTACTGGGTTCCACGATTAGTTTAGTCCCACTTCCAAAGATAAGCTTGTTGATCCCAACATTCACACAGCACCACACTGCCTGACAAAAACTTTCAGTCTTAATCACTGGTCTTTCTATATCAACGTAACGTAACAATCACCAACTGTTTTCATCTCTCTCTCCATCTCTGCCCCTCAATCTCTCACTCTCCATCTCTCCCAACCCAGCACATCTTTGGGATGTGGGAATGAGACCCACATAGACACAGGGCGAATGTGCAAACTCCAAATGGACAGTGACCCGGGGCCGGGATCGAACCCGGGTCCTCGGCGCCGTGAGGTGGCAGCGTATCTGGCAATCAATGTGATTGCATATGCTTTATTTCAAATATAAAATATGCATCCTTACATTCCTCATTTACTTGGTTTAACTGGAGCCTGGTCATTGATCCCAAAGGTCAACTTCCCCTTGAGCCTCATACAATTTAATTTGCTAATATTCAAAGAACATATTCAATTCTTGTTTCTTGAAATAAGTTTGGGATCTTTTCACAGTTGTATGTGGTTATGTTCTAGACAGATGTCTCACCCTGTCCTTGTTTTAGAGGAGGCCAGTTAAGAATCAACATTCAGTGAGCCTGATGTAGGTATGGGGCATTAATATAGGCTTCTGCAACAATTGACAATGTTCTTCATTAACTTTCCAATTTACTGGATTCAAATTTCACCATCTGCTGTGGTGGGATTCGAACCTACATTGTCCAGAGCATGACTCTGTGTCTGCTGGAGTCCTCGTCCAGTGACGATGCAACTAGACCACCGCCTCCCGCCTCCTATGCTCGGTCCTTGCAAACTCTTCTATTTATTTCCCCATCTTGTGTCTCTCTGCAGCCTCCTCTTAACTCTATCAGTTCCATTCGCCTCACTCTCCGCAGGAATCACAACATGATTCAGGAAATGCCGCCTGAATTCCATATGAGTGACTTCCTTGACCTGAACTTTCAATCTCCCAATGAATGTGGGGAATCTTACCCGTGGTCTCCCCTCTGTCAAATTTCTTCCTGGCATTGAAAAAATAACTTATTTGACCAGACAGACTTTTCTTGACTTGGGGAGTGGTCCTCAGTCAGACCATAATTTCTCGACAGTTTTCAATTACCTATCATTGTAAAGAACTGACAATACACATCAACAAAACAATGTTTTGTTCATTCTAATCAATTATAAGGAATTGAACTGAACTTACTCGGTTGCACCATTAATTTGGTTCCAGATCCAAACGTTAGCTTAACATTGGTATTCACACAGCAATATATATCCGCACAGAAACCCTTCAAACTAGATTCCTGGTATACGGGACACCCACACAATGGACCATATATTACATTTAGGGTTAGTTACATTTCCAGATGAATTGTTAGCAAGAGCTGGCAATTGCATCTTATTGAATGAAATTAGGGCCAACCTTTCTCACACATTAATACAATATATTGCACTATGAATAAACTATATTGTATCTAGATATGCTGAATGACCATTGACAAACAGTTTTGACCAACATTTGGGATTAGCTTCCACAATCATTTAAGTGGTTACTTTGACAAACAAGCTGAAGGATTCTTACCAGGATTGACAATAAGTTTGGTGCCATTTCCAAACACTAAGTTGTTGTAGCCACCAGAATTCACACACTGACTTATCCCTTTACAAGAAGGTTCCGTTTCCCAAACCACCATTACTGTCACTGGTGAGTTAGTTCAATTATCTCTTGCACGATTTGACACACCCACCTTATCTTGGCTACATTCCTCATGATATTCTTTTCAATCAGGTTTGTGACTTTATTCTACCAAACTTACTGGGTTCCACGATTAGTTTAGTCCCACTTCCAAAGATAAGCTTGTTGATCCCAACATTCACACAGCACCACACTGCCTGACAAAAACTTTCAGTCTTAATCACTGGTCTTTCTATATCAACGTAACGTAACAATCACCAACTGTTTTCATCTCTCTCTCCATCTCTGCCCCTCAATCTCTCACTCTCCATCTCTCCCAACCCAGCACATCTTTGGGTTGTGGGAATGAGACCCACGTAGACACGGAGCGAATGTGCAAACTCCAAATGGACAGTGACCCGGGGCCGGGATCGAACCCGGGTCCTCGGCGCCGTGAGGTGGCAGCGTATCTGGCAATCAATGTGATTGCATATGCTTTATTTCAAATATAAAATATGCATCCTTACATTCCTCATTTACTTGGTTTAACTGGAGCCTGGTCATTGATCCCAAAGGTCAACTTCCCCTTGAGCCTCATACAATTTAATTTGCTAATATTCAAAGAACATATTCAATTCTTGTTTCTTGAAATAAGTTTGGGATCTTTTCACAGTTGTATGTGGTTATGTTCTAGACAGATGTCTCACCCTGTCCTTGTTTTAGAGGAGGCCAGTTAAGAATCAACATTCAGTGAGCCTGATGTAGGTATGGGGCATTAAGATAGGCTTCTGCAACAATTGACAATGTTCTTCATTAACTTTCCAATTTACTGGATTCAAATTTCACCATCTGCTGTGGTGGGATTCGAACCTACATTGTCCAGAGCATGACTCTGTGTCTGCTGGAGTCCTCGTCCAGTGACGATGCAACTAGACCACCGCCTCTCGCCTCCTATGCTCTGTCCTTGCAAACTCTTCTATTTATTTCCCCATCTTGTGTCTCTCTGCAGCCTCCTCTTAACTCTATCAGTTCCATTCGCCTCACTCTCCGCAGGAATCACAACATGATTCAGGAAATGCCGCCTGAATTCCATATGAGTGACTTCCTTGACCTGAACTTTCAATCTCCCAATGAATGTGGGGAATCTTACCCGTGGTCTCCCCTCTGTCAAATTTCTTCCTGGCATTGAAAAAATAACTTATTTGACCAGACAGACTTTTCTTGACTTGGGGAGTGGTCCTCAGTCAGACCATAATTTCTCGACAGTTTTCAATTACCTATCATTGTAAAGAACTGACAATACACATCAACAAAACAATGTTTTGTTCATTCTAATCAATTATAAGGAATTGAACTGAACTTACTCGGTTGCACCATTAATTTGGTTCCAGATCCAAACGTTAGCTTAACATTGGTATTCACACAGCAATATATATCTGCACAGAAACCCTTCAAACTAGATTCCTGGTATACGGGACACCCACACAATGGACCATATATTACATTTAGGGTTAGTTACATTTCCAGATGAATTGTTAGCAAGAGCTGGCAATTGCATCTTATTGAAATGAAATTAGGGCCAACCTTTCTCACACATTAATACAATATATTGCACTATGAATAAACTATACTTGATCTAGATATGCTGAATGACCATTGACAAACAGTTTTGACCAACATTTGTGATTAGCTTACACAATCATTTAAGTGGTTACTTTGAGAAACAGCTGAAGGGTTCTTACCAGGATTGACAATAAGTTTGGTGCCACCTCCAAATACTAAGTTTTTGAAGCCTCCAGAAGCCACACACTGACTTATCCCTTTACAAGAAGGTTCCGTTTCCCAACCCACCATTACTGTAACTGGTGAGTTAGTTCAATTATCTCTTGCACGATTTGACACACCCACCTTATCTTGGCTACATTCCCCATGATATTCTTTTCAATCAGGTTTGTGACTTTATTCTACCAAACTTACTGGGTTCCACGATTAGTTTAGTCCCACTTCCAAAGATAAGCTTGTTGATCCCAACATTCACACAGCACCACACTGCCTGACAAAAACTTTCAGTCTTAATCACTGGTCTTTCTATATCAACGTAACGTAACATTTTAAAGACACATTTTCATCTCTCTCCCCACCTCTGTCCCTCTATCTTCCTCCAGATCTCTCTCTCCACCTCTCTCTCTCCCCTCTCTCTCTCCTCCGTTCTCTATCTACCTCTCTCTCTCACCTTTCTCCTCTTCATATGTCTCTCTCTCCACCTCTTTCTCCTTTCATGTCTTATCTCCATCTCTCCCTCTCTCCATCTCTCTCTCTCTCCCTCCATCTCTTTCCCTCCATCTCTGCCCCTCCATCTATCTCTCTCCTGATTTAACATGCATATTTTCATCTTTCTCCCCAACTCTCTCTCTCCATCTCTCTCTACCTCTCTGTCTATCTCCCTCTCTACATCTCCCTCTCTCCATCTCTCCCTCCCTCCGTCCCTCTCTCCCTCCCTCGTTTAATATCACACATGTACACATAGGAATAACATGCCAATCACAGAAAATCACACATGTACACAAACATATTGAAGTTTCAGTGCAGAAATAACCTCGATGTCATTATATTAATGTTCAGGCATGAATTATAACATGATAATACTTTATATTCCAAATAAATGTCTACCACAGTCTCTGGTTCTTGGCCCAACGGGTTTATTCCAGAGTTTTTGCTCCATACGAGAATAATCCCACCATCTTTATCTAATTGTATCAGTCCATTCTTCCATTCCTATAACCATGCTGTACTAATCATTTTCTCCTTAAATCCAGACATGAAATTATTAAATGGCAAATTAAATGGCATAAATGTTCCAAATTCAAGGGCTAATTGAACACATGAACACACAAAGACACACACATACAACTCAAACACACATACACACAGACAAACACAAACATAGACATACATACAGACACACACATACAGACAGGCACACACACACATATATATGGATAAACACGAATAGGTAAGTAATCTAGAATTATTAATAAATACCTACTTGGTACCACAGTAAGTTTTGTCCCCCCTCCAAATATAAGCTTCGTACCACTTCCAAAATTCACACAGCATTGTACCCTTTGGCAAAAACCCCCATCAGATCAACTATATTAATTTCTGCCCCTTCTGCAGCTAAAGTTAATACTTAACACCAACCATAATAGTGACACTATTTGTGCAAATTCTTTGGAATGATGTATTCGGATTATGGCTCAAGTTTAACTTATTTTCCATTCAAAAAAATTTGACGACTCCAATCTATGTATCGGTGCGTCGAAAATTTAGAAATGCTGAAGCAGGGCTGAAGAACTGAGGGTAGATTGGGGGGGGGGGCGGTTGTCCTTGGAAAAAGGAAGGCCGAGAGGGGACGTGAAAGAGATTTTCAAGGACTTGAGGGGTGTGGACAGGGTAAATGGTGACAGGTTGCTCCCTCTCAAAGTAGTGCCAAGGATTGGATTGTACAGATTCAGAGTAATGGACAATAGGAGTGAAAGAGTGATGTGAGGAACGCATTTTTTGACCCAGGTGGTTGGAGATTGGACTAGACTGCCTGAGAGGGTGGTGGAGGTAAGTTAGATCGAGGTAACGAAAGGGGAATTGGATTTCTATCGGAAAATAAAGAATTACTCAAGGTTAAGGGGCTGAGGTGGGGGGAGAGAGGGATTAGGTGGAATGTTCTTTCAGGGAGACAATGCAGACTCGATGGGCCGAATGGACTATTTCTGCTCCTACATCTTATGGTCTAAGCAGCAAAGTCCTCTCTTTGCTAACCCCATCGACCCCTTCCGTATATTAATGACCTCTATTAGAAAACCCCCCCTCAACCTTCATTTTCTTTGAGGTAGTTACTTTGTTTACCTTTGTTGTAAGGGGCTGACAACACATTACAACAAAAACAATTGTTTTGCTGACTATCGTGCTAATTTAAAACCCTATTGCGTGACATCAAACACTACAGACCATTTGCGAGGTCAGCTAAATGTTTTTTTGTGTGGATAAATTGTCCACGTTCAAAATTGAACAAGCGCCTGATGGTGAATTATTCCCACCTGAAGCAATTTAATTTCGATAAATTCTCACATTTTCTGCTTCGCAATCGCAGAATGTAACATTCTCGTGGAACTTTTTACACCTCCGCTTGTTGTTCATTGACGCTCTGCACGTTATTTTGACCGGAACTTATCGTTTGCTTAAGAAGCTAATTTGCTGACTCGGTCCCCACCAGGATTAACAAACATCTCGGTCCAAATTCCATTTTACCAGCATAACCAGATTCCACACTACACCGTGGCCCTTTACAATAATTCAAAATAGCATTGTATCCCAAATGCATGGCTGATTGATGCTCACTACCATCCCAGTGTATTGAAATCACTGACTTTAATTGCTATCTCTACTGGCTTATTCACGCCGATTCATAATATGAAAATTGTGACCTTATTCTTTCAGAATCCAACACTCACTGGGTTCCACGATCAGTCTGGTCCCACTTCCAAAAACCTGCTTGTTGGTCACATCATTCCACAGCCCCACACTGCCTTACAAAAACCCCTCGAGTCAGAAACCGCCCTTTGCTTTTCTGACTGATGCGGCACCCATTTTCATTAAGGGACTCATTCACACATAACTGGCGACTTTCTAGCATAACTTGCGTCTTTCTATCATAAGAGAACATAGGAACAGGAGTCGGCCATTCAGCCCCTCTAGCCTGCCCTGCCATTCAATGAAATCATGGCTCATCTGTGACTATCCATTGGTCCATATCCACCAATACAGTTGCTGAGCAAAAATCTATCTGTCTCAGATTTAAAATGAGCAACTTCAGCTGCTGTGTGTGGGAGAGAGTTCCAAACCTCTACCACCCTTTGAATGAAGAGGTTATCCTAATATTTCTCTTGAATGGCCAAGCTCTAATTTTTAGACAATGCTCCCCTCGTATTAGAATCTCCGACCAATGGAATCCACTTGGTAAATAATTTAAAACGGTCATTGGTAATTTTTAGGGGTCTAACTCTTTATATTCACTTTGCCTGGTTAGATGTTAACAATAGCATTTCTGTTCATTAGAGCTGGAATTTTATAGATGTGACGAAATGCACATTGACCACAAAGTTGGACTCTAAAATGAATTGTTTTGTTTTGTAAGTGACACGGTGTAATCTGGAGCCTGCTCTGCCCAAGACCACAGGAAACTACAAAAGGTCGTGAATGTAGTCGCCCAGTCCATCAGGCAAACCAGCCTCCCATCCATCGACTCTGTCCACAATTCCCGCTGCCTCGGAAAGGCAGCCAGCGTAATTAAGGACCCCACGCACCCCGGACATACTCTCTTCCACCTTCTTCCGTCAGGAAAAGGGTTGAGGTCACACACCAACCGACTCAAGAACAGCTTCTTCCCTACTGCCATCAGACTTTTGAATGGACCTACCCTGTATTAAGTTGATCTTTCCTCTACACCTTGCTATAACTGCAACATTATATTCTGCAGTCTCTCCTTCCTTCCCTATGTACGGTATGCATTGTTTGTACAGCATGCAAGAAGCGATACTTTTCACTGTATCCCAATACATGTGACAGTAATAAATCAAATCAAACGTCATTCCCCAGTGCAGAGGTTTGAATTAGTGCCGAAAAGATTTATCGACTGTTGCACATATTCACAGAATTATTAGGGCTTAGAAGGAGGCACATTGTATCTGCACTGACTCTCTAAGTGAGCAACATGGTTTAATGCTATTCCCCTGCCTTTACTTGTACCTTTACACACCAATAAGCATCCAATTCCCTTTTGAAAGCCTCGACTGAATCTGCCTCCACCACACTTGCAGACAGTACGTTCCAGACTCCAACCTCTCCCTGTGCGATTGATTTAGTTTCCCACATCACATTTGCCCCTTTTGCAAATCACTTTAAATCTGCGCCCTCTCGTTCTCGATCCTTTTCCAATGGGGTGCACTTTCTCCCTCGTCTACTCTGTCCAGTCCCCTCGTGGCTTTGAACACCTCTATCAAATCTCCTCTTAGCCTTCTCCTCTCCGTGGAGCACAGACCCAACCTCTCCAGTCTACCCTCATCGCTGAGGTTTATCGTCCCTGGAACCATTCCTGAAAACCTCTTCTGTCCTCTATCCAATTTGCTCACATCCTTCCTATCGCGTGGCGCCCGGAACTGCGCACAATATCCCAGCTGAGCTCTTGCATCATTTCAGAATTACCTCCTTGCTTCCGAGTTTAATCGATAGAGTGGGATCCAATTCTCAAATGTTTCTGCTCACCGGATGGGATGCTTGTAATTGAAATAAGTTGCCCTTCCTGACCTTTTCCTACAACCGGAAGTGATTGAGGGACATGGGTATAGATACCATTAAGGGGAAGTTTCAGAAAGAGATGAGGGAGAATGGGAATGGAGGGTAATGTTGATAAAGTCACCTCTATCATAGAATTTACAGTACGAAGTCTTACAACACCAGGTTAAAGTCCAACAGGTTTGTTTCGATGTCACTAGCTTTCGGAGCGAAGAGGTCCTTCACCTGAGGAAGGAGCAGCGCTCCGAAAGCTAGTGACATCGAAACAAACCTGTTGGACTTTAACCTGGTGTTGTAAGACTTCGTACTGTGCTCACCCCAGTCCAACGCCGGCATCTCCACATCATAGAATTTACAGTGCAGAAGGAGGCCATTCGGCCCATCGAGTCTGCACCGGCTCTTGGAAAGAGCACGCTACCCAAGGTCAACACGTCCACCCAATCCCCATACCCCAGTAACCCCACCCAACACTAAGGGCAATTTTGGACACTAAGGGCACTTTTGGACACTAAGGGCAATTTATCATAGCCAATCCACCTAACCTGCACGTCTTTGGACTGTGGGAGGAAACCGGAGCACCCGGAGGAAACCCAGGCACACACGGGGAGGATGTGCAGACTCCACACAGACAGTGACCCAAGCCGGAATCGAACCTGGGACCCTGGAGCTGTGAAGCAATTGTGCTATCCACAATGCTACCGTGCTGCCCCCATCATCTATGGATGATGGGAAGAGGCTTGAGTGACTTCCAAGCACCAGCATGGACTGTTTGGGCCGAATGGTCTGTTTAGTGCCATGGGTTATTCAGAAAACATTGTTTTAACTATCCCCATCATAGATGGGGGGAACAAAATCAGAACAAAATTTCACTTACCAGGTTCCACAGTTAGTTTGGTACCAGATCCAAATACTAGCTTCTCATAGCTATTCACACAGCATTACAGGCCAGTGCAGAAACCCTTTTACCTCATGCCAAGTACATCAGTTGAATGTTATATGGGTACAACTGCCCAGTTATAAGTCAAAATATTGATATCTGCCTCGACCTACAGTCCGGGAATTGTGGGCAGTTCTGGAATCCACATTATCGGAGGGATGTGATAGCACTGGAAAGGGTGGAGAGGAGATTTACCAGGATGTTGCCTGGGCTGGAGAGTTTTAGTTATGAAGAGAGATTGGATAGACTGGGGTTGTTTTCCTTGGAGCAGGGGAGCACGAGGGGAGGGGGGGGGGGGTGGACATGATTGAGATGTTTTAAATTATAAGGGACATAGATAGAGTAGACGGGAAGAAACGTTTCCCCTTGGTGGAGGGGTCAATCACCAGGGGGCATAGATTTAAGATAAGGGGCAGGAGGTTTAGAGGGGATGTAAGGAAAAACTTTTCACCCATAGGGTGGTGGGAGTTTTAACTCACTCACTGCCTAAAGGATGGTGGAGGCAGAGGCTCTCATAACATTTAAGAAGTATTTAGATGTGCATTTGCATTGCAAAAGCAGACAAGTGCTGGAAAATGGGACTACTTTTGACTGGCACAGATGCAATGGGCTGCAGGAGCTTTTCTGCGCTGTAGTCATCTATGATCAATGCTGTCCTTCATATTCGATGTCATTCTGTGTAACTTACTGGGTTGAAATTTAAGCTTGATCTCCACTCTCGATGTCTAATGGAAGGAGGGACTTCTCACAAACCATTACACCCCTCAACAATATTCATTTTCTTAACAACCTCCATTACAGATACCTCATTCGCATGAAGATCATACCATCCTGTCACCAAGTGATAGATTTATCTTGGTGGTCTGGAGCACATTGTGGAAGCTTAATTCAATCCAGGTGCCAATTATTTCGATGCTGTCGATATTCTGTCTGAAAACAGGCATCTCAGTCACCATGGAGCCTGCTCCCTGATCCAAAGGTCAGCTTCTCCAACAACACCCACAGAGCCTAGTGGACCAATGTCAAAGTCCTGGGCAGCCCGGTGGCGCAGTGGGTTAGCGCTGCTGCCCCACGGCGCCGAGGTCCCAGGTTCGATCCCGGCTCTGGGTCACTGTCCCTGTGGAGTTTTCACATTCTCCCCGTGATTGCGTGGGTCTCACCCCTTCAAACCAAAGATGTGCAGGGTAGGTGGATTGGCCACGCTAAATTACTCCCTTAATTGGAAAAAAAGGAATTGGGTACTCTAAGTTTATTTATTAAAATCCTGCCCAGCCTGCCATTCTCAGACTTCAGATCACTCATTATTTCTTGAAGACACAATCATTTCCGAGTTCGTTTTTACATTTTTATAATGTAGAAACAGTTAATATATCCCCAATCAAATAGTTTGTACATGGAAATGCACATTTTCAGACCATTCTGTTCCATGTCTATACCCGTAATCATGTTTCACCTAAGACCGTAGATTTTTCTTAGTATTAGCTTTAAATTGTAAAGAACAGGCCGCATTTATTCATAAAACAGTGATTAGCTATCATCATCATAATAATCACAAAAATGCAGAATGAAACGTCACTTACTGGGCTGCACAGTTAGTCTGGTCCCAGAGCCAAATGTGATCTTATTGTAGTCATTCACACAGCATTAAAGACCAATGCAGAAACTCTGCTAGGTACATAGACCATCTACAAAATCAACTGAATGTTTCATTTAGCAAGGTGCTAGCTTAAAGTATTAACAGGTGTCGCAACCTCCATCATTTCAGGCTCATTTCTATCAATTAACTTCATATATTTAAGATGTCCCTTTACAGAACACACAAATGTATTACTCTGAGCAGAATTCATACATTGCAACTTTCCAGGATCATTTACCTGGTTGTAAGAATCAATTCTAACCAAGGTTGACAATAAGCTTGGTTCCCCCTCCAAATACTATTGCACTGTTCATCCACACAGTAGTCTATCCCTTTGCAAGGATTCTGGATAGTGTTGTTTCCCCAATGTGCCATCCCCTTTCATATCTCCCTGTCACTTCACTGACTGGAAATAACCAAATGGTCCACTTATTATAGTCTCCAGATTATAGTGGTGACATTATTTACTTCCAATCCGATTTATGACATTGTCATTTCCAAATTCACCACTTACTGGGTTCCACGATGACTCTCGTCCCACTTCCAAATATAAGCTTCCAGCTCCCATCATTCACACAGCCCTGCACCGCCTAACAAAAACTCACTGAGTTAACTATTCTTCTGTGCCTATCTTAGCGATGCACTTTAAGTAAACAGGTACCCATTTTACCTCTGAGGACAGCTTGCATGCATTTTGCGATCTTTCTACCTGCCTGTTAGCCTTTTTTTTTTAAACTGTCAGTATCTTGGGCCCTGCTGTATTATTTTATCCTCTCTATTGGTTTGTCCTCTCTGTCTATATGGCCTGGTAGCCTATTTTTTCTGTTAACCTATTTGTCATGTTTTTCTATTATCTCTATTTGACCTGTGTGTCCAGCCCTCCTATCGTCTATTTGATCTCTAGTCTAACTCAGTCTATTTGGCTCGTTTGTCTATCTGTCCTGTCTGTCTATTTGATCTGTTTTTCTATCTATTCTGTCTGTCTATTAGACCTGTTTGTCTATCTATCATCTCTGCCTATTAGACCTGTTGGCTCTCTATTCTGTCTGTCTATTAGACCTGTTGTCTCTCTATCTTATCTGTCTATAAGACCTGTTTTTCTCTCCTACCTGTCTATTTGACTTCTTTCTCTAATGCTTCTGTAAAATGCCTGGTGGTACTTTATTTCATCAGAGGCGCCATCTAACTGGAAGTTGCTGCAAAATATTTTTTTATATTGCCAGATTATTTGGCTTTTTAACAAAGGGAATTTGTCCCATGCAACCCTGTTAATTTCAGATAAAAATATTGGCTTGATAGAATGCACAATCATGCAGTTACAACATTGGGAACCATCGCACATACGACCAGAATTGTCCGATCCGTTACCAACAAGGAACAATATGAATTAATCAAACACAGAAATTGTTGATAAGAACATGAACATATACGTAAATACAAATGCAGTCTTTTAATTATTAATTAACACCTACTTGGCTCCACAATTAACTTTGTTCCTCTTCCAAAGGTTAGCTTTCTGCTACCATCATTCACACAGAGGTGAGTCCTTTAGCAAAAACCCCCTTCTGACTAACTTTTGTACATTATGCGCTTTGTTTGTCTGTTATGTTTTCGGACTAGATATCACTGAATCCCATTATTGTGAATCCACCTGTATATATGGTCATTAATAATAGACAGACACACCTCACTTAATTGCTAAAAGAGGTAAATTATTTCTATTTCATTGAAGTTACAATCTCTGAATCGCTTCATCAGGTGACTCTGAGCACTGCAGGATGTACTAAACTCTCTCAGTGGAATGATCACCTTGTATTTCAATGTTTTATCCATAGAATGGAGATCCACCTCATGCCTTTACCAAAACGCAGGCCAGCCATTGCGCAAAGTTATGATTTGTGACATTTATTCTGAAATTTTCAGCCTGTTGTTTAATTAGTGGAACAACATGTTGGCCAATTCAAATCAGGTTTTGCTATCTCCCTCTAAATAGCTTAAATCATGCTGCAGATCATTAACAGCACAGGAGTCCTTAACACAGTTGAAATAGCCGTTTTGTTTACATATACAATTATAGAACATAGAACATTACAGCGCAGTACAGGCCCTTCGGCCCTCGATGTTGTGCCGACCTGTGAAACCACTCTAAAGCCCATCTACACTATTCCATTATCATCCATATGTTTATCCAATGACCATTTAAATGTTGGTGAGTCCACTACTGTTGCAGGCAAGGCATTCCACGCCCTTACTACTCTCTGAGTAAGGAACCTACCTCTGACATCTGTCCTATATCTATCTCCCCTCAATTTAAAGCTATGTCCCCTCGTGCTAGCCATCACCATCCAAGGAAAAAGGCTCTCACTGTCCACCCTATCCAATCCTCTGATCATCTTGCATGCCTCAATTGTCACCTCTTAACCTTCTTCTCTCTAACGAAAACAGCCTCAAGCCCCTCAGCCTTTCCTCATAGAATCTTCCCTCCATACCAGGCAACATTCTGGTAAATCTCCTCTGCACCCTTTCCAATGCTTCCACATCCTTCCTGTAATGCGGCGACCAGAATTGCACGCAGTACTCCAAATGCGGCCGCACCAGAGTTTTGTACAGCTGCAACATGACTCCGAAACTCAATCCCTCTGCCAATAAAAGCGAACACACCGTACGCCTTCTTAACAACCCTCTCAACCTGAGTGGCAACTTTCAGGGATCTACGTACATGGACACCGAGATCTCTCTGCTCATCCACACTGCCAAGAATCTTACCATTAGCCCAGTACTCTGTATTCCTGTTACTCCTTCCAAAATTATCTAAGGAAACTGCTTGTCAAGAGCCACTAGATAAACTCTCATTCCCATTTCGGTGACTTGGAATGGACCCAACCAGCTAATTTTTCTACTTTCTAGAGTGTCCAGGACAATACTTCAATTTATGCCAATCCGAATGTTCTTTGAAAGCACAACACTTACTGGGTTCCACGATTAGTCTGGTTCCACTTCCAAAAGTAAGTTTGCTGTTTGCATAACTCACACAGCCTTACACAGTCCAACAAAAACCACCCATGCTGATTCACCTTCCTTGTCTATCCTAGCAATGTAATTTAAAGTAGCAGACACCCATTTTAAGTGACAGGTTGATCTATTGTGTATATTTAATGCCAGAATATCTTCCAGTCTGGCTATTGATCCTATATATATATCCATCCTATATATATATATATATGATTGAGGTATACAAAGTTATGAGGGGTAGAAATAGAGTTGACAGGAGGAACCTATTTCCCATGGAAGAGTACAAACTTCAGGGGTTATAGATTTAAGATAAGTAGCAGAATGATTAGAGGGACCGTAAGGTAAAACCTCCTTATGCAGAGGGTAGTGGGACTCTGGAAGTCGCTGCCTGAGTTGGTAGTGGAGTGGTTGTGGTAGTGGAGGCACAAAAACTCCCTCGTACATTATTGATCTGACTGAATTATATTTGATTAACTGGCATCACTAAATCCCATTGATACAAAATTGTGCGAGCTACATGTCATGATTATTCATAATTGTTGGGCACATATTCCTTTTTGTTATAATTTAGCCTATTCACTGACCAATAACTTATTTTAACTTATGTCCTTTAACTTCTACTTTCACTATAATATTCTAACCAATCAACCCAATACAGTTCAAATGCCACTTATAAATACATTTAACATAACAGGTTTACTTGCTGTCCCCAGAGGCGAGACTTTGGAGAGAGAACCTTTCAGGAACAACCTCAAAAGCCTTCTTTCTTATCACACTCAAATCCTATGGGAAAACTGCCAAAACTACAGACAGACCTGGCTTCTCCCATTAAATACATAATCCGTATCCGACTAAGCTGTCCCATAACTACTTAGCTAGGAGTGAACACCATCTCCAAATGATTTACACCCCAGATTTGCACCTTAAGTGCTCTAGGATGTAGGGTGTGTGCAGGAAGATGGGGTTAGAAAGAGCACCTGGGTGCTTTTGGGTCGGCATGGGCAGAATGGGCAGAATGCCCCCTTCTGTGCTGTATCTTTTCCATGGTTTTATGGTTCTATCCATCCATTTCCCTGCCTACCTGCCAGAATGATCTGGTAGTTCATGCATTGCATACATCGACACATTATTGCATGTGAAAATATGTGTGTGGTCGGCACACCATGGGAACGAATGAGATTGCACTGCAGAGGTTGCAAAGGAGAATTGCCAGAATGTTGCCTGGACTGGAGAGTGTCAGCTCTGAAGAGAAGCTGGTTGGACCGGGCTTGTATTTCTTCGAGGGGAGAACCCTGAGAGGGGAGACCTGATCGAGGTGTAACAAAATGATGAGGGACACAGAAAGGGTGGATAAGAAGAAACTTTTCCCCCTAAGTAGAGGGGTCCATAACTAGGAAGCTTAGATTTCAGGGAAGTGGCAGGAGGTTTAGAGATGATTGGAGGAAACACTAGCAAAAAAAAAACCCGCAGCAATAATTGATCTGAATTAGGTCATAATTTCCATTTGATAGTTGCATTTCGGTCATTGCAACTGACGTCCTAAATAATTTGACTAATATGTATAAATTTACTCATCTATGTATTACAATATCGAACTTACTTTGTATTAATGGTATTTTGGTTCCAGCTCCAAATATGAGCTCATTGCCATAAGCTACACAATAGGACATGTCAATGCAAAGAACAATTCGCCCGTTTCTAGTGCCAGTAATTCGATTGTTAACAAATGAAACACGCCAACCTTGCCAGAAATGCCATGTAGCATAAAGTTGATTTTTGTTCCCTTTCGATTCAATTAATATTTGCTGATCACGTTTTGTGACCATTGGGTTTGTTTATCATTCTCACAAAGAAAATATTTCAGTTCGACCCTTCAGAAAATGGACAACTTTATGACCATTTTTAGTTTGCACCTGAATGACATGGACCCTCCACACTTCATCCGTATTTTTCCAATCCATCTATGGCCCCAACAGCCTCCATCAGCACCTCCTCCATCCCAATGCCCGCTATTAACTTCCTCCAATCCAACTCTGTTGCACATTCCAGATTCCTATCATCTCGCCCTTGCCTGCAGCGTTCACCCCCAAAAGCCCCCCTCACCCCCCCCCCCCCACCCTGCCCAGCCTCTCCAACCCTCGCTCTGTTTCTTTGAGACTCTAAACCATGGGTCATATGAGTCTTCGATCACAGGCAACACGAATAAGTCAAACACAAAGGCATTATAGGCAATGCTCAGAACACATCTACCAATAAATTAGTTATTGATGAATACATACTTGGTCCCACAGTTAACTTTGTGCCACTTCCAAAGATAAGCCCTCTGTTGCCTCCGTCATTCACACAGCGTTGAGTCCTTTGGCAAAAACCCCCTGCTGACTAACTTTAGTACATTTAATGGTCGGTCATTATTTCACTCGCCATGTGTTTAATGTTATTCAGTGAGCCTTAGGACCTTCAATTTCTTTATAAGAGACATATAATAAATGCAAATTCTCATTGCTATTTAGTGCATCCAATGTTGAGGCTTTTTACCAAAGCACAGTGGAGCCAGGCCGTCTGGGGAAATTTGGATAGTAATTAAAGCTTGGCAAGGTGTATAATGACAGGTAGTTAACTATATTGATCAGACCCCATCACACATAACGACTAAATTATCAGATCCATTCTTCAATCACAAGTGACAGAGATGAATGGAACAGATGGCTCAATTACTTGAAAGGCAGGGCTAAAGAAGCGATACATAAGTAAACGGATCGTCTACGGTCATTAATGAATACCTACTTGGCTCCACAATTAACTTTGTTCCGCTTCCAAAGATCAGTTTGTTAGTACCCCCAAGGTCCACACAGTGTTTAACCCTTTAACAAAAACTCCCTCGTACATTATTGATCTGACTGAATTATATTTGATTAGCTGGCATCACTAAATCCCATTGATACAAAATTGTGCAAGCTACATGTCATGATTATTCATAATTGTTGGGCACATATTCCTTTTTGTTATAATTTAGCCTATTCACTGACCAAGAGCTTATTTTAACTTATGTCCTTTAACTTCTACCTTCACTATAATATTCTAACCAATCAACCCAATACAGTCCAAATGCCACTTATAAATACATTTAACATAACAGGTTTACTTGCTGTCCTCTGAGGCGAGACTTTGGAGAGAGAACCTTTCAGGAACAACCTCAAAAGCCTTCTTTCTTAATCACACTCAAATCCTATGGGAAAACTGCCAAAACTACAGACAGACCTGGCTTCTCCCATTAAATACATAATCTGTATCCGACTAAGCTGTCCCATAACTACTTAGCTCGGAGTGAACACCATCTCCAAATGATTTACACCCCAGGCCCTAACCCTTGATCCTTGACTGGGCAAGAATCTATCTCAGCCTTAAATTCACACAAGGACTCTGTCCCCGAAGCACTCTGAGGTGAGGAATTCCAAAGCATCACAACCCTCTGAGAGAAGAAATTCCTCCTAATCTCAGTCCTCAATTGGCACCCCTTTAGACTGAGACTATGCCCCTCTCCCATAGGGGAAACATCCTCTCAGTATTACCCTGCCAAGCTCCTTAAGAATCCGAGATGTTTCAGTGAGATCACCTCTCAATCTAAATTCAAATGGGTAGAGTCGTAACCTGTTTAACCTTTGCTCATAAGTCAATCCTTCCATACCGCTGCTCACCCTCATGAACCTTCATTGAATCTTCACCAATTAAATAATATTGTCCGTTAAATACAGAGACCAACTCTGCTCCCATCCTAGTTCCTCTTGCCCTCTCGACATATCCAGCCATTCCTTTCTCTGTCATTTGGAACAAAGAACAAAGAAAAGTACAGCACAGGAACAGGCCCTTCGGCCCTCCAAGCCTGTGCCGACCATGCTGCCCGACTAAACTACAATCTTCTACACTTCCTGGGTCCGTATCCCTCTATTCCCATCCTATTCATGTATTTGTCAAGATGCCCCTTAAATGTCACTATCGTCCCTGCTTCCACCACCTCTTCCGACAGTGAGTTCCAGGCACCCACTACCCTTTGTGTAAAAAAACTTGCCTCGTACATCTCCTCTAAACTTTGCCCCTCACACCTTAAACGCCCCCTAATAATTGACCCCTCTGACTATCCACTCTGTCTATGTCCTTCATAATTTTGTAGACCTCTATCAGGTATCCTCTCAACCTCCGACATTCCAGTGAGAACAAACCGAGTTTATTCAATCTCTCCTCATAGCTAATGCCCTCCATACCAGGCAACATCCTGGCAAATCTCTTCTGCACTCTCTCAAAAGTCTCCACATCCTTCTGGTAGTGTGGTGACCAGAATTGAACACTATACTCCAAGTGTGGCCTAACTAAGGTTCTATACAGCTGCAACATGACTTGCCAATTCTTATACTCAATGCCCCGGCCAATGAAGGCAAGCATGCCGTATATCTTCTTGACTACCTTCTCCACCTGTGTTGCCCCTTTCAGTGACCTGTGGACCTGTACACCTAGACCTCACTGACTTTCAGTACTCTTGAGGGTTCTACCATTCACTCTCCCATTAGGGAGAGATGTTGTTTGCGTCAAGTGCCCCGCATGACAGCGAGTTCTACATTCAAACGATCTCTGGGTCTAGACATTTCCACTGAATTGATTGCAATTATTAATGACTATCTTCCATCCAGTGTGTGCCATCCACCAATAGGTGGATGAATAGTCTCCAGATCTACTCTATCAAAACCCATCATCATTGCGACAAGATTTCCATCAGATGAGTTCCACACCTATCTGCAAATTATTTCTTCAATTTAACTCTAACGAACTGGCAATAGTTATTAAGAATTTGAGGAACAATGCCATCATAAAACTGCAGAATGAAGCTTCACTTACGAGGTTCAACTGTTAGCTTAGTCCCGGGTCCAAATATTAGCTTATTCAATGTGCCCACACAGTATGACACACCAGTACATAAACCCTTTACCTGACACCTTGCCTGGAGGCTACCTTCGACAACAACTTCATGTTGCACACAAATGCAATCTTCACATCTACAATATTAATGCATGCATGATCTTGCATTATCCTTCAAGGCAATGCAGATTCTGTCAGTCTCACATACGAGAGCTACCTCATACATAATGTCAAAGAAGAATTTAATTTTGGTGATATTAATCTACCATTGATACATCATTTTCAGCAACAACAAAAAAAGTTCAGCTTAATGTTTCGCCGTCCTTGCTAATAGCTTGAATTCTTACCAGGATTAACAATGAGTTCTGTGCCTGCACCAAAGACTATTTTGCCATATGCTCCAGTATTCACACAGTAATGTATCCTTTTACAAGAACTCAGAATAGTGATGATTCTCAATGTATCACTGCTATAAATAATACTTTGTTCACATTGCCGTTTCAATTATTGGAAATTAAATTGTCCTCTTTTCCTAGATTACTCGCAATAATGCTTTAATTTCTTGCCATCAGAATTGGGGCATTACTGTTTGAAAGCATACCACTTACTGGGTTCCACGATTAGTCTAGTTCCACTTCCAAAAATAAACTTGTAGCTCCCATCTCTCACACAGCCCTACACTACATAACAAAAACCCTTTGGGTTAACTAATGTTCTTTGTCTATCTTACTGATGCAAGTTAAGTGAATCGCCACCCATTTTACATCAGAGATACGTTTACATGTATTTCTTCCTCGGAACCTGTCTTTCTTTCTGTCAGTCCATTTATCCGAAATATTCCATTATTTTTATGCATCTATCTTCCCAACTTTAGCAAGGACAAACTACTACTCCAGGCATCGCATGGCTACACACACACACACACAAACCACACACACAGTTCACAATCACAAACAGGCTCACATTCACAAAGTCACACACAAACAGACATTCACACACACTTCACAATCACAACCGGTCTCACAATCTCGCACACAGTCACACACAAACAGACATCCACACACACACACACATCACAATCACAACCGGCCTCACAATCTCGCACACAGTCACACACAAACAGACATCTACACACACACACTTCACAATCACAACCTGTCTCACAATCTCGCACACAGTCACACACAAACAGACATCCACACACCCACACTTCACAATCACAACCTGTCTCACAATCTCGCACACAGTCACACACAAACAGACATCCACACACACACACTTCACAATCACAACCTGTCTCACAATCTCGCACACAGTCACACACAAACAGACATTCACACACACTTCACAATCACAACCTGTCTCACAATCTCGCACACAGTCACACACAAACAGACATCCACACACTCACATTCCCACACACATAGACACACTCTCTGTCTCACACGCACTCACTCATACTCACACACACACTTACACACCTGGACACACACATATCCTTCCTCACAGCCACATACACACACTCTCTCTCCCCCTCCCCCCCCTCTCTCTCCCACACACACACACATTCACACTGCAAACACACGGATGCACAGGTACACAATCAATTATACTCACACACGCACTCACAATCATACTCACACATACACACACATTTGCAGACCCATACATACACAATTGCCATAATCACACACAACTCATATACACTGACGCACACAATGTCATACACACGCACATAGTAGATTAAGCGTTTATATTTGGACAAATGTCGTTTTGCTTTTGCAACTAATATTTTAGACAGTTTAATTAATATGTTCTGCCGTCGCCATATCGTTCTCTCACATGTTTAAAAATGGCCTTCAGTTATATAATCCAGAATCCAGCGCTAGCTTAAAACAATCTTGTTCACCACAAACCCGTAGCAATTCTGCTAAACTCGACGTGATTGTTCGAATCTATCCATGTGCCACCCTGTCACTGTCTAAATAGCCGCTGCGAGCCCTACACCACTCCTAGATCCCGGAGTCCTCCTAATTCAGCTTTCTGTTGCATTCTGATCCAGATTTCCATCGCCTACCATCTCGCATTTTCGTGAAAACGAGTCCAGCTAATCGTTGAACCTCCATGTTAAACTTGATAGGTGAATATTGAGAGACAATTCTTCGGAAACACCTCATATATCACACGAGTTCTCACATCCACCTTCAGTAAGAAGTGGCATTCCAATATTACTTAGGCGTAAACAGAAATGATTGGATGCATTGTACCAGCCCAGGGAACATACACCTTTGTAAATAGATAGTCCACAGATGTGAAAAAATACCTACTTGGCTCCACAATTAACTTTGTCCCTCTTCCAAAAATAAGCTTGAAGCCACCCCCAGCATTCACACAGTGCTGAGTCCTGTGGCAGAAACCCCCTTTAGGCTAACTTTAATACAGTCCCCCCCCCCCTCTGCCTGGCGATTAGATTGGGTCCAGTATGCATCTCTGAATTCCATCATTATGAATCTAGCTGTGCAAGGTAGTTTAAATGATCGTTGCTAATTGTCACACACACATAATTGTTGACGCAACAGGTTTGTAATCCAAGAAGGACATTGCTTTTTTAATGAAATCTGCTTGTACAGCAGTGTATCAGAAACATAGAACATACAGTGCAGAAGGAGGCCATTCAGCCCATCGAGTCTGCACCGACCCACTTAAGCCCTCACTTCCACCCTATCCCCGTAAACCTAATAACCCCTCCTAACCTTTTTGGTCACGAAGGGCAATTTAGCATGGCCAATCCACCTAACCTGCACGTCTTTGGGCTGTGGGAGGAAACCGGAGCACCGGGAGGAAACCCACGCACACACGGGGAGGATGTGCAGACTCCGCACAGACAGTGACCCAAGCCGGAATCGAACCTGGGACCCTGGCGCTGTGAAGCCACAGTGCTATCCACTTGTGCTACCTCAGAAAGAATTCCCAATGCCTGGTAAAATGATGGTCTCTCAGTATTTCCCTGAATGATCATCTCAGAATGGCGGGAGTGGGGGATAGGATAGAGGATTGTGCTGATAGACCTAGATTAGGAGAGGTAGAAAGTCTGCTGGGATTAGTTGGACGAAAGATCTGTCTCCATGCTTTATATTCCGTGTCACCTCCATGACAGTCATCTGAGCTTTGACCCTGACCATAATGCCATGTTGAAGGAGTCAAAACTCACTTTGTAACGGGATGTGGGCGTGGTTGGTTAGGCCAGCGTTGATTGCCCATCCCGGGTTGCCCTTGAGAAGGTGGGGGTGAGTTGCCTTCTTGAACAGCCGCAGCCCCTGAGGTGTAGGT
This sequence comes from Scyliorhinus torazame, assembly GCF_047496885.1. NCBI lineage: Eukaryota > Metazoa > Chordata > Chondrichthyes > Carcharhiniformes > Scyliorhinidae > Scyliorhinus > Scyliorhinus torazame. The sequence continues at coordinate 13,667,097 of NC_092711.1, forward strand.
ACACCCACTGTGCTGTTAGGGAGGGAGTTCCAGGATTTTGACCCTTGCCACTGCACTAATGTGGTCTTACCCGCATTAAGAATTGGCCATACTCGGGGTGTCGGGCCAGTCAAGGTTGGAAACGGGTGCGGAGGCAGATGTCGTAGCCTTCGCCTCGTTGATCGCCCGAAGGCGGATCCAGTTGGGATGGAGAGCAGCCTCTCCACCCTGTGCCCTGGTGTGGCAGGGGGGGGGGGGGGCCTGTTGGAATTCCAGTCTCTTGAGAAGGCCCAGTTTGAACTGAGGGGAAGGATGGAGGGGTTCTACAATTCATGGGCGTTATTCATCATGCACTTTCAAGAACTGGATAACATCGAACATTAGTTGGAGGTGGGTGGGGGGGGGGGGGGGGGGAGGGTTAGGGGGGGGAGGGTTAATGGCGACTATGGGTGATTCCTGATTGCTTTTTGTCATTTGTTTGTGTGAACATGCGGGCGAATGTTTGGGGTTTGGTGGGAGGATGGGATCGTTGTTATTGATATGGGGATTGACATATTTGGTACTGATTATTGTTTGGGAGAAAATGTGAAAAAGGAGGAGAATAAAGACATTTTTTTTAAAAACAAATTCATTTGAGCCCCATTCCCAGTGGCACACTTCTCGTATTCTACAGCATGGAGCAGACATCCTTAAACCTTGCACTTACCTGGTGTCACATAGAGCCTAGTGCCTGAGCCAAATATCAGCTGGACACCAAGCTTCACACAGTCTGACATACTAATGCTAAAACTGGTAGCAGGCAGCTTCCCCAGGCATTACACACCCTCACACCCACTCACTGAGCTCAACTTTGACATGTTTACAATTGGTGACGTTGCTACTGTCTCCCAAAACAATGACCTCTTGGGCCACGCGGCCCAACAGGTCTATCGCCATGTTTATCTTGCACATGTCTTATCCCGCTCTATAACTTCTCACCCTGCCTTTCCACTCTCCATCCTTCTCTTACCGAGCTCCCCCTCGCATCCGTCGATCCTTTTCAGATCAAGTGCTCCATGCGGGTCCCACGTTCTGACCACTTTCTGGGTTTACTTGATGGCTGACTGGGACAGCATTCATTGCCCATCCCTAATCGCCCTTGAACTGAATGGCTTGCTCGGCCATTTCAGAGGGCATTTAGGAGTGAGCACATTGCGGATCGAGAGTCAGGCCAGGTAAAGGACGGCTCATTTCCTCCCCCAAATGGACATTTAATGAAGCAAATGGGTAATTCTTCATAACGAGAATCAGCTATGGTTTTCCTGGTCACCATTAAACTTTTCGGGTCAAATTTCACCATCCCACCAAGGTGGGATTTTAACCCGCATTACCCGTGGGTCTCTGGATCAAAGTCCAGAAGCTTCTACTGAACTCACTGCCTGAATGGGTGCTAGTGATGGAGCATTTAAGAAGCATTTAAATGAGCGGACAAAACTATGGGCCAAATGTTGGACAATGGGATTAGAACAAAGAACATCTCTTCTGCACTCTATTAAGTGTATTATAAGTGTATTATACGTCACTTACTAGGTTGCACAGTTAGTTTGGTGCCAGATCCAAATATTAGCTTGTTGAGGTTATTCACACAGTATTACATGTCAGTGCATTAACCTCTTACCTAATAGCAAACACCTCATCTGAGGAAGGAGCTACGCTCTGAAAGCTAGTGACTCCAAACAAACCTGTTGGACTTTAACCTGGTGTTGTAAGACTTCTTACTGATAGCAAACATAATGGGTTCCCTGTGGCATTAACAATTTAAAAAATATTTATGCATGATTAATATTTCAATTAAAAATTACAAATGTGAGGTAATGCATTTTGGAAGATCTAATACAGGTAGGGAATATACAGTGAATGGTAGAACCCTCAAGAGTATTGAAAGTCAGAGAGATCTAGGTGTGCAGGTCCACAGGTCACTGAAAGGGGCAACACAGGTGGAGAAGGTAGTCAAGAAGGCATACGGCATGCTTGCCTTCATTGGCCGGGGCATTGAGTATAAGAATTGGCAAGTCATGTTGCAGCTGTATAGAACCTTAGTTAGGCCACACTTGGAGGAGAGTGTTCAATTCTGGTCGCCACACTACCGGAAGGATGTGGAGGCTTTAGACAGGGTGAAGAAGAGATTTACCAGGACGTTGCCTGGTATGGAGGGCATTAGCTATGAGGAGTGGTTGAATAAACTTGGTTTGTTCTCACTGGAACGACGGAGGTTGAGGGGCAACCTGATAGAGGTCTACAAAATTATGGGGGGCATAGACAGAGTGGATAGTCAGAGGCTTTTCCCCAGGGTAGAGGGGTCAATTATTAGGGGGCATAGGTTTAAGGTGCGAGGGGCAAGGTTTAGAGGAGATGTACGAGGCACGTTTTATACACAGAGGGTAGTGGGTGCCTGGAACTCGCTACCGGAAGACGTGGTGGAAGCAGGGACGATAGTGACGTTTAAGGGGCATGTTGACAAATACATGAATAGGATGGGAATAGAGGGATACGGACCCAGGAAGTGTAGAAGATTTTAGTTTAGACGGGCAGCATGGTCGGCACGGGCTTGGAGGGCCGAAGGGCCTGTTCCTGTGCTGTACTTTTCTTTGTTCTTTGCTCTATTAACAAGTGTCTCCCAGCTTTGCTCCCAGCTGTAGTAATTCATTCTATGTTCAACCTGCTTCATATCTACATAAACTCTTTACAGAATCCAACACAATTGGTTTAATCCCGCGCCTATTTCCAACCTGGACGTTACCCTGGCTAAATTACGTGCAACTTATTTGAACGTGTTTTTTGAACAACGACTATTGCTTCTTCACCAGGAGAACGACGAGCCTGGTACCACTTTTAAATATCATTGAAACATTTTCCCCAGAATCCGCACAATAACTTTATCAGAATTCAATAAGATGTTACTGCCCAATCTGACACTGCGATTACTAATTACCCTTTTCATTTCAAAACTGTGTTTTATAAAAAAAATATTTTCTGGATTACCCATCGGGTTTTTGTCAAATGCAAAACTTACTGGGTTCCACGATTAGCCTGGTCCCACTTCCAAAGATTAATACGTTCCTTGCATCATTCACACAGTGCCCCACTGTCTAACAAAAACCTTCTGATTGCTGTTTTTCTATCTGGCCGGAGCAATATAAAGTAACAGGCACCCGTTCTACCAGCGAGGTTAATTTCTATATGGGGTTGCCTTGCCTTGCTGTCTGTCTGTCTAATTGCTGGAATAGCGATCTGACATTCCATGCATTGCCTGATAGCCAGGCAATATCGATACATCCATATACCTCAAAGCATACAGCTCACCAATAGTTGTTTGACATTGGATGAGGACTCTTAAATGCCCCTTTGAGGGCAATTAGGGGTGGGAAATGCATGCTGACCCAGCAAGCGACCCCCCCCCCATAGCATGAAATAATAAAATTAATGGATAATACAGGTAATAGTGGATTATGAATACTTACCTGGCCTGGTCTACATGTGGCTCCAGACCCACAGCAACGTGGGTGATCCTTGAATGCCCTCTGAAATGGCCGAGCCAGACACTCAACGGAAGGGCAATTGGGGGACCATGAATGTTAACCCACATCCAGAAACAACATGATCACTGTAATCATTCGGCCTGGGTGGGTGGGGTACTCTTTTGGAGGGTGGGTGCAGAATCGATGGGCCGAATTCTGCACTGCAAGAATTCTATGGACATTTAAGAGTCAGCTAAATTGCTGTGGACCTGATGCCATATTAAATGTAGCCCAGACCCAGTAAGGATGGCAGATTTCTTGTCCTAAAGGACATTAGTGAACCAGGTGTTTTATTTTTTTTACAAAGAAATCGACAATGGTTCCATGGTCAGCATTCGACTTTTAATTCCGTCCTGGTGGGATCCATACCCAGGTTCCCAGTGTATTAACCTGTACCTCTAGATTACTAGTCAAGTGCCAATCCCACTGCCTCCCCAGTCTCGATCTGCATTCGGCAGAGTAGATTTTGTAACAATGGATCTACATGAGACTTAGTAAGGAGAGTATTAAAGGAACTCTCAAAGGTAAAGGGAAGTTTTAGAGGCATTTAATTTCCTGGTGGTTAGCTGGGAAGTAAAGAAAATTTCCATTCAATCTACAACCACTAAAAAAGTCTGGCTTGAAGAATTAAGGGCAATGGAAATTATTTCAATGACATGCCGACCATCACGTTACAGTTTGAAATACCACACAGGGACATGCAAAACCATATCCCAGACTAATATCAGCTATTATCTGAGGAAAGTCAAGAGCTGTGAATTGTACTGGTTGCTTCGAGAGAGTTAGCATCAATTGGAATAAACAACGTTGTAGTTTTAAAGATTAAAGATAGTAGGAAAGATCAATGAACAGATTTAATCAGGTACATTTTGCAAAAGGTCTATTAGAAAATCGAGTTAAATGGAGATTAAACTACTTACTGGGTTGAACTAGAAGTCTTGTACCTGCTCCAAATGTTATCTCAAAGCCGTTAGCATTCACACACTGCTACATCCCTGTACAAAAATCGCTTCCTGGACAACATTTCAAACTCTCTAACATATTCTCAATTCAGGTTATACAGGGCAAGGGAATACATGATGGAATGAAAAATGAAAATCGCGTATTGTCACAAGTAGGCTTCAAATGAAGTTACCGTGAAAAGCCCCTACATTTAATGAAGGAGCCTCAACTGCTTCACTGGGCAAGGAATTCCATAGATTCACAACCCTTTGGGTGAAGAGGTTCCTCCTAAACTCAGTCCTAAATCTACTTCCCCTTATTTTGAGGCTATGCCCCCTAGTTCTGCTTTCACCCGCCAGTGGAAACAACCTGCCCGCATCTATCCTATCTATTCCCTTCATAATTTTATATGTTTCTATAAGATCCCCCCTCATCCTTCTAAATTCCAATGAGTACAGTCCCAGTCTACTCAACCTCTCCTCGTAATCCAACCCCTTCAGCTCTGGGATTAACCTAGTGAATCCCCTCTGCACACCCTCCAGTGCCAGTACGTCCTTTCTCAGGTAAGGAGACCAAAACTGAACACAGTACTCCAGGTGTGGCCTCACTAACACCCTATACAATTGCAGCATAACCTCCCTAGTCTTAAACTCCATCCCTCTAGCAATGAAGGACAGAATTCCATTCGCCTTCTTAATCACCTGTTGCACCTGTAAACCAACTTTTTGCGACTCATGCACTAGCACTCCCAGGTCTCTCTGCACAGCAGCATGTTTTAATATTTCATCAAAATACCGTTTGATGTTCCTGAAGTACTTGACTCAAGAATTGACACTTTCGAGATCAGGACCACATTCCGGCACCTGTTCGGGGAGGATGGTACGGGAATTGAACCGTGCTGCTGGCCTGCCTTGGTCTGCTTTCAAAGCCAGCGATTTAGCCCTGTGCTAGGATGGCCTAACTCTGGGAAATACCAAGGATCAGAGGGAGACTGGTGTGCATGTACACCGGTCCCTTAAGGTGGATACAGTGGTTAAGAAGGCATATGGTCTACTTGCCTTTATTAGCCGAGGCAGAGAGTTTAAGAGCAGGGAGGTAATACTGGATCTGTATAAAATGTCGGTTGTGCAACAGCTAGAGTATTGTGTGCAGTTCTGGAATCCAGATGATAGAAGGGATGTGATAGCACTGCATAGGGTGCAGAGGAGACTTACCAGGGTATTGCCTCGGCAGGAGATTTTAGTTATAAAGAGAGATTGGACAGACTGGGGTTGTTTTCTTTCGAACAGAGGGGACTGAGAGGGGGGGGGGGGGACATGATTGAGATGTATAAAATTATGAGGGAAGTGCTGGGAAATAGGATTCGAATACTTAGGTGGTTGTTTTTGACCAGCGTAGACATGATGGGCGCTTTTTGTGCTGTGCACCATTATGCCTCTATTTTCGATATGTCATTCGTATTTCGATAGTCAGTCACATACAAAACACAGAGTCGCGTTGATAAGGGCATAATAATGTGAAATTAAATGCCATGCACGTTAAAGTTCCTTCTATGCCGTGCACCTCTCTTGTGTCCCGCCAGACTCAACGGTCATCCTCAAATAACTCACTCACTTGGCAAAACATGGAGCCTGGACCCAGATCCGAAGATCACCTTATCAGCCAAGTCCCCACAGCCCGACATGTTGAAACTAACACCGTTCCCAGTCAGCCATTCCCAGAAACCACTGTCAATTGTTACGTCAGAAAAATAGTGCGCCAAACCAAATAACAACTGATACCAAATCTGATCTATTCAAAAGGTGCTTCCTGGAAAGGGAACATTGAATGCAACATTAATTGTTTTAGGCCGCAATTCAGGGGGCATCCTTGATCCTTGATATGATGGTGTTTGTCGAGATAAAATGCTTATGTATCATACAATTGTTGGTCAATTACTGCTCTGGACTAATCAGTCAATTCATTTAAATTGCCCCAGTATCTGTGGAAGAGTTTACGCCTCTGGCTTCAGGCCATTCTTAAAGACAAGGAACATGACATTGGGAATCAAATGCGGTTTCGGATACTTACTGGGTCCTACAGTTAGTTTGGTCCCTCTTCCAAAGATAAGCTTGGTGCCTGTATAACCCACACAGTGCTATACTCCCGAACACAAAGTCCCAGCTCATCCTGCATCGTGACCAATTGTCCCTACTCAATGCAGTATCCAGATACAAAATCTAAATGCATGGCATTTTATTTTTGCAATGGGGCATTCCTTTAGCAATCTGGTCTCACTTCATCTGATCTATCGTTCTATAATGTAGCATATCTCAATGAATTGAAATAAATTAACTGATGGTCTCAATACACAAACTACTTGGTTCTAAAATAAGTTTGTTGCCTGAACCACATATGAGGTGGAAGCTATTAGAATTTCCTACACTGATAGCCTTTTTGTCATGTTTTTAATATCAGATTATGACATGGGTAGAGGGAAAATATATTTTAAAGTTTGGGTGTTACAATTGTTTTTATTCTTTACACCGCTCTGTCCGGAAATAGTCCAAATCTAGAAACTGAATGGAATTTTGCAAACTGTAGCTTCAGGTGTATCATTGCTGTGTTTTTCCCCAATTTAAATGCTGTCTCATCATTTACCCCAACACTGGACCATTTCATCAAGAGGGTTTAAACCCAGTCAGATGAAAACTGGATGACCCTAACATCCACTTACTTGGCTCCACCGTCAATTTACTCCCACTTCCAAAAATCAGTCTTTCAGTTCCTCCATAACTCACACGGTACCACGTTGCATTACACAAACGTTAGAGCTATAACTGACAATGTAACCTCTAGCTAGCAACATACAATGTAACCTCGAACTAGCAACATACAATGGAACCTCGAACTAGCAACATACAATGAGACCACTTAGAAATGTAGCAATTTGAGAATATTTTTTGTTTGGAAAACCTTTTATTGGCTCGCGATGGGGAGAGCTAAATTGCAATGCTGTACTAAATTCAGGTATTACATGAAATTATGTATTTTCTCACGCACACCTTAACACCTGCATTAACTGTCACAATTCACATTTATTACATGTCGCTCCAATTGAACTAAAAATAGATTTGTGAATTTACCCCGTTCAATTCTCTCCCCTGTTCCAATTCACGATATTGGCTGAATATATGATCAGTGGCATGAAATAAAATTCGAGCTCAATTTCTAACAGAGTGCCGTTACTACTGCTTAATCGACCCTTTGCAACGTTCGAGCGGTTGTAATTAGTTTTCTTGATAATGTTTCGACCTATTCACATTTGCATTTCCAAATAACGTTGGGATATCTTCATGTATAAATCTCTAACCTCACTTCAGATAAATATATATATTTCTATACTCACTTGGAATAACATTGAGTTTAGTTCCTCCTCCGAAGATTAGCTCGCAACTAACTCCATCATTCACAGTAACAATTTGCCCGACAAAAAACCCTCCTTCTACCTGGAAATGCATTAACAGGAGGCACACTGGCCAAGATTAAGTTAGGCAGTAGGTTAGAAAAATATCTGTTGGACATTCATCTGGGTACCTCAATCATATTATTAATGGAAAGTTAATCCTCCTAACTTCGCTGTTCTCAACTCGCAGGTGATAAGAGAAACTGGGTTCTGCATTAACGATTAAAAGGGAGTAGGATGAACTCCGGAATGCTAGTTTGGGTGGGTTGTGGTATCAGGGGCTCGTAAACGAAAACTTGCCTTTTATCACAACGTGATCTAGTTTTTTTAAACAAATATCTTTGTATTCATTTGAAATAAGGGATGTGATATTATAACAGTACTGGTCGCAGAATTCCGATGACTTTAATCTCTTGTGACCCATCCATGTATTAGAAATATTGTCAGTTCTAATTGATCAGTCTGTGTCTTACTTACTGGGCGTTACACTCAGTTTGGTCCCGGTTCCGAATTTTAGTGGACTCGCTCCCCCGAGATTCGCACAACGCCAGACGCCATTACAAAAATTGTCCCCAGCCAATCGTTCACAAAGTTACACAATTAAATCTTGCTGAGGGACTGAATTGACCAAATGTCATGAATTTGGGTTCGAACCTCTAACCCGCCCATAACTAAACATGGCCCAACTTTTTCCTCCCCTTGCCCTTTACTCTCTCTCCCTTTTCAGGATTACTCTATCTGCTGATATATCCTGCAAAACACTTCATCCTCTTCACCTTTACACTTCAACTACGAAATAGGTTTTTTTTGCATTGTTTCTGGGGAAAATATTGTTTTGCCTTTTTCTAATTTTTTTGACATTCATAAGAACTGGGAGCAGGAGTAGGCCATCTGGGCCCCCCGAGCCTGCTCCGCCATTCAATGAGATCATGGCAGATCTTTTGTGGACTCAACTCCACTTTCCCACCCGAACACCATAACCCTTAATCCTTTTATTCTTCAAAAAACTACCTATCTTTATCTTAAAAGCATTTAATGAAGGAGCCTCTACTGCTTCACTGGGCAAGGAATTCCATAGATTCACAACCGTTTGGGTGAAGAGGTTCGTCCTAAACTCAGTCCTAAATCTACTTCCCCTTATTTTGAGGCCATGCCCCCGAGTTCTGCTTTCACCCACCAGTGGAAACTACCTGCCCACATCTATCCTATCTATTTCCTTCATAATTGTATATGGTTCTATCAGATTCCCCCCTCATCCTTCTAAATTCTAATGAGTACAGTCCCAGTCTACTCAACCTCTCCTCGTAATCCAACCCCTTCAGCTCTGGGATTAACCTAGTGAATCTCCTCTGCACACCCTCCAGTGCCAGTACATCCCTTCTCAGGTAAGGAGACCAAAGCTGAACACAATACTCCAGGTGTGGCCTCACTGACACCTGGTACAATTGCAGCATAACCTCCCTAGTCTTAAACTCCATCCCTCTAGCAATGAAGGACAAAATTCCATTCGCCTTCTTAATCACCTGTTGCACCTGAAAACCAACTTTTTGCGACTCGTGCACTAGCACACCCAGGTCTCTCTGCACAGCAGTATGTTTTAATATTTTATCAAAATTCCGTTTAATGTTCCTGAAGTACTTGACTCAAGAATTGACACTTTCGAGATCAGGACAACAATACTGAAGGGTTGTTATTCTAAACACTTACTGGGTATCACAATCAGCTTCGTCCCTGCCCCAAATACGGGCTTGCCGTAGCCTGTTCCAGTAGTCACACAGTGTCAATCACAGGGACAAAAACTCCACCCTCGCAGGTGGAGATTTCTGTAGTTGATAATGAGGTAATTTGATGAGAAAATTCAAGGGACATAGTTTTGAGTACTTTTCACAAACCTCAAATGTGCTCCTGCCCTCAAAGCTTTCAGCATCCACAGTCCACCCCCCATCCCCACCCAATTGACAAACTCAACCCAAATAATTGTTCTTGCTTTGTTCTCCCTAAATTAGATCAGGCAGCAATTTCACATCATTCTACTGATAACTAGTTAATTTCCTTGCTAATTCACCAGTTGCACTCATGAAGATCAAAACCACGAAACAAAACAAGTGAGATAGCTCAGGAAATTTCAAAACTGAAATGAAATGAAACTTGCTTATTGTCGCAAGCAGGCTTCAAATGAAGTTACTGTGAAAAGCCCCTCGTCGCCACATTCTGGTGCCTGTTCGGGGAGGCCGGTACAGGAATTGAACAGTGTTGCTGGCCTGCCTTGGTCTGCTTTTAAAGCCAGCGATTTAGCCCTGTGCTAAACAGCCCCTGACAAGAGTCGAAGGAAAATGTAATTGGCAGGTCAAGAGCTAGGGACACACACACAAAATTCAAGACAGACTTTACAATGGTGAATTCAGAACCTGCTTCTCTGTTATGTTCTGATATATAAATGGACACCCTGAAAAAAATTCACCACTCACTTGGCCAGGCATGGAACCCAGTTCCAGGTCCAAAGATCACCTTGTCAACCAAGATCACACTGCCTGATATGTTAATGCTGAAAACCTCCCCGGTCTGCCATTCCCAGACATTATAATTACTTGCCATTTCTGTAAATTCTGCACTCATTAAATAAGGACACATCACTGGGATAAATACCAAAAAAAACAACCATACCATCATTTCAAGATATGTTAGAAGAGTACTGACACTTAATGCACCAGTAATGCACCAGCTTTGAGAAAGGGTCGGGAAACGTTAGCTCTTTTCAAACTCTACAGATGTTGCCAGACCTACTGAGAATTTCCAGCATTTTCTCTTTGCTTTCAGATTCCAGCATCCGCAGTAATTTGCTTTTACCCAGTAATCGTTCTGAACCTCATCTCAAGGGCCCCTTTTGATCCCTGACATGACCGTACTTCTAAATATAAAATGCTCAGAAGCCTTTGAATTGCAGAAGTGCGTTAAAAGCCCCAATTGTAGCATTTTTGTAGCCTCTGTTTGTGGCATCAACGTAATGTGTTGAGTTTCTACGCAACACTGTTTACTTCATTGAAACACCAATTTATCTTCATGACATCGTAACCCTGGCCTGTCAATATTAATTGCTTCATTTTGATACATTTCTGCTCTTAGTCGGTAGTTTCATTCTACCCCGACATGTGCCAGTTTGCTAATTTGACTTAAAGTCATCCTTAAAGCTGCAGACCATAACATTATTAATTCGATACAGTCGATGATACTCACTGGGTTCCACAGTTAGTTTGGTCCCTTCTCCAAAGATAAGCGTGTTGCCCGCAGTATAACCCACACAGTGCTATATTCCCTAACACAAAGTCTTCAATCCATTCTGCCTCAAATAACTAACTGTGTCTACTCAATATAGCATCCAGATACAAAATCTATCTAAATACATGGCATTGTATTTTCGCAGTAACTTCATTGCAGTGTTAATGTAAGCCTACTTGTGACATTAATAAAGATTATTATTATTATTTTGGAGTTGGGGCATTATTTCCGCATTCTCGCCTCACTTCACCTGACCGATCATTTGATAACTGCAACATACCTCAGTGAATAGAAATGATGTAACTCTTTTGCCCACGGACACAATCTTATTTCTACGTGGCTCTACAATCAGGTTACTGCCCGCCGATGGACCAATTCTTCATTAAGCTTCAGGAAACCAACTGTTAATTCAGTTGAGCCTGACTTTTGTAGCTAATATTTGAGTTGTCTTCCTATCAGCTAATCACTGCTCACTGTCATGTGAGAGTACCTTTAAGAAATGGATGTTTAGGGGCAGCACGGTGGCGCAGTGGTTAGCCCTGCTGCCTCACGGCGCTGAGGTCCCAGGTTCGATCCCGGCTCTGGGTCACTGTCCGTGTGGAGTTTGCACATTCTCCCCGTGTTTGCGTGGGTTTCGGCCCCACAACTCAAAGATGTGCAGGGTAGGTGGGTTGGCCACGCTAAATTGCCCCTTAATTGTAAAAAAATGAATTGGACACTCTAAATGTATTAAAAAAAAAGAAATGGATGTTTAAGCAATGTATCTTTAAGGAATGGAGATGATCATATTACTGAAGTGATGTCACAGGGGGGGGCAGCTAAGCTCACTTCTGCTTTTGGTTTCAGTTTGAAAAAGCAGCTTGGGTGTGTCTGTGTGTTTCCAGAGAGCTGCAGGAAGAAAAGCAAAGTGCTGGAGCTGAAGTCAACCAAGCTGATACTTGGTTGACTTCAAACACCAAAACAATGGCCACCAAACAAAAAAACTATATATTCTGTGACCTGGTGTGTTACTTTTTTGAAGGTTTGAAGCCTTTTGGATGTTTGAAGGAACATTTTGAGGGATTATTTAGTGTTGTATTATTTTCGGGGTTATCTTTGAAGTAAGGGGTGTTAAGAGATCCAATGTTTATTTAATAGGTTAATTTGAGTTCATGGAATAAACATTGTTTTGTTTTAAAAACCATGTGTCCACAATTGTAATATCACACCTGGGGAACAAGCCGCGTGCTTCAAAAGCAACAATCCATTAAAGGGAGAGGTTGGTTGAACTCCATGATACATTTTGGGGTTCTTAAAACACCTCTCCCATAACATCACATTCCGAAAAGGTCATAGATACAGTGTTTATTCTTTCTGGCCATTGTTCATTGCTAATTGGTGCAAACTGCTCTTAAACCTCATTAAACGTTGCCTGCAGTTTTAAACCCAATAATATGAATATTAGATGACCATTTATAGCACTTACTTGGTTCAACATTTAGTTTAGCGCCAGTTCCAAAAAGCAGTTTGCCAGCATTGCTATAACTCACACGATGTCATATTTCATCACAGAAACCTCAGAACTCTAGCTAATGGCATACAATGTGGCGACTTAGAGATATGAAGAAGCACACTTTCTAGATCAGGACAATAATGGTGAGAAGTTGCTATTCCAAACACTTACTGGGTGCTACGATTAACCTCGTTCCTGCTCCAAATATCAGCTTGCCATAACTTCCTCCAGCATTCACACAGTGTCGATCACACGCACAAAAACTCGATCCTGCTATTTACGAGCTTTTATGGTGTCCATTTTACAAGCCGAAGGCAGTCCTCAAAAGTTATAATTTCCCCATTCGAAACCCTTCAACACCGACATGTTTTCCACCAATTGACAAATTTATTCCAAACTATTTCTCTTGTTGCACTCTCGTGAACTCAGACCAAACTCAGACCAGTTGAAATTTCACATTATTCTGCTGATACCTGCACTGACATTCCTTGCTAATTCACCATTTGCACTCATGAAAATCAGAAGTCCTTGCAAACAAAACAAAACAGTGAGCAAAGAAGTGTTCAGGAAATTAAAAACTGATAGAATCGAAGGAAGGTTTAGTCGGCTAGTCAAGGACTAGGGGACGGACATGAAATTAGAGACAGGCCTCACAAGGATCAAGCCAGGAGGCACTTTCAGATTTTCCGTTAGGTTTAGATACATAAAATGGCCACCCTGACACATTTCACTTACTTGGCAAAACACAGAACATACAACATAGATCAGTGCAGCACAGAACAGGCCCTTCGGCCCTCAATGTTGTGCCAAGCTTTGTCCGAAACCAAGATCAAGCTATCCCACTCCCTGCCATTCTGGTGTGCTCCATGTGCCTATCCAATAAACGCTTGAAAGTTCCTAAATTGTCCGACTCCACTATCACAGCAGGCAGTCCATTCCACACCCTAACCACTCTCTGAGTAAAGAACCAACCTCGGACATCCCTCCTATATATCCCACCCTGAATCTTATAGTTATGCCCCCTTGTAACAGCTACATCCACCCGATGAAATAGTCTCTGAACGTCCACTCTATCTATCCTCCTCATCATCTTATAAACCTCTATTAAGTAACCTTTCATCCTCCTCCGCTCCAAAGAGAAAAGCCCTAGCCCCCTCAACCTTTCCTCATAAGACCCACCTTCCAAACCAGGCAGCATCCTGGTAAATCTCCTTTGCACCCTTTCCAATGCTTCCACATCCTTCCTATAATGAGGTGACCAGACTGCACACAATACTCCAAATGTGGTCTCACCAGGGTCATGTATGGTTTCAGCTTAGCCCCGTGGCTCTTAAACTCAAGCCCCCTGTTAATAAACGCTAACCCACTATAACCCTTCTTCACGGTTCTATCCACTTGAGTGGCAACCGTCAGAGATCTGTGGACATGAACCCCAAGATCTCTCTGTTCCTCCACATTCCTCAGAACCCTGCTGTTGATCCTGTAATCCGCATTCAAATTTGTCCCACCAAAATGAATCACCTCGCACTTATCAAGGTTAAACTCCATCTGCCATTTATCGGCCCAGTTCTGCATCCTATCAATGTCTCTTTGCAGCCTACAACAGCCCTCCGCCTCATCCACTACTCCACCAATCTTGGTGTCATCAGCAAATTTACTGACCCACCCTTCAGCCCCCTCCTCCAAGTCATTGATAAAAATCACAAATATCAGCGGACCCAGCACTGATCCCTGTGGTACACCGCTGGTAACTGGTCTCCAGTCTGGCAATTTTCCATCCACCACCACCCCCTGTCTTCTATGTGATAGCCAGTTACTTATCCAATTGGCCAAATTTCCCTCTATCCCACACCTCCTTACTTTCTTCATGAGCCGACCATGGGGAAACTTATCAAACATGAAGCCTGATTCCAGATCCAAAGTTCATCTTCACAGTCTAGGTTCACACAGTCTGACATGTTAGTGTTAAAGTCTTTCCCAGCCTGCCATTCTCAGACAATGCCATTGCTTGTCACTTCTGTAAATATTGTTCCATTCAAATTCCCCAACGTCTGCCAAACGGTTTGCTAATCTGACTTAAGATAATTCTAAAACTATAGACCATAACATTGTTCATTCAATACAGGGTGTGATACTCACTGGTCTCCACAGTTAGTTTGGTCCCTTCTCCAAAGGTAAGCTTGCTGGCTCCAGTATAATCCACACAGTGCTATACCCCTTAACACAAAGTCTGCAGCTCACCCTGTCTCAAATAGCTGCCATTGCCGGCTCAATGTCACACCTAGATACAGAATCTATCGAACTATATGCCTTTTTATTTTGCAGTTGGGACATTAATTTAGTATTCACGTCTCACTAGACCAGATCTATCGTGTTATCACTGTAACATACTTAAGCGAAAGGATATAATTGAACTTTTTGTCTGGGGAAACAATCTTCTGCCTACTTGGTTCCAGACAAAGTTTGGTACCTGAACCAAATATGATGTGGAAACCATTGCTATTTCCCAAACAAACTACTTTCCCACCACATTATTACAGTGACAGGGGCAGGCAGGAACACATTTGAGAGTTCAGGTGTTTTTATTCAGTGCAACATTCTGTCCAGAAATAGCCCAATTCTAGAACCTGAATGAACCTATGTAAGCTGTAGCTTTAGCTTCACCCCAGTTTTGCCCCAGTGTGAAATGCTGCCTCACTACGTGCACAACAATGGCCCTTTTCCTGACAAACGTGAGGAAACCAATTGCAAATCACCGATAGCTAATATTGGCATTTCTTACTTTATATCAAGCATTAGCCACTCTCATAAAAAAATGAAATGGACAGTTCTTCTTGTTATTTCATTCGGTTCAACGTCGAGTACTAACTGTTGCAAATTGCTCAGAAGCCTCATTGAACGTCGCCAACAGTTTTAAAACGAGTACGATGAATATTGGATGACTACTCCCACCACTTACTTGGTTCCACTGTTAGCTTGGTCCCGGATCCAAAGATTAGTTTGCCAGTACTATCATAAGTCACACGATGGCATATTCCATTACACAAACCTGACACCTTTAAGTGACAGTCAAGAACGTGACCACTTGGGAAATTTAAGTCATCTGACAATTCAAATTGCAAATTCGGGCTGAATTCGGACATTATATGAAACAAAGCGGGTTCTCTCGTCCACCTGTACACTTATACAACCTGCCACTATTCACACTTATTTGGAATATTGATGCAGTTCTGATCACCTCACTATAGGAAGGATGTGGAAGCATTGGAAAGGGTGCAAAGGAGATTTACCAGGATGCTGCCTGGTTTGGAGGGTGGATCTTATGAGGAAAGGTTGAGGGAGCTGGGGCTTTTCTCATTGGAGCGGAGGAGGATGAGAGGCGACTTAATCGAGGTTTATAAGATGATGAGGGGAATAGATAGAGTGGACGTTCGTAGACTATTTCCTCGGGTGGATGTAGCTGTTACAAGGGGGCATAACTATAAGGTTCAGGGTGGGAGATATAGGAGGGATGTCCGAGGTAGGTTCTTTACTCAGAGAGTGGTTCGGGGGTGGAATGGACTGCCTGCTGTGATAGTGGAGTCGGACACTTTAGGAACTTTCAAGAGGTTATTGGATAGGCACATGGAGCACACCAGAATGACAGGGAGTGGGATAGCTTGATCTTGGTTTCGGACAATGCTCGGCACAACACCGAGGGCCGAAGGGCCAGTTCTGTGCTGTACTGTTCTATGTTGTATGTTCTATTAAGATACCTTGCTCCAATTCAACTAAAACATAATTTGTGAATTTGTCATTTTCAAATCTGCCCCACAGTCTAGTTCACAATACTGGCTGGACGAATAATCAATGGCAAGAAATTCTGGTTGTATTTGTCAACAGAACGCCCTTGTTACTGCTTCACCGACCTTCTCCAATATTAGGATTGCACTTATGTTGTTGAATAAAGAGGCTAACCATTCACATTTATTCATCCAAATTTTGTTGGGGTATCTTAATGTATAACTCTTCCAACATCGCTTCAGTTAAAATAAAACATTCTGTACTCACTTGGAGTTACAGCGAGTTTGGTTCCCCCGCCAAAGATGAGCTTAGAACCAGTTCCATCATACCCACAGTGACAATTACCCTCGCAAAAACGCCCCTGCTGCCGAGAAATGTGTTACCACGAGGCACACTTCACAACAGTAAGTTAGTTTGTAGATTAAACAACAAACGTCACACATTCAGTTGTCTTCATCGTTGGTCTGGGCACCTCAATCACATTGTTCATGGAAAATTCATTCTCCCTGTTTTTTAAGACAGACACAATTTGCGTAACTTCGCTATCCTCCTATGTTAGTTTGGGCGATTGTGTTATGCAAAGTTCCTAAGCAAACACTTATCTTTTAACCCAGTGTGATGTATATTTAACAATATTATAGCAATTCGGGATAGACAGGGTAGATGGAGGTGAGATGTTCCCTGGGGTGGGAGTTTCCAGAATCAGGGGTCATAGTCTAAGGATACAGGGTAGACAATTTTGGACAGAGATGAGGAGTGATGTCTTCACCCAGAGAGTGGTGAGCCTGTGGAATTCGTTACCACAGAAAGTAGTTGAGGTCAAAACATTGGATGTTTTCAAGTTGCTGTTAGACATAGCAAGGGAAGGGGATCAAAGGATATGGGGGGGGGGGGGCAAGCGGGATTAGGCTATTGAGATGGATGACTGGTTTAGCACACTGGGCTAAATCGTTGGCTTTGAAAACAGACCAAGGCAGGCCAGCAGCACGATTCAATTCCCGTACCAGCCTCCCCGGACAGGCGCCGCTGGAATGTGGCGACTCGGGGCTTTTCACAGTAACTTCATTTGAAGCCTACTTGTGACAATAAGCATTTTTCATGATCAGCCATGATCATAACGAATGGCGGAGCAGGCGCGAAGGGCCCAATTGGCCTCCTCCTGCTCCTATTTTCTATATTTCTATAAGGGATGTAACATTTGAACAGTACTGCTCGTCGAGCGCCAATACATTTATTGCATTGTGATCTTTCGATGATAGTTTATTATGAATAATATTGCCTGGGGCACCGTGGTGGCCTAGTGGTTAGCCCAGCTGCCTCGCGGCGCTGAGGTCCCAGGTTCGATCCCGGCTCTGGGTCACTGTCCGTGTGGAGTTTGCACATTCTCCCCGTGTCTGCGTAGGTTTCGCCCCCAACCCAAAAATGTGCAGAGTAGGTGGATTGGCCACGCTGAATTGCCCCTTAATTGGAAAACAATAATTGGGTAATCTAAATTTAAAAAAAAAAAATAATATTGCCTGCTTTAAGCTAAAGCAACAGTCCTTGGAGAATTAGCAAACAGTTATTTTCGCCACGCACAATAGTTGAATTGATCAGTGTGCTGTTTTACTTACTGGGTGTTACACTCAGTTTAGTTCCAGTTGCAAATTTCAGTGTAGTTCCTCCCCCTAGATTGGCACAGAGGCCGAAGCCATTACAAAAACCTTTCCCAGCAAACCATTGACACGGATCCCCAACGAACTCTTGCTGACCGACATTCCTCTCTTCCCTCCCTCGTTTGCTCCGTCTCCATTTTAAGGGTTACTTTGTCCACTAATCTACCCTGAAAAACGGCTCTTTACACTTTAACAAATCAAGCGAATTCCCTTTGCGTCACTCAGGAAAAATATAGTAAGAAGTCTTGCAACACCAGTTTAAAGTCCAACCGGTTTGGTTCGAATCTCCTGCAGAAGGAGGCCATTCGGCCCATCGAGTCTGCACCAGCTCTAGGAACGAGCACCCACACACCCACCCTATCCTCATAACCCAGTAACCCCACCCAACACTAAGGGCAATTTTGGATACTAAGGGCAATTTCGCATCGCCAATCTTCATAACCTGCACATCTTTGGACTGTGGGAGGAAACCGGAGCACCCGGAGGAAACCCACGCGCACACGGGGAGGATGTGCAGACTCCGCACAGGCAGTGACCCAAGCCGGGAATCGAACCTGGGACCCTGGAGCTGTGAAGCAATTGTGCTAACCACTATGCTGCCATGCTGCCCTGTAATTAAGTCTTTACAGAGCCAGACGGAAAAATATTCAGGAAAAATATAGTTTGGCTTTGCCCCATTTTGTTTGACATGTCTGAAATGCTTGGATGAGTAATTACAACTTGGAGATCAGGACAACAATGCAGAAGAACTGAGATTCGAGGCAGTTAAATTCGTCCCTGTTGCAAATATCAGCTTGCCAATACCTAATCCAGTATTCGCCGAGTATCAATCACAGGGCTAAAACTCCACCCTGCTACTTTGATTCCGGGGTGAGTTTTGTTGTTGTTAATGTGATTATTTCATGAGAATTTTCAAGTGACTGAATTTAGTGTATTTTCCACAAGCTCAGGTCAATCCTCAAATACCTAGAAACATACAAAGATAATAGGAACAGGAGGAGGCCGTTCGGCCCTTCCTCCTGCTCCCCCATACGTTATCCACAGATACACCAGCCCCTGGGTGAAGACATTTCACCCAACTTCATTCCAAAAAGGTTTATCCCTTATTTTCAAACTATGACCCCTAGTTCGAGACTCTCTCACCATCGGGAACATTCCTTCTGAATCTACCATGTCGAATCCTGTTACATGTGCTCCTGTTTTCCTAAAAGCCTCAAGATCAACATTTCCCCCCCAAATTGATAAACTCATTCCAAACTATTCTTCTTGTTGTATCCTCGTGAACTCTGACCAGACTGAAATTTCACATTAATGTATTGATAACTGATTGATTCAATTCACCCCATAATCTGCCACATATTTTGGTAACCTGACCTAAGATCATTCTAAAGCTACTTGCCATAGCATTTTATTCATGATACTCACTGGGTTCCACAGTTAGTTTGGTCCCACCTCCAAAGATCAGCTTGTATCCACCACTAGTAATCACACAGTGTTACACCCCCGAACAAAAAAGTCTTCAGGTCATTCTGCCTCAAATAACCACCTCTACTGACTCAATGTAGCATTCAGGTACAAACCCTGTCTTAGTATATGATATTTCATATTGCAATTGGAACATCGTTTTCGCATTGTCCAACCAATTCATCTGCCATTTCATTTATCAACGTGAGCCGATCACAGTGAATAAAAACATCTAGCATATGGTCTAGATACACAATTTTATACCTACTTGGTTCTACAGTAAGTTTGGTGCCTGATCCAAATATTAGGATGAAGCCATTTCTATCTCCCACACTGGCAGCCTGTTTGGCAAAACTGAGTTTTCTACCAGAGTATCAGGGACAGGCAGGAACATATTTGAAAGTTTGAGCAATATTATTCTTCCTATTCTGTACACCATTCTATACAGACATAGTCAAATTCTTGAAAATGACCGACATTTTGCAAACTGTAACTTCAGGTGCATCTGTGTTTGTCCCAATCTGAAATACTACCCCTTCTACAACAAGGGACCATTTACTCACAAGGCTTTGGGAAGTCAGTTGCAAATTCATTCGACCATTAATACACAGAGCTAATAATCACGCTCTTCTGCATCGATGTCCTGATCTCCAAGTTGCCCTCAGTCAAATATAAGTCTCATTCTGAAAAATTAATGGCTACAGTTTTTGTGTCCTTTTCAGTCTGTCCATTGTTCATTACTAACTGATGCAAGTAGCTCAGAATCCTCATTTAACAATACCATCAGTTGTAAACCCATTGATGTGAATGTTGGATGACCATTTATAACACTTACTTGGTTCCACTGTTAGTTTAGTACCACTACCAAAGATCAGTTTGTTTACATTGCCATAACTCACACGTTGCCATATTCTATTAAACAAACCTCAGAGCTTCCACTGACAACACACAAGGGGACCAGTTAGAATTTTAAGTGCTCTGGGAATAATGTTTCTTTGTAAAACATTGCAGTGGGACACTTATAGACCTTTTGCAATGTTAAAAACTTTTCTCTTGCTTCGTGAATTTTCAAACTAGTCACATTTGTATGTCCAAAATTAGCTGGAATAATTCAGTCTCTCGATCACCAAAATCACTTCAGGTAAATATGAAAAAATTCTATACTCACTTGGAGTTACAGTGAGTCTGGTTCCTCCTCCGAAGATTAGCTTAGAACCAGCATTCGCACAGTGGCAGTCACCCGCACACAAACCCTCCTTCTACCAAGAAAACTTATCATGGGTCATTCCAATATTAAATTAGGCAGCAGATTTATTGTTCAAAGTCTATTGGCCATTCAGTTGTGTTCAGACTCGGCGAGGTATCTCATCCCATAAATAAGGTAATTCTCCTGGATTTCTAAATTACATGTATTTTGTGCCACATTCGCTGCTCAACTTACACTTGACAAGATAAACGGGATTCAGCATTAATGAACACATTGGAGCAAGATTTATTGCTGAATGCTAGTTACGGTGAGTGTGTTATCAGGAACACTTAAAGGAAAGTTTTTAACCCAAGGTGATCTATTTTCTGACAGTGTTGTTGCAATCATTTAAAATAAGGGATGCAACATTTCAAACGGACTGCAATGCCTGTATTTCCTTGTGAGCTATCCATGGTCCTGCTCTGTACAATTTGCCAGTTCTAACGCTAAAACAACTTTCCTTGAAGAGTCAGTTAGCAGTAATTTTACCACACACTGAAATAATCGCAAATACTGTATATTGATAGATGATTGATTCACAGGGCAATCGTTAACACTGATATCCAACTCTTTGTCTCTATTTAAAGAGTAACGTGTGGCCTAAGTTGGTCATTTTCATTGGAGCAGCCATTTCAAGTTACCACTCAAACAATTGTTTGTATTGATCAGTTTGCTGTCTTACTTACTGGGCGTTACACTCAGTTTGGTTCCAGTTCCGAATTTCAGTGGACTTCCTCCCGCTGCATTCACACAACGGCCGACACCATTACAAAAACCTTTCCCAGCTAATCTTTCCCATAGTTACACCTCGAATCCGTGCTGACTGACTGAAGTGACAAAGCATCACAAACTTGGGTTCCAACTTCCAACCCTCCCACAACAAGACATGTCCCATTTCTTTCCTCCTCCATTTGCTCTGTCTCCCTGTCAAGGCCCACTTTGTCCACTAATATATCCTGTAAAATGGCCCTTCCCTTGTTGTTGCTCTTTACACTTCGACAAATCAATTTCTTTTGCATTAATTCAACAATTGTGAGGCCTTGCTCCATTTTATTAGAAGTTTCTGAAACGCCTGAATGAGAAAGAAGACTATCGATATCAGCACAATAATGTGGAAGAATTACGGTTCTAAACACTTACTGGGTGCCACGATTAATTTCGTCCCTGCTCCAAATACCCGCTTGTTGAGACCTGATCCACTATTCACACAGTGTCAATCACAGGGACAAAAACTCCACCCTGCTACTTTGTTGTCCCGTTGAGTTGCCGTTGATTAGGTGATGAGAATTTACAAGTGATTTAGTTCAGTTTACTGATCACAAGTCTATCCTGAAATGTGCTCCTGCCGTCCTTAAAACCATCAACATCGACCTCTCCATCCCTCAGTTGATAACCCCAGTCCAAACTATTCTTCTTGTTCTGCTCCTAGGAACTCAGACCAGGCTGAAATTTCACATCGTTCCACTGACAACTGTATGGACATTCCTTGCTATTTCACCACTTGCACCCCATGAAACTCCGGGTCTTGTAAACAAGGCAACACAGTGAGAATAGAAGTGATCAGGAAATTCAGAACTAATGGAGTCAAAGTAACATTTAATTGCCCCCCCCCCCCCCGCCCCCAGGAACTAGGGAACCAACACATAATCAGAGACAGGCCTTAGGGCGGGAATGTAAGGAGACACTTCCTGCATTTCCTCTGCTCTCAGACATAAGATGGACATCCCGAAACAGCTCACTTGCTTGGCCAGACATGGAGCCTGATGCCTGATCTAAATATCAGCTTATCAGCCAAGCTCCCACAGTCAGACATGTGAAGGATAAAACCTTTCCCATCCAGCCATTCCCAGACCTCACCATTAGTTGCCATCAATGCAACATGAATCACTGCAAGCTTTATCTCAAGGCACATTTTGATCTCTGACCAGTACGTTTTGATGAATGGAAAATGTTCTGAAACCTTTGAATTGTAGACATTCGTTACACATCTCAATCTTAAGAATCTTTGGACTTTCTGTTTGTATCTCTGACATAACTTGTTGGCTTTTTATACACTACTGATCCATTTGCTAAATCTCAATAACACAGTGCCAACTTCATCACAGCGTAATGCTGGGCCTGTCCAGATAAATTGTTTCATTTTGGGTGATTCCTGCTCTGTCCTCATTCAATGGTGTATTTCAATTAGCACATCATCTGCCGAATATTTTAGAATCCAGTACCATCTGAGGTTATTAATAAAGGCCCTGTCTGCCTTCTCAAACCTGCCCCTCGCCTGAGGCGTGGTGATCCTCAGGTTAAATGAACACCAGTCAGCTCTCTCCTTCAAAGGGGAAGTAGCCTATGGTCACCTGGGCCTATGGGACCTTATTTAAAAATTTTCTAATCTGATGTAAGATAACACTAAAGCTACAGGCCGTAACATTATTAATTATATTCATCATACTCACTGGGTTCCACAATTAGCTGGGTCCCTTTTCCAAAGATCAGCTTTCTGGCCCCACTAGAATCCACACAGTGTTATACCTCCTAACGCAAAGCCCTCAGCTCATTCTGCCTCAAATAACTGTCTCTACTGACTCAATGTAGCATCCACTTACTAAACCTGTCTAAGTGTATGATATTTCATATTGCAATTGGAGCATTACTTTAGCATTCCCGGCCCATTTTAGCTGATTCCTCATTTATTAACCTGAACCTATCTCAGTGAATGGAAACATATAACCGTTGGTCTGGATACACAATTTAATACCTATTTGGTTCTACAATAAGTTTGGTGTTTGCCCCAAATATTAGGATGAAGCCAGTTGTATCTCCGACATTGACAACCATTTTGGCAAAACTGTTCTTTTCTATCAGAGTATCACAGTGACAGGGACAGGCAGAAACATATTTGAAAGTTTGAGCAATATTATTCTTTCTACTCTGTACACCATTCTATCCAGAAATAGTCCAATTCTTGAAAATGAACAAATTTTGCGACAACAGCTTCAGGTGTATCTTGTCTGCGTATGTCCCAATCTGAAATGCTGCCCAACCCCTTCTACACCAAGGATTTACTCACAAGGTTTTGGGAAGTCAGTTGCAAATTCATTCGACCATTAATACACAGAGCTCATAATCACGTGTGCTTGCGTTCAGTCAAATATTAGTCATATTCTGAAAAATTAATGGCTACAGTTCTTGTGTCCTTTTCATTCTGTCCATTGTTCAATATTAACTGATGCACGTTGCTCAGAATCCTCATTCAGCGATACCATCAGTTCTAACCCCATTGATATGAATGTTGGATGACCATTTATAAAACTTACTTGGTTCCACTGTTAGTTTAGTCCCACTTCCAAAGATCAGTTTGGCAGCATTGCCATAACTCACACGTTGCCATATTCAATTACACAAACCTCAGAGCTTCCACTGACAACACACAATGTGACCAGTTAGAATTTAATGTGGTTTGTGAATAATTTTTGTTTGGAAAACATTTCAGTGGACCACTTTGGGGACATTTCTATTGAAATGTGCTAAATTCCGATATGTTATGAAACGGGGCATTTATTCACATGCACTTTAACACATGCATAATTTGCCATAAATAACTTCAATGTAACTTGTTCCAATTGAAGTAAAAATAAATCTGAGAGTTTTCACGTTCAATTCTACCCCACCATCCAGTTCACGATATTGCCTAGACAAAGGATCTATGGTACAATATGCAATGCTAGTTATGTCATCCAATAGAATGCCATTTTGCAACCGAATCGACCTTTTACAATGTTCATTCCAATACATTTGTGTTGCTTGGTGAATTTTCTAACTAGTCAGATTCGCATTCACAAATTGAGCTGAAATAATTTGAAGTATAGCTCTCCAAAATTAAGTCAGAAAGGTATTAAAATACTCTGTACTCACTTGGAGTTACAGTGAGTCTTGTTCCTCCCCCGAATGTTAACTTAGAACCAGCTGCAGTATTCGCACAGTGACAGTGACCCACACAAAAACCCTCTTCCACCAAGACAGGTTATCCTGAGTCACTCATGCCAATATTAAATTAGGGAGCAGATTTAATATTTAAACTCTGTTTGATATTCAGTTATGTTCAGACTCAGCTGGGTACTTCAACCACGTCGAATTTGCAGTGCAGAAGGAGGCCATTCTGCCCTTCGAGTCTACACCAGCCCTTGGAATGAGCACCCTACACCCAGTAACTCCATCTAGCATTTTCAACACTAAGGGGTACTTTAGCAAGGTCAATCCACCTAACCAGCATATCTTTGGACAAATGAATAAGATGACTCTCCTGGTTTAGTAAATTACAAGTATTCTGTGTAACATTCACTGTCCCTAGTCGCACGTGGCAAGATAATCTGGTTCAGCATACATGAACAAATTGGAGCAAGATTTTCTTCTGAATGCTAGTTCGGGTGATTGTGTTATCAGGAGCTCGTAAACTAGAGTTTGTAACCCAAGGTGATCTATTTTTTTTACAGTATTCTGGCAATAATTTGAAATAAGGGATGTAACATTTCAACAGCACTGTTTGTAGAATTCCAATGAATTTATTGTCTTGTGACCTATCCATGAACATGCACTAGACCTTTTGCCAGTTGTAACACTCAAACATCATTCCTTGAAGGGTCAGTTAACAGTCATTTCACCACACACTGAAACCATTGCAAATAATGTATATTGATCGGTGCCTGATTTATGGACCCGAAGTTAACACAGATACCCAATTGTTGGTCTCGATTTAAAGAGTAACGTTTTGCCGAAGTTAATAATTTTTGATTGGACCAGTCACGAAGGGCAGCACGGTAGCATAGTGGTTAGCACAATTGCTTCACAGCTCCGGGGTCCCAGGTTCGATTCCCGGCTTGGGTCACTGTCTGTGCGGAGTCTGCACCTTCTCCCCGTGTGTGCGTGGGTTTCCTCCGGGTGCTCCGGTTTCCTCCCACAGTCCAAAGATGTGCAGGTTAGGTGGACTGGCCATGATAAATTGCCCTTGGTGTCCAAAATTGCCCTTAGTGTTGGGTGGGGTTACTGGGTTATGAGGATAGGGTGGGTGTGTGGGTGCTCGTTCCAAGAGCTGGTGCAGACTCGATGGGCCGAATGGCCTCCTTCTGCACTGTAAATTCTATGATTACAATGATTACTTCAACCTACCACTCAAACATTTGATTGTATTGATCAGTGTGCTGTCTTACTGGGTGTTACAGTCGGTTTGGCCCCAGTTGTAAATTTCAGTTCAGCTACTCTCCGTAGTTACGCATAACGCCCAACGCTAGTGCAAACACCTTTCCCAGACAATGTTTCACTTAGTTGCACCATTAATTCTCACTGACCAACTGCAGTGACACATTTGGGTTCCAATTTCCATCCCTCCTATAACTAGACAGGGCCAATCTATTTCCTCCTCCGTTTACTCCGTGTCCATGTCAAAGGTTACTTTGTCCTATAATATATCCTGCAAAATGGCTCTTCCTGTTCATGTTCCTCTTATACTTTGGCAAACCAATGGAACTTTTCTGCAACCCTTCAGGACAAATATCTGGAATATCAGGACAAATAATGGAATCGCCCATTCTCCATTTTATTCGAAATTTCTGAAATTCTTCAATGAGTTATTACACTTTCCCCAGTAGGACAATAATGCGGAGGAAATGCGATTCTAAACACTTACTGGGCGCCACGATTAATTTCGTCCCTGCTCCAAATATCATCGTGTCGACACCTGAACCTTCACACAGTGTCAATTACAGGGACAAAAACTCCACCCTGCTACTTGTATGCCGGGTGGTGCATTTCCTGGCTGATTGCAAAATCATTTGAGAATTTTCAAGTGACCCAGGTGAGTGCACATTTGGCAAACCCAGGTCTGTCCTCAAATATGCTCCTGTCCTTTTTTAAAACTTCCGACACTAACTTCAGGGCTGTCACTGACAACGCGCGATGTTTGGGAAATATTTCAGTGGAATACGATGGGGACATAACCATTGAAGTGTTGTATTAAATTCAGATATGATATGAAATGATGCATTTAATCACATGCACTTTAACACATGCACAAATTACCACAAATCACATTCAAGATATCTTGTTCCAATTGAATTAAAAATAGATTTGAGATTCCTCACGTTCAATTCCATCCCACAATTTAGTTCACGATATTGTCGAGACAAATAATGAATAAAGTGCTGTGCAATTCTAGCTATATACCCCAGTAGAATGCCACGTTTCTGCTTAATCGACATTTACAATGTTAAAACAAGTAACTTATGTTGCTTGGTGACGTTTCGAACTATTAGATTTGTATGTCCAAATTTAGCTGGAATAATTCAATCTGTAGATCATCAAAATTACTTCAGGTGAATATAAAGTAATTCTATACTCACTTGGAGTTACAATAAGTTTGGTTCCCCCTCCGAAGATTAGCTCATTACCCACTCCAGTATTCGCACACTGACAGTCACCCTCACAAAAACTCTCCTTCTACAAAGAAATGTGTTGTCAGACTCTGCTAGGTACTCACCCCATGAGAAAGATAATTCTCTCGGATTTATAAATTACAAGTATTTGGTGTTACATTCGCTGTCCCCAACTTACAAATGACAAGATATACTGGATTTAGCATTAATGAACACATTGGAGCAAGGTTTACTTCCGAATGCCAGTTCCCGTGGTTGCGTTATCAGGAACACTTAAACTAAAGTTTTTAACCCAAGGTGATCTATTTTTTGACAGTGCTTTTGCAATAATTTAAAATAAGGGATGAAACATTTCAACCGTTCTGTTTGGAGAATTGCAATGCCTGTATTTCCTTGTGTCCTATCCATGGTCCTGAACTATACAGTTTGCCAGCTCTGACGCTAAAGCAACATTCCTTGAAGTTCGCAGTAATTATACCACACATTGTAATACTCGCAAATACTGTATTTTGATTGATGATTAATTCCCAGGCCAATCGTTAACACTGATAACCAACTCTTTGTCTCTATTTAAAGAGTAACGTTTGGACTAAGTTGGTCATTTTCATTGGAGCAGCCATTTCAAGTTACCACTCAAACAATTGTTTATATTGATCAGTTTGTTGTCTTACTTACTGGGCATTACACTCAGTTTGGTTCCAGCTCCGAATTTCAGTGGAGTTGCTCCCCCTGCTTTCACACAACGGCCGACACCATTACAAAAACCTTTCCCAGCTAATCTTTCCCATAGTTACACCTCGAACCCGTGTTGACTGACTGAAGTGACAAAGTATCACAAACTTGGGTTCCAACTTCCAACCCTCCCATAACAAGACATGTCCCATTTCTTTCCTCCTCCGTTTGCTCTGTCTCGCTGTCAAGGCCTACTTTGTCCTCTAATATATCCTGTAAAATGGCTCTTCCCTTGCTGTTGCTCTTTACACTTCAACAAATCAATTTATTTTGCATTAATTCAACAATTGTTAGGCCTTGCTCTATTTTATTAGAAGTTTCTGAAACGCTTGACTGAGTAAGTAGACTGTCGATATCAGCACAATAATGTGGAAAAATTGCGGTTCTAAACACTTACTGGGTGCCACGATTAACTTCGTCCCTGCTCCAAATACCAGCTTGATGATACCTGATCCTCTATTCACACAGTGTCAATGACAGGGACAAAAACTCCACACTGCTACTTTGGTGCCCCGTTGAGTTGCTGTTGATTATGTGATGAGAATTTACAAATGATTTAGTTCAGTTTACTGATCACAAGTCTATCCTCAAATGTGCTCCTGCCGTCCTTAAAACCATCAACATCGACCTCTCCATCCCTCAGTTGATAACGCCAGTCCAAACTATTCTTCTTGTTCTGCTCCTAGGAACTCAGACCAGGCTGAAATTTCACATCATTCCACTGATAACTGTATTGGTATTCTTTGCTATTTCACCACTTGCACCCCATGACCTTCGGGTCTTGTAAACAAGGCAACACAGTGAGAATAGAAGTGATCAAGAAATTCAAAACTAATGGAGTCGAAGTAAAATTTAATTGCCCTCCAGGAACTAGGGAACCAACACATATTCAGAGACAGGCCTTAGAGCGGGGATGTAAGGAGACACTTCCTGCATTACCTCTGCTCTGATACATAGGCTGGACATCCGAAACAGGTCACTGACTTGGCCAGACTTGGAGCCTGATCCCTGATCTAAATGTCATCTTATCAGCCAAGCTCCCACAGTCAGACATGTGAAGGATAAAACCTTTCCCATTCAGCCATTCCCAGACCTCACCATTACTTGCCATCAATGCAACATGAATCACTGCAAGCTTTATCTCGAGGCACATTTTGATCTCTGACCAGTTCGTTTTGATAAATGGAAAATGTTCTGAAACCTTTGAATTGTAGACATTCGTTACACATCTCAATCTTAAGAATCTTTGGACCTTCTGTTTGTATCTCTGACATAACCTGTTGGCTTTTTATACACTACTGATCCATTTACTAAATCTCAAGAAGACAATGCTAACTTCATCACAGCGTAATGTCCACATAAATTGTTTCATTTTGGGTGATTCCTGCTCTGGCCTCATTCGTTGATGTATTTCAATTACCACATCATCTGGCAAATATTTTAGAATCCAGCACCATCTGAGGTTATTATTAAAGGCCCTGTCTGCCTTCTCAACCCTGCCCCTCGCCTGAGACGTGGTGATCCTCAGGTTAAATCCCCACCAGTCAACTCTCCCCCTCAAACGGGAAGTAGCCTATGGTCACCTGGGCCTATGGGACCTTATTTACAAATTTTCTAATCTGATGTAAGATAATTCTAAAGCAACAGGCCGTAATATTGTTAATTTTATTCATCATACTCACTGGGTTCCACAATTAGCTGGGTCCCTTTTCCAAAGATAAGCTTTGAGAACCCACTGGAAATCACACAGTGTTATACCTCCTAACACAAAGCCCTCAGCTCATTCTGCCTCAAATAACTGTCTCTACTGACTCAATGTAGCTTCCAGATACAAAACCTGTCTAAGTATATGATGTTTGATATTGCAATTGGAGCATTACTTTAGCCTTTCCGGCCCATTTAAGCTGATCCCTCATTTATTAACTTGAACCTAGCTCCGTGAGTAGAAACATACAACCATAGGTATGGATACACAATTTTCTACAATAAGGTTGGTGCTTGACCGAAATATGAGGATGAAGCCATTTCTATCTCCCACACTGACAACCTTTTTGGCAAAACTGATTTTTTTCTACCAGAGTATCACAGTGACAGGGACAGGCAGGAACATATTTGAAAGTTTGAGCAATATTATTCTTTCTACTCTGTACACCATTCTATCCAGAAATAGTCCAATTCTTGAAAATGAACAACATTTTGCTAACTACAACTTCAGGTGTATCTTGTCTGTGTTCGTCCCAATCTGAAATGCTGCCCAATCCCTTCTACAACAAGGGACCATTTGCTCACTAGGCTTTGGGAAGTCAGTTGCAAATTCACTGGACCATGAATACCCATAGCTGATAATTACGTTTGCTTGCCTTCAGTTAATCATCTCGTCACACTCTAAAAGGTAATGGGTGCACTTTTGTGCTTCCTTTTCTTCTTTCTGTCCATTGTTCATTACTAACTGATGCAAATTACTCAGAATCCTCATTCAGCGATACCATCAGTTCTGCCCCATTGATATGAATGTTGGATGATCATTGAGAACACTTACTTGATTCCACTGTTAGTTTAGTCCCACTTCCAAAGAGCAATTTGTCAGCATTGTTTTCACTCACACGTTGCCATATTCCATTACAAAAACCTCAGAGCTTCCACTGACAACACACAATGTGACCAGTTAGAATCTGAAGTGTTTTGAGAATAATCTTTGTTTGGAAAACATTTCGGTGGAGCACTTTGGGGACATATCCATTGAAATATTGTGCTAAATTCTGATATGTTATGAAACGGTGCATAATCACATGCACTTTAACACATGCATAATTTGTCATAAATAACTTCAATATATCTTGTTCCAATTGAATTAAAAATAAACGTGAGATTCTCACGTTCAATTTTATCCCACCATCCAGTTCACGATATTGCCTAGATAAAGGACCTCTGGTACAATATGCAATTCTAGTTATGTAGTTCAATAGAATGCCATTTTGCTACCGAATCGACCTTTTACAATGTTTATTCCAATACATTTGTGTTGCTTGGTGACTTTTCTAACTAGTCAGATTCACATTCACAAATTTAGCGGAAATAATTTGAAGTATAGCTCTCCAAAATTAAGTCAGAAAGGTATTAAAATACTCTGTACTCACTTGGAGTTACAGTGAGTCTTGTTCCTCCCCCGAATGTTAACTTAGAACCAATTCCAGTATTCGCACAGTGACAGTGACCCACACAAAAACCCTCTTCCACCAAGACAAGTTATCCTGAGTCACTCGTACCAATATTAAATTAGGGAGCAGATTTAATATTCAAACACTGTTTGATATTCAGTTATGTTCAGACTCAGCTGGGTACTTCAACCACGTCGAATTTGCAGTGCAGAAGGAGGCCATTCTGCCCTTCGAGTCTACACCGGCCCTTGGAATGATCACCCTACACCCAGTAACCCCATCTAACATTTTCAACACTAAGGGGCACTTTAGCAAGGTCAATCCACCTAACCTGCACATCTTTGGACAAATGAATAAGACGACTCTCCTGGTTTAGTAAATTACAAGTATTCTGTGTAACATTCACTGTCCCTGGTCGCACGTGACAAGATAATCTAGTTCAGCATACATGAACAAATTGGAGCAAGATTGTCTTCTGAATGCTAGTTCGGGTGATTGTGTTATCAGGAGCTCGTAAACTAGAGTTTGTAACCCAAGGTGATCTATTTCTTAATAGTATTCTGGCAATAATTTGAAATAAGGGATGTAACATTTCAACAGCACTGTTTATAGAATTCCAATGAAGTTATTGTCTTGTGACCTATCCATGAACATGCACTAGACCTTTAGCCAGTTGTAACACTCAAACATCATTCCTTGAAGGGTCAGTTAACAGTCATTTCACCACACACTGAAACCATTGCAAATAATGTATATTGATCGGTGCCTGATTTATGGACCCGAAGTTAACACAGATACCCAATTGTTGGTCTCGATTTAAAGAGTATCGTTTTGTCGAAGTTAATAATATTTGATTGGACCAGTCACTTCAGCCTACCACTCAAACATTTGATTGTATTGATCAGTGAGCTGTCTTACTTACTGCGTGATACAGTCGGTTTGGCCCCAGTTGTAAATTTCAGTACATCTGCTCTCCCTAGAAACACATAACGCCCAACGCTAGTGCAAACACCTTTCCCAGCCAATGTTTCACCCAGTTGCACCATTAATTCTCACTGACCAACTGCAGTGACTAATTTGGGTTCCAATTTCCATCCCTCCTATAACTAGACAGAGCCAATCTATTTCCTCCTCTGTTTACTCCGTCTCCATGTCAAAGGTTACTTTGTCCTATAATATATCCTGCAAAATGGCTCTTCCTGTTCATATTCCTCTTATACATTGGCAAACCAATGGAACTTTTCGGCAACCCTTCGGGAAAAATGTAGTTGGACCATTCTCCATTTTATTCGAAATTTCTGAAATTCTTCAATGAGTTATTACACTTTCCCCAGTAGGACAATAATGCGGAGGCATTCCGATTCTAAACACTTACTGGGTGCCACGATTAATTTCGTCCCTGCTCCAAATATCAACGCGTTGACACCTGAACCTTCACACAGTGTCAATTACAGGGACAAAAACTCCACCCTGCTACTTGTATGCCGGGTGGAGCATTTCCTGGCTGATTGCAAAATCATTTGAGAATTTTCAAGTGACCCAGGTGAGAGTACATTTGGCAAACCCAGGTCTGTCCTCAAATATGCTCCTGTCCTTTTTTAAAACTTCCGACACTAACTTCAGGGCTGTCGCTGACAATGCGCGATGTTTGGGAAATATTTCAGTGGAATACGATGGGGACATAACCATTGAAGTGTTCTATTAAATTGAGATATGATATGAAATGATGCATTTAATCGCATGCACTTTAACACATGCACAAATTACCACAAATCACATTCAAGATATCTTGTTCCAATTGAATTAAAAATAGATTTGAGATTCCTCACGTTCAATTCCATCCCACAATTTAGTTCACGATATTGTCTAGACAAATAATGAATAAAGTGCTGTGCAATTCTAGCTATATACCCCAGTAGAAAGCCACGTTTCTGCTTCATCGACATTTACAATGTTAAAATAATTAACTTATGTTGCTTGGTGACGTTTCGAACTATTAGATTTGTATGTCCAAATTTAGCTGGAATAATTCAATCTGTATATCATCAAAGTCACTTCAGGTGAATATAAAGACATCCTATACTCACTTGGAGTTACAATAAGTTTGGTTCCCCCTCCGAAGATGAGCTTATTACCCACTCCAGTATTCGCACACTGACAGTCACCCTCACAAAAACTCTCTTTCTACAAAGAAATGTGTTGTCCCGAGTCACTCATGCCAATAGTAAATGAGGGAGCAGCTGTATTATTCAAAATCTGTTGGCCATTCAGTTGTGTCCTGACTCTGCTCGGTACTCACCCCATGAGAAAGATAATTCTCTCGGGTTTCTAAATTACAAGTATTTTGTGTTACATTCGCTGTCCCCATCTTACAAATGACAAGATATACTGGATTTAGCATTAATGAACACATGCGAGCAAGGTTTACTTCTGAATGCGAGTGACGGTGAGTGAGTTATCAGGAAAATGAAATAAAATAATAATCGCTTTTTGTCGCAAGTAGGCTTCAAATGAAGTTACTGTGAAAAGCCCCATATCGCCATATTCCGGCGCCGGTTCAGTGAGGCTGGTACGGGAATTGAACCGTGCTGCTGGCCTGCTTTGGTCTGCTTTAAAAGCCAGCGACTTAGCCCAGTGTGCTAAACCAACCCAATGTTAAGGAGTCTTGCAACTAAAGTTTTTAACCCAAGGTGATCTATTTTTTGATAGTGATGTTGCAATCATTTAAAATAAGGGTTGTAACATTTGAAACGGACTGTTTGTAGAACTGCAATGCCTGTATTTCCTTGTGACCTATCCATGGTCCTGCACTATACATTTTGCCAGCTCTGACACTAAAACAACATTCCTTGAAGGGTCAGTTCGCAGTAATTTTACCACACACTCCAATACTCGCATCTCCTGTATATTGATAGATGATTGATTCACAGGCCAATGGTTAACACTGATATCCAACTCTTTGTCTCTATTTAAAGAGTAACGTTTGGCCTAAGTTGGTCATTTTTATTGGAGCAGCCATTTCAAGTTACCACTCAAACAATTGTTTGTATTGATCAGTTTGCTGTCTTACTTACTGGGCGTTACACTCAATTTGGTTCCAGCTCCGAATTTCAGTGGAGTTGCTGCCCCTCCATTCACACAACGGCCGACACCATTACAAAAACCTTTCCCAGCTAATCTTTCCCATAGTTACACCTCGAACCCGTGCTGACTGACTGAAGTGACAAAGCATCACAAACTTGGGTTCCAACTTCCAACCCTCCCACAACAAGACATGTCCCATTTCTTTCCTCCTCCATTTGCTCTGTCTCCCTGTCAAGGCCCACTTTGTCCACTAATATATCCTGTAAAATGGCCCTTCCCTTGTTGTTGCTCTTTACACTTCGACAAACCAATTTATTTTGCATTAATTCAACAATTGTTAGGCCTGGCTCCATTTTATTAGAAGTTTCTGAAACGCCTGAATGAGAAAGAAGACTATCTATATCAGCACAATAATGTGGAAGAATTGCTCTTCTAAACACTTACTGGGTGCCACGATTAACTCCGTCCCTGCTCCAAATACCAGCTTGGTGATACTTCCTCCAGTATTCACACAGTGTCAATCACAGGGACAAAAACTCCACGCTGCTACTTTGGTGCCCCGTTGAGTTGCCGTTGATTAGGTGATCAGAATTTACAAGCGGTTTAGTTCAGTTTACTGATCACAAGTCTATCCTCAAATGTGCTCCTACCGTCCTTAAAACCTTCAACATCGACCTCTCCATCCCTCAGTTGATAACCCCAGTCCAAACAATTCTTCTTGTTCTGCTCCTAGGAACTCAGACCAGGCTGAAATTTCACATCGTTCCACTGACAACTGTATGGACATTCCTTACTATTTCACCACTTGCCCTCATGAAACTCGGGGTCTTGTAAACAAGGCAACACGGTGAAAAAAGAAGTGATTTGGAAATTCAGAACTGATGGAGTCGAAGTAAAATGTAGTTGCCCCCCAGGAACTAGGGAACCAACACATATTCAGAGACAGGCCTTAGAGCGGGGATGTAAGGAGACACTTCCTGTATTTCCTCTGCTCTCATACATAAGATGTACATCCCGAAACAGCTCACTTACTTGGCCAGACATGGTGCCTGATGCCTGATCTAAATATCAGCTTATCAGCCAAGCTCCCACAGTCAGACATGTGAAGGATAAAACCTTTCCCATCCAGCCATTCCCAGACCTCACCATTAGTTGCCATCAATGCAACATAAATCACTGCAAGCTTTATCTCAAGGCACATTTTGATCTCTGACCAGTACGCTCTGATAAATGGAAAATGTTCTGAAACCTTTGAATTGTAGACATTCGTTACACATCTCAATCTTAAGAATCTTTGGACCTTCTGTTTGTATCTCTGACATAACCTGTTGGCTTTTTATACACTACTAATCCATTTACTAAATCTCAAGAAGACAGTGTTAACTTCATCACAGCGTAATGTCCACATAAATTGTTTCATTTTGGGTGATTCCTGCTCTGTCCTCATTCGTTGATGTATTTCAATTACCACATCATCTGGCAAATATTTTAGAATCCAGCACCACCTGAGGTTATTATTAAAGGCCCTGTCTGCCTTCTCAACCCTGCCCCTCGCCTGAGGCGTGGTGATCCTCAGGTTAAATCCCCACCAGTCAACTCTCCCCCTCAAACGGGAAGTAGCCTCTGGTCACCTGGGCCTATGGGACCTTATTTACAAATTTTCTAATCTGATGTAAGATAATTCTAAAGCTACAGGTCGTAACATTGTTAATTTAATTCATGATACTCACTGGGTTCCACAATTAGCTGGGTCCCACTTCCAAAGATAAGCTTTGTGACCCCACCAGAATCCACACAGTGGTATACCTCCTAACACAAAACCCTCCGCTCATTCAGCCTCAAATAACTGTCTCTACTGACGCAATGTAGCATCCCGATACAAAACCTGTCGAAGTATATGATATTTCATATTGCAATTGGAGCATTACTTTAGCATTCCCGGCCCATTTTAGCTGATCCCTCATTTATTAACCTGAACCTATCTCAGTGAGTAGAAACATATAACCATTGGTCTGGATACACAATTTAATACCTATTTGGTTCTACAATAAGTTTGGTGCTTGACCCAAATATTAGGATGAAGCCAGTTGTATCTCCCACATTGACAACCTTTTTGGCAAAACTGAGTTTTTCTACCAGAGTATCACAGTGAGAGGGACAGGCAGGAACATATTTGAAAGTTTGAGTAATATTATTCTTTCTACTCTGTACACCATTCTATCCAGAAATAGTCCAATTCTTGAAAATGAATAACATTTTGCGACAACAGCTTCAGGTGTAACTTGTCTGTGTTTGTCCCAATCTGAAATGCTGCCCAATCCCTTCTACAACAAGGGACCATTTACTCACAAGGCTTTGGGAAGTCAGTTGCAAATTCATTGGACCATTAATACACAGAGGTCATAATCAGGTGTGCTTGCCTTCAGTCAAATATTAGTCATATTCTGAAAAATTAATGGCTACAGTTTTTGTGCCCTTTTCATTCTGTCCATTGTTCAATATTAACTGATGCAATTTGCTCAGAATCCTCATTCAGCGATACCATCAGTTCTAACCCCATTGATATGAATGTTGGATGACCATTTATAAAACTTACTTGGTTCCACTGTTAGTTTAGTCCCACTTCCAAAGATCAGTTTGTCAGCATTGCCATAACTCACACGTTGCCATATTTCATTACACAAACCTCAGAGCTTCCACTGACAACACATAATGTGACCAGTTAGAATTTTATGCGGTTTGTGAATAATTTTTGTATGGAAAACATTTCAGTGCTGCACTTTGGGGACAGATACATTGAAATATTGTGCTAAATTCAGATATGTTATGAAACGGTGCATAATCACGTGTACTTTAACACATGCATAATTTGCCATAAATAACTTCAATGTATCTTGTTCCAATTGAAGTAAAAATAAATTTGAGATTTTTCACGTTCAATTCTACCCCACCATCCAGTTCACGATATTGCCCAGAAAAGGGACCTGTGGTACAATGCGCAATTCTAGTTATGTAGTCCAATAGAATGCCATTTTGCTACCGAATCGACCTTTTACAATGTTTATTCCAATACATTTGTGTTGCTCGGTGACTTTTCTAACTAGTCAGATTCGCATTCTCAAATTTAGCGGAAATAATACAATGTATAGCTCTCCAAAATTAAGTCAGAAATGTATTAAAATACTCTGTACTCACTTGGAATTACAGTGAGTCTGGTTCCTCCCCCGAATGTTAACCTATAACCAACTCCAGTCTTCGCACAGTGACAGTCACCCACACAAAAACCCTCTTCCACCAAGAAATGTTGTCTCGAGTCACTGATGCCAATATTAAATTAGGGAGCAGATTTAATATTCAAACTCTGTTTGATATTCAGTTATGTTCAGACTCAGCTGGGTACTTGAACCACGTCGAATTTGCAGTGCAGAAGGAGGCCATTCTGCCCTTCAAGTCTACACCGGCCCTTGGAATGAGCACCCTACACCCTATCCCCGTAACCCAGTTACCCCATCTAACGTTTTGAACACGATGGGAAATTTAGCAAGGTCAATCCACCTAACCTGCACATCTTTGGGGAAATGAATAAGACGACTCTCCTGGTTTTGTAAATTACAAGTATTTTGTATAACATTCACTATCCCTGGTCGCACGTGACAAGATAAACTGGTTCAGCATTAATGAACAAATTGAGCAAGGTTTCTTCGGAAGGGTAGTTCGGGTGATTGTGTTATCAAGAGCTCGTAAACTAAAGTTTGTCACCCAAGGTGATCTTTTTTTTACAGTATTCTGGCAAGAATTTGAAATAAGGGATGTAACATTTCAATAGCACTGTTTGCAGAATTCCAATGAATTTATTGTCTTGTGACCTGTCCATGAACATGCACTAGAAATATTGCCAGTTGTAACACTCAAACATCATTCCTTGAAGGTCAGTTAACAGTCATTTTGCCACACACTGAAACCATTGCAAATAATGTATAATGCCGAAGTTAGTAATATTTGATTGGACCAGTCACTTCAGCCTACCACTCAAACATTTGATTGTATTGATCAGTGTGCTGTCTTACTGGTGTTGCTGTCAGTTTGGCCCCAGTTGTAAATTTCAGTACATCTGCTCTCCCTAGATACACATAACGCCCAACGCTAGTGCAAACACCTTTCCCAGCCAATATTTCACCCAGTTGCACCATTACTTCTCACTGACCAACTGTAGTGACACATTTCGGTTCCAATTTCCATCCCTCCTATAACTAGACAGGGCCAATCTATTCCCTCCTCCGTTTACTCCGTGTCCATGTCAAAGGTTACTTTCTCCTATAATATATCCTGCAAAATGGCTCTTCCTGTTCATGTTCCTCTTATACTTCGGCAAACCAATGGAACGTTTCTGCAACCCTTTAGGACAAACATAGTTAGCCCATTCTCCATTTTATTCGAAATTTCTGAAATTCGTCAATGAGTAATTACACTTTCCCCAGTAGGACAATAATGCGGAGGAAATGCGATTCTAAACACTTACTGGGCGCCACGATTAATTTCGTCCCTGCTCCAAATATCAACGTGTTGAAGCTTGAACCAGTATTCACACAGTGTCAATTACAGGGACAAAAACTCCACCCTGCTACTTGTATGCCGGGCGGTGCATTTCCTGACTGATTGCAAAATCATTTGAGAATTTTCAAGTGACCCAGGTGAGTGTACATTTGGCAAACCCAGGTCTGTCCTCAAATATGCTCGTGTCCTTTTTTAAAACTTCCGACACTAACTTCAGGGCTGTCACTGACAACGCGCGATATTTGGGAAATATTTCAGTGGAATACGATGGGGACATAACCATTGAAGTGTTGTATTAAATTCAGATATGATATGAAATGATGCATTTAATCACATGCAGTTTAACACATGCACAAATTACCACAAATCACATTCAAGATATCTTGTTCCAATTGAATTAAAAATAGATTTGAGTTTCCTCACGTTCAATTCCATCCCACAATTTAGTTCACGATATTGTCGAGACAAATAATGAATAACGTGCTGTGCAATTCTAGCTATATACCCCAGTAGAATGCCACGTTTCGGCTTAATCGACATTTACAATGTTAAAACAATTAACTTATGTTGCTTGGTGACGTTTCGAACTATTAGATTTGTATGTCCAAATTTAGCTGGAATAATTCAATCTGCAGATCATCAAAATTACTTTAGGTGAATATAAAGACATTCTATACTCACTTGGAGTTACAATAAGTTTGGTTCCCCCTCCGAAGATTAGCTCATTACCCACTCCAGCATTCGCACACTGACAGTCACCCTCACAAAAACTTCTTCTACAAAGAAATATGTTGTCCCGAGTCACTCATGCCAATATTACATTCGGGAGCAGCTTTATTATTCAAAATCTGTTTGCCATTCAGTTGTGGCCTGACTCTGCTCGGTACTCACCCCATGAGAAAGATAATTCTCTCGGATTTCTAAATTACAAGTATTTTGTGTTACATTCGCTGTCCCCAACTTACAAATGACAAGATATACTGGATTTAGCATTAATGAACACATTGGAGCAAGGTTTACTTCTGAATGCCAGTTCCCGTGGTTGCGTTATCGGGAACACTTAAACTAAAGTTTTTAACCCAAGGTGATCTATTTTTTGACAGTGTTTTTGCAATCATTTAAAATAAGGGATGTAACATTTCAACCGTACTGTTTGGAGAATTGCAATGCCTGTATTTCCTTGTGACCTATCCATGGTCCTGCACTATACAGTTTGCCAGCTCCAACGCTAAAGCAACATTCCTTGAAGTTAGCAGTAATTATACCACACATTGTAATACTCGCAAATACTGTATTTTGATTGATGATAATTCCCAGGCCAATCGGTAACACTGATATCTAACTCTTTGTCTCTATTTAAAGAGTAACGTGTGGCCTAAGAAGGTCATTTTCATTGGAGCAGCCATTTCAAGTTACCACTCAAACAATTGTTTGTATTGATCAGTTTGCTGTCTTACTTACTGGGCGTTACACTCAGTTTGGTTCCAGTTCCGAATTTCAGTGGACTTCCTCCCGCTACATTCACACAACGGCCGACACCATTACAAAAACCTTTCCCAGCTAATCTTTCCCATAGTTACACCTCGAATCCGTATTGAGTGACTGAAGTGACAAAGCATCACAAACTTGGGTTCCAACTTCCAACCCTCCCACAACAAGACATGTCCCATTTCTTTCCTCCTCCGTTTGCTCTGTCTCACTGTCAAGGCCTACTTTGTCCACTAATATATCCTGTAAAATGGCCCTTCCTTTATTGTTGCTCTTTACACTTCGACAAATCAATTTATTTTGCATTAATTCAACAATTGTGAGGCCTTGCTCCGTTTCATTAGACGTTTCTGAAACGTTTGACTAAGTAGGCTGTCGATATCAGCACAATAATGTGGAAGAATTGCGGTTCTAAACACTTACTGGGTGCCACGATTAACTCCGTCCCTGCTCCAAATACCAGCTTGTTGAGACCTGATCCACTATTCACACAGTGTCAATGACAGGGACAAAAACTCCACCCTGCTACTTTGGTGCCCCGTTGAGTTGCCGTTGATTAGGTGATGAGAATTTACAAGTGATTTAGTTTAGTTTACTGATCACAAGCCTATCCTCAAATGTGCTCCTGCCGTCCTTAAAACCTTCAACATCGACCTCTCCATCCCTCAGTTGATAACCCCAGTCCAAACTATTCTTCCTGTTCTGCTCCTAGGAACTCAGACCAGGCTGAAATTTCACATCATTCCACTGATAACTGTATTGACATTCCTTGCTATTTCACCACTTGCACCTCATGAAACTCGGGGTCTTGTAAACAAGGCAACACAGTGAGAATAGAAGTGATCAGTGATCAGGAAATTCCGAACTAATGGAGTCGAAGTAAAATTTAATTGCCCTCCAGGAACTAGGGAACCAACACATATTCAGAGACAGACCTTAGAGCGGGGATGTAAGGAGACACTTCCTGCATTATCTCTGCTCTGATACATATACTGGACATCCCGAAACTGCTCACTTACTTGGCCAGACATGGAGCCAGATCCCTGATCTAAATATCATCTGATCAGCCAAGCTCCCACAGTCAGACATGTGAAGGATAACACCTTTCCCATCCAGCCATTCCCAGACCTCACCATTAGTTGCCATCAATGCAACATGAATCACTGCAAGCTTTATCTCAAGGCACATTTTGATCTCTGACCAGTACGTTTTGATGAAAGGAAAATTTTCTGAAACTTTTGAATTGTAGACATTCGTTACACATCTCAATCTTAAGAATCTTTGGACTTTCTGTTTGTATCTCTGACATAACTTGTTGGCTTTTTATACACTACTGATCCATTTGCTAAATCTCAAGAACACAGTGCCAACTTCATCACAGCGTAATGCTGGGCCTGTCCAGATAAATTG
This sequence comes from Scyliorhinus torazame, assembly GCF_047496885.1. Classification (NCBI taxonomy): domain Eukaryota; kingdom Metazoa; phylum Chordata; class Chondrichthyes; order Carcharhiniformes; family Scyliorhinidae; genus Scyliorhinus; species Scyliorhinus torazame. Next base: position 13,708,784 of record NC_092711.1, read on the forward strand.
TTTCATTTTGGGTGATTCCTGCTCTGTCCTCATTCGTTGATGTATTTCAATTACCACATCATCTACCAAATATTTTAGACTCCAGTACCATCTGAGGTTATTATTAAAGGCCCTGTCTGCCTTCTCAACCCTGCCCCTCGCCTGAGGCGTGGTGATCCTCAGGTTAAATCCCCACCAGTCAACTCTCCCCCTCAAACGGGAAGTAGCCTCTGGTCACCTGGGCCTATGGGACCTTATTTACCAATTTTCTAATCTGATGTAAGATAATTCTAAAGCAACAGGCCGTAATATTGTTAATTTTATTCATCATACTCACTGGGTTCCACAATTAGCTGGGTCCCTTTTCCAAAGTTAGGCTTTGAGAACCCACTGGAAATCACACAGTGTTATACCTCCTAACACAAAGCCCTCAGCTCATTCTGCCTCAAATAACTGTCTCTACTGACTCAATGTAGCATCCAGATACAAAACCTGTCTAAGTATATGATATTTCATATTGCAATTGGAGCATTACTTTAGCATTCCCGTCCCAGTTTAGCTGATCTCGCATTTATTTATCTGAACCTATCTCAGTGAATGGAAACATATAACCGTTGGTCTGGATACACAATCTTATACATATTTGGTTCTACAATAAGTTTGGTGCTTGACCCAAATGTGAGGATGAAGCCATTTCTATCTCTCACACTGACAACCTTTTTGGCAAAACTGAGTTTTTTCTACCAGAGTATCACAGTGACAGGGACAGGCAGGAACATATTTGAAAGTTTGAGCACTATTATTCTTTTTACTCTGTACACCATTCTGTCCAGAAATCGTCCAATTCTTGAAAATGAATAACATTTTGCTAACTACAGCTTCAGGTGTAACTTGTCTGTGTTTGTCCCAATCTGAAATGCTGCCCAATCCCTTCTACAACAAGGGACCATTTACTCACAAGGCTTTGGGAAGTCAGTTGCAAATTCATTCGACCATTAATACACAGAGTTCATAATCACGTGTGCTTGCCTTCAGTCAAATATTAGTCATATTCTGAAAAATTAATGGCTCCAGTTTTTGTGTCCTTTTCATTCTGTCCATTGTTCAATATTAACTGATGCAAGTTGCTGAGAATCCTCATTCAGCGATACCATCAGTTCTAACCCCATTGATATGAATGTTGGATGACCATTGAGAACACTTACTTGGTTCCACTGTTAGTTTAGTCCCACTTCCAAAGAGCAATTTGTTAGCATTGCCATAACTCACACGTTGCCATATTCCATTACAAAAACCTCAGAGCTTCCACTGACAACACACAATGTGACCAGTTAGAATCGGAAGTTTTTTGAGAATAATCTTTGTTTGGAAAACATTTCGGTGGAGCACTTTGGGGACATATCCATTGAAATATTTTGCTAAATTCAGATATGTTATGAAACGGTGCATAATCACATGCACTTTAACACATGCATAATTTGTCATAAATAACTTCAATATATCTTGTTCCAATTGAATTAAAAATAAATGTGAGATTCTCACGTTCAATTTTATCCCACCATCCAGTTCACGATATTGCCTAGATAAAGGACCGATGGTACAATATGCAATTCTAGTTATGTAGTTCAATAGAATGCCATTTTGCTACCGAATCGACCTTTTACAATGTTTATTCCAATACATTTGTGTTGCTTGGTGAATTTTCGAACTAGTCAGATTCGCATTCACAAGTTTAGCGGAAATAATTTGAAGTATAGCTCTCCAAAATTAATTCAGAAAGGTATTAAAATACTCTGCACTCACTTGGAGTTACAGTGAGTCTTGTTCCTCCCCCGAATGTTAACTTATAACCAACTCCAGTATTCGCACAGTGACAGTGACCCACACAAAAAGCCTCTTCCACCAAGACAGGTTATCCTGAGTCACTCGTACCAATATTAAATTAGGGAGCATATTTAATATTTAAACTCTGTTTGATATTCAGTTATGTTCAGACTCAGCTGGGTACTTCAACCACTTGCAGTGCAGAAGGAGGCCATTCTGCCCTTCGAGTCTACACTGGCCCTTGGAATGAGCACCCTACACCCAGTAACCCCATCTAACATTTTCAACACTAAGGGGCACTTTAGCAAGGTCAATCCACCTAACCTGCACATCTTTGGACAAATGAATAAGATGACTCTCCTGGTTTAGTAAATTACAAGTATTCTGTGTGACATTCACTGTCCCTAGTCGCACGTGACAAGATAATCTGGTTCAGCATACATGAACAAATTGGAGCAAGATTGTCTTCTGAATGCTAGTTCGGGTGATTGTGTTATCAGGAGCTCGTAAACTAGAGTTTGTAACCCAAGGTGATCTATTTTTTTTTGCAGCATTCTGGCAATAATTTGAAATAAGGGGTGTAACATTTCAACAGCACTGTTTGTAGAATTCCAATGAATTTATTGTCTTGTGACCTATCCATGAACATGCACTAGAAATATTGCCAGTTGTAACACTCAAACATCATTCCGTGAAGGTCAGTTAATAGTCATTTCACCACACACTGAAACCATTGCAAATAATGTATATTGATCGGTGTCTGATTCATGGACCCGAAGTTAACACAGATACCCAATTGTTGGTCTCGATTTAAAGAGTAACGTTTTGCCGAAGTTAATAATTTTTGATTGGACCAGTCACGAAGGGCAGCACGGTAGCATAGTGGTTAGCACAATTGCTTCACAGCTCCGGGGTCCCAGGTTCGATTCCCGGCTTGGGTCACTGTCTGTGCGGAGTCTGCACCTTCTCCCCGTGTGTGCGTGGGTTTCTCCGGGTGCCCCGGTTTCCACCCACAGTCCAAAGATGTGCAGGTTAGGTGGATTGGCCGTGATAAATTGACCCTTAGTGTCCAAAATTGCCCTTAGTGTTGGGTGGGGTTACTGGGTTACGAGGATAGGGTGGGTGTGTGGGTGCTCGTTCCAAGAGCTGGTGCAGACTCGATGGGCCGAATGGCCTCCTTCTGCACTGTAAATTCTATGATTACTATGATTACTTCAACCTACCACTCAAACATTTGATTGTATTGATCAGTGTGCTGTCTTATCTACTGGTGTTACAGTCACTTTGGCCCCAGTTGTAAATTTCAGTACAGCTGCTCTACCTCGATACACATAACGCCCAACGCTAGTGCAAACACCTTTCCCAGCCAATGTTTCACCCAGTTGCACCATTAATTCTCACTGACCAACTGCAGTGACTAATTTGGGTTCCAATTTCCATCCCTCCTATAACTAAACAGGGCCAATCTATTTCCTCCTCCGTTTACTCCGTGTCCATGTCAAGGGTTACTTTGGCCTATAATATATCCTGCAAAATGGCTCTTCCTGTTCGTGTTCCTCTTATACTTCGGCAAACCAATGGAACTTTTCTGCAATCCTTCGGGAAAAATATAGTTTGCCCATTCTCCATTTTATTCGAAATTTCTGAAATTCTTCAATGAGTTATTACACTTTCCCCAGTAGGACAATAATGCGGAGGAAATGCGATTCTAAACACTTACTGGGTGCCACGATTAATTTCGTCCCTGCTCCAAATATCAACGCGTCGACACTTGAACCAGTATTCACACAGTGTCAATTACAGGGACAAAAACTCCACCCTGCTACTTGTATGCCGGGTGGAGCATTTCCTGGCTGATTGCTAAATCATTTGAGAATTTTCAAGTGACCCAGGTGAGTGTACATTTGGCAAACCCAGGTCTGTCCTCAAATATGCTCGTGTCCTTTTTTAAAACTTCCGACACTAACTTCAGGGCTGTCGCTGACAACACGCGATGTTTGGGAAATATTTCAGTGTAACACGATGGAGACATAAACATTGAAGTGTTCTATTAAATTAAGATATGATATGAAATGATGCATTGAATCACATGCACCTTAACACATGCACAAATTACCACAAATCACATTCAAGATATCTTGTTCCAATTGAATTAAAAATAGATTTGAGATTCCTCACGTTCAATTCCATCCCACAATTTAGTTCACGATATTGTCCAGACAAATAATGAATAAGGTGCTGTGCAATTCTAGCTATATACCCCAGTAGAATGCCACGTTTCTGCTTCATCGACATTTACAATGTTAAAACAATTAACTTATGTTGCTTGGTGACGTTTCGAATTATTACATTTGTATGTCCGAATTTAGCTGGAATAATTCAATCTGTAGATCATCAAAGTCACTTGAGGTGAATATAAAGAAATTCTATACTCACTTGGAGTTACAATAAGTTTGGTTCCCCCTCCGAAGATGAGCTTATTACCCATTCCAGTATTCGCACACTGACAGTCACCCTCACAAAAACTCTCCTTCTACAAAGAAATGTGTTGTCCCGAGTCACTCATGCCAATATTAAATTAGGGGGCAGCTTTATTATTCAAAATCTTTTGGCCATTCAGCTGTGTTCAGACTCTGCTCGGTACTCACCCCATGAGAAAGATAATTCTCTCGGGTTTCTAAATTACAAGTATTTTGTGTTACATTCGCTGTCCCCAACTTACAAATGACAAGATATACTGGATTTAGCATTAATGAACACATGCGAGCAAGGTTTACTTCTGAATGCCAGTTCCCGTGGCTGCGTTATCAGGAACACTTAAACTAAAGTTTTCAACCCAAGGTGATCTATTTTTTGACAGTGTTTTTGCAATCATTTAAAATAAGGGATGTAACATTTCAACCGTACTGTTTGGAGAATTGCAATGCCTGTATTTCCTTGTGACCTATCCATGGTCCTCCACTATACAGTTTGCCAGCTCTAACGCTAAAACAACATTCCTTGAAGTTAGCAGTAATTATACCACACATTGTAATACTCGCAAATACTGTATATTGATAGATGATTAATTCCCAGGCCAATCGTTAACACTGATAACCAACTCTTTGTCTCTATTTAAAGAGTAACGTTTGGACTAAGTTGGTCATTTTCATTGGAGCAGCCATTTCAAGTTACCACTCAAACAATTGTTTGTATTGATCAGTTTGCTGTCTTACTTACTGGGCGTTACACTCAGTTTGGTTCCAGTTCCGAATTTCAGTGGAGTTCCTGCCCCTGTATTCACACAACGGCCGACACCATTACAAAAACCTTTCCCAGCTAATCTTTCCCATAGTTACACAATGAACCCGTGTTGACTGACCGAAGTGACAAGATGTCAGGAACTTGGGTTCCAACTTCCATCCATCCCATTAACTCGACATGTCCCATCTCTTTCCTCCTCCGTTTGCTCCATCTCCATATTAAGGGCTACTTTGTCCACTAATATATGCTGCAAAATGGTTCTCACTTTGATGTTGTTCTTTACCAATTGAAGAAACCAAGAACATTTCTTTTGCATTGTTCACCTTGCTCCATTTTCTTTGCAATTTGTGAAATACTTGAATGAGTAAATACATATTCGTGGTGAGGACAACAATGTGGAGGATTTACGATTCTAAACACTTACTGGGTTCGACGATTAACTCCGTCCCTGCTCCAAATACCAGCTTGCTAAGACCTGATCCAGCATTCACACAGTGTCACTCACAGGGACAAAAACCCCACCCTGCTACTTTGATGCCTGGTTGAGTTTTGATGTTGAGAGTAAGATTGTTCGATGAGAATTTTCAAGTGACTTAGTTAGTTTACTTTTCACAAGCTCAGGTCTTCCCTCTAAAGGACTCGTGTCCCCCTTAAAACCTTCAACATGGACTTCCCCCCCCCCCCCCCCCTTGGTTAACTCACTCATTGCAAACTATTGTTCTTGTTATATTCTCGTGAACTGGGCTCAAAGTTTACATTCTTGTACTGACAACTGTAGTTACATTCCTTCTTAATTCACCTTGTGTTCTTCAACCTCAAAGTAGTGCAAACAGAACCAAACCGTGAGCATAGAAGTGTTCAGGAAATTAAGAACTGATAGAATGGAAGGAAAATATAATTGACCGTCAAGAACTCAGGAACGAACTAAGATTTAGAGGCAGGCTTGACAAGGTTGATGGCCAAGCAGTGTGGGTATAATTCCCTTACCGGCTGAGGTTAATAATGAAGGGCCCACCTTCTCACTGTTGCCCCTCGCCTGAAGTGTGCTAAGAACATAAGAACTAGGAGCAGGAGCCGGCCATCTGGCCCCTCGAGCCTGCTCCACCATTCAATGAGATCATGACTGATCTTTTGTGGACTCAGCTCCACTTTCCGGCCCGAACACCATAACCCTTAATCCCTTTATTCTTCAAAAAACTATCTATCTTTATCTTTAAAACATTTAATGAAGGAGCCTCAACTGCTTCACTGGGCAAGGAATTCCATAGGTTCGCAATCCTTTCGGTGAAGAAGTTCCTCCTAAACTCAGTCCTAAATCTACTTCCCCTTATTTTGAGGCTATGCCCCCTAGTTCTGCTTTCGCCCGCCAGTGGAAACAACCTGCCCGCATATATCCTATCTATTCCCTTCATAATTTTATATGTTTAAATAAGATCCCCCCCTCATCCTTCTAAATTCCAACGAGTACAGTCCCAGTCTACTCAACCTCTCCTCGTAATCCAACCCCTTCAGCTCTGGGATTAACCTCGTGAATCTCCTCTGCACATCCTCCAGCGCCATTACGTCCTTTCTCAGGTAAGGAGACCAAAACTGCCCTTGGGTTAAACCGCTGCTGGTCAGCTCTTCCCCTCAAAGGGTCATTTAGGACTCTGGCGACTTTACTGACTGAGGGTGATGTAAGGAGGCACCTACTGCTACTTTAAAAAATATATATATTATTATCGCAAGTAGGCTTACATTAACACTGCATTGAGAAGCCCCTAGTCACCACCTTCTGGCGCCTGTTCGGGTACACTGAGGGATAATTCTGAATGTCCAATTCACCGAACAAGCACGTTGTTCGGGACGGAACCCGCAAAGACCCGGAGGAACCCCACTCAGACACGGGAGAATGTGCAGACTCCGCACCTGGGGCCCTGGCGCCGTGAAGCAACAGTGCTAACCATTGGGCTACCGTGCCTTCTGCTCCGATGCATAAAATGGAGCATCCCACCTACTTGGCCAGACATGGAGCCCAGTCCCAGATGCAAAGGTCACTTTATCGGCCATGAACACACAGCCTGACATGTCAATCCTGAAAACCTCCCCTGCCAGCCATTCCCAGACATCACCATTACTGTACGAAACAGGCTGACAAAACAACACTGAACCCTTCACTAAATCTCAAGGAGGCAGTGTTAACTTCACGGCAGCCTAACATTGGCCTTTCCATTCGTATTATTGCATTTCACGTCAATACTCTAGGGAGCAATACGTTGATTCATTCAAATTACCGCTACCTTCCCCAAACAGTTTGCTCATCTGCTTTAAGATCATTCGAAAGCTGTAGACCATAACCGCGTTAATTCCATGCAGTTTGTGGTCCCGCTTCCAAAGATCGACTTGTTTCCCCCAGTACAACCCACACAATGTTAAACCCCCAAACACAATGTCTTCCGATCAATCTGCCTCAAATAACTAACTGCCCCGACTCAAAATAGCATTCAGATACAAAATCCAGCTCAGTAGATGGCATTTTATTTTACAATTGGAGTATTAATTTGCCAGTCCTGCACCATTCCATCTGACCTCTCTTTTCATAACTGTAACATATCTCAGTGAATGATTTTTCTTTTATTGGTAGAGGGATAGAGTTTCGGAGCCATGAGGTCATGTTGCAGCTGTACAAAACTCTGGTGCGGCCGCATTTGGAGTATTGCGCGCAATTCTGGTTGCTGCGTTATAGGAAGGATATGGAAGCATTGGAAAGGGTGCAGAGGAGATTTACCAGAATGTTGCCTGGTATGGAGGGAAGATCTTATGAGGAAAGGCTGAGGGACTTGAGGCTGTTTTCGTTAGAGAGAAGAAGGTTAAGAGGTGACTTAATTGAGGCATACAAGATGATCAGAGGATTGGATAGGGTGGACAGTGAGAGCCTTTTTCCTCGGTTGGTGATGTCTAGCACGAGGGGACATAACTTTAAATTGAGGGGAGATAGATATAAGACAGATGTCAGAGGTAGGTTCTTTACTCAGAGAGTAGTAAGGGTGTGGAATGCCCTGCCTGCAACAGTAGTGGACTCGCCAACACTAAGGGTATTCAAATGGTCATAGGATAGACATATGGACGATAAGGGAATAGTGTAGATGGGCTTCAGAGTGGTTTCACAGGTCGGCGCAATATCGAGGGCCGAAGGGCCTGTACTGCGCTGTAATGTTCTATGTTCTAACTGTCTCGATACACAATCTTATACCTACTTGGTTCGACAATAAGTTTGGTGCCTGGTCCAAATATGCGATTGTAGCCACTGCTATCTCCCACACTGACAACCCGTTTGACAAAAACTCTTTTTCTACCAGATACCACAGTGACAGGATTCTATCCAGAATTAGTCAATGTTTTTGAAACCAAAATAAATGTTGCATACTCTGGTTTTAGTTCTGCTGCTTTTTTTCCCCACCAATGTGAAACTCTACCTCATCACTGACATAACAAGGACCATTTCCGCACAAGACTTTGGGAAACCAATTGGAAATTCAATTGATCGTGATTGCCTGTCGCTAATATTTGCCTTTTCTTGCTTTCACAATCATTAGTCACACACTGAATAGGTAATGGATACAGCTCTTTTGTTTAATTTGCTCATTCTGTTCACTGTTCATTGCTAACTGATGGTAATCGCTCACGAGGCTCATTGAACGTTGCCCAGAGTTTCAAACGCAGTGACATGAATACTGAACGGACATTCACTCCACTTACTTGGTCCCACGGTTAGTTTAGTCCCACTTCCAAAAATCAGCTTTTCGCCTCCGCCATAACTCACACATTGCCACATTGCAGTACACAAACCTGGCAGCTCTAATTGACAACATAGAATGAGACCTCTAATTGACAACATGCAATGTGACCTCTAACTTACAACATACAAACTGACTTCTAATTGACAACCTACAAGTGACCTCCAACTGACAACATACAATGTGACCTTTAATTGACCACATGCAAAGCGTGGAAGGGCAGTTAATGTGAGGATTTGCTGTCCGCTTAAAAAATACATTAATATTAGTTGCTATTAAAGAAAAGGCACTTTAAAGCATGATGGGATTGCTTGACTATATTTTAACACTGTTTCTGAACAAAAACGTAGAACGTCGGATAAGGTAAACAAAATACTGCTTAGAAACAGTTGTTTTAGCAAGGGCAAGAAAATACGCGCTAGATAAGGAACCAAGAGCATTTCCAAGGTTTGTTTAACATAAACAAAGCCAGCCAGCTGCTGTTTACTTCTTCAGTTGTGTATTTCAGACGAGAAAGATAATGGTTTCTGCTGTGTAATTTCAGAGTGCTGTGGAGTGGCTATCAGGCCTACTGCAGCCTCTCCACAATATCGTGCTAATAAAGTCCTGAAACGAAGCTCGAAGCCTCTGTCTAATCGTTATTGCCACGACACAAAGATACCTCTAACTGACAACATGCAATGTGACCTTAATTGACAACATACAATGTGACCTCTAACTGACAACATGCAATGTGACCTTAATTGACAACATACAATGTGACCTGTAACTGACAACATGCAATGTGACCTCTAACTGACAACATACAATGTGACCTTCAATTGACAACATGCAATGTGACTACCGGTGAAGTTAAATGGTCTGAAAATATTGTTTTTGGATGGCCATTCACAACACTTACTTGGTTGCACAGTTAGTTTAGTCCCAGTTGCAAACGTCAGTTTCCCGGTATTATCATAAGTCACACAATGCCATATTCCCTTACACAAACCTCAGAGCTCACGTGGGCAGCTTACAGTGAGACCAGCTCGAAATGAGAATAGTTTTTGTTTCGGAAGCTTTTCAGTGGCACACTATGGGGACATAACAGTCGCAATTTCCTGCGAAGTTCAGGTCTGAGATGAAATTATAACGTTTCTCACATAGACCTTCGCACATGCACAAGCTGTGACGAATAACATTTAATACATCTTTGTTCCAATTGAATTTCAAAAGAGATCTGTGATTCTTCACTTGAAATTCTGTCCCGTATCCCACCACAATATTGGCTAGAATAATAATCGGTGACATGATGTGCGATTCTAGTTCGATCTCCACTATAATGCAATTTTGGATGCTTATTCGACCTTTACAATCTCGAAAGAAATGCATTGATGTTGCTTAGTCTAACTATTTAGTTTTTAACTATTGAGATTTGCATTTCGAAATTTAGCTGGAATATCTTAATGTATAGATCGCCCACACCATTTCAGAGAAATATAAATCGTTCTCTACTCACTTGGGGTTACAATGAGTTTGGTGCCCCCTCCGAAGATTAGCTTATCAGCTCCAACATTCACACGGTGACAATCTGCCTCACAAGAACCCTCATGCTACCAAGTAACGTGTGATCATGAGGCACCTTTGTCAATATTAAGTTTGGGAGTAGGTTAAACAAAGCTGATGTTCATTCATTTGGCTCTATGCTCGTGTTGAGCACCTCGATCGCATTATTAACGGCACAATGCTAGCTTTGCAAGAAAACAATATACTTGGCGTCTGAACATCACGGAGCAAGGGTGAATTCTTGTTCGGGTGACTAATGAGGGGTACAATATTTAAGCAGGACCGAACAGGCGCCGGAATGTGGCGACTAGGTGCTTTTCACAGTAGCTTCATTGAAGCCTACTTGTGACAATAAGCGATTTTCATTTCATTTCATTCAGAGTAGAATTCTAATATCTGTATTTCCTTGTGACCTCTCCATGGTCCTGCACTATATATATCTCGCCTGCTGTAACGTTATAACATTCCTTGAAGAATAAGCAGATAGCTATGTAAGCAATAATTATGAAATAATGGCAGATAACCTGTATTAATCGATCTGTTAAATACCCAATGTTAATACCGGCACCGAGTTACTTCAATGCCTATTTAAGGATAAACATTTGGTGTAAGATAATAATATTTGATTAAATCTGTTTGATTAAACCATATAGTTCAAGTGCCATTTGAACAACTGATCGTGTTCATCGATATTAGAATTAAAATTAGAACATAGAACATTACAGCGCAGTACAGGCCCTTCGGCCCTCGATGTTGCACCGACCTGTGAAACCAATCTAAAGCCCATCTACACTATTCCCTTATTGTCCATATGTCTATCCAATGACCATTTAAATGCCCTTAATGTTGGCGAGTCCACTACTGTTGCAGGCAGGGCATTCCACGCCCTTACTACTCTCTCAGTAAAGAGCATACCTCTGACATCTGTCCTATATCTATCTCCCCTCAATTTAAAGCTATGTCCCCTCGTGCTAGCCATCACCATCCGATGTGATGACATGCACCATATGATATCTTACTTACTGGGTGTTACGGTGAGTTTGGTCCCACTCCCAAATATGAGTGGAGTTACAGCTCCTGAATTCACACAATGCCTGACGCCATTGCAAAAACTCTCCCACTTAACAGGTTACACAGCTTTCACCTTGCTGATTGGCAGAACATTATCAAGTTGGCTTCTAACTCCCATGGCTCTCAATACCTTTACGTGGTCCATGTACTCCCTGCTCTACCCCATTTACACTTTTTCCAAGCCAAGTAGCGAGTGTTGAATAGTTCAAGAAAATAACAATTGATGGAGTCGATGGGAAACATAGTTGGCGAGTCTAGAACTAGGGAACTAACCTAGATGTATCAGAGCATATGAGATTAAGACACAGGAGCTCCGTCAGGCAATAGGATCATGACTGATCTGATATGATAATCCTCAATTCCACTTTATCCTCTATCCCCACAACTCTCAAAAATCTGTCTATCTCAGCCTTGAACATATTTATGAATGAGAGCCATTTGTAAATAATAGCAGAACATGGGCGTCACGGAGGCACAGTGGGTTAGCACTGCTGCCTCACAGCACCAGAGACCCGGGTTCAATTCCGACCTTGAGTGACTGCATGGAGTTCACACTTTCTCCCCATGGGTTTCGTCCGGGTGCTCTGGTTTCCTCTAATAGTCCAAAGATGTGCAGGTCAGGTGGATTGGCCGTGATAAATTGCCCCTTAGTGTCCAAAGATGTGCAGGTTAGGTGGATTAGCGGTGCTCAATTGTGCTGGTTTAGCACACTGGGCTAAATCGCTGCCTTTTAAAGCAGACCAAGGCAGGCCAGCAGCACGGTTCGATTCCCGGAACAGCCTCCCCAAACGGGCGCCGGAATGTGGCGACTAGGGGCTTTTCACAGTAACTTCATTTGAAGCCTACTTGTGACAATAAGGGATTTTCATAGAATTTTTTTTACAGTGCAAAGGAGGCCATTCGGCCCATCGAGTCTGCACCGGCTCCCGGAAAGAGCACCCTACCCAAGGTCAACATCTCCACCCTATCCACATAACCCAGTAACCCCACCCAACACCAAGGGCAATTTTGGACACTAAGGACAATTTTATCACGGCCAATCCACCTAACCTGCACATCTTTGGACTGTGGGAGGAAACCGGAGCATCCGGAGGAAACTAACGCACACACGGGGAGGATGTGCAGACTCTACACAGACAGTGACCCAAGCCAGAATCGGACCTGTGACCCTGGAGCTGTGAAGCAATTGTGCTATCCACAATGCTACCATGCTGTCATTTTCATTTCATTCGGTTAGGTAGATTGGCCATGCCAAATTGTCCCATAGTGTCCAACTATGTGCAGGTCAGGTGGATTGGCCGTGCTAAATTGTCCCTTAGTGTCCAAAGATGTGCAGGTTGGGTGGATTGGCCATGCTAAATTGTCTCATAGCGTCCAAAGATGTGCAGGTCAGGTGGATTGGCCGTGCTAAATTGCCCCTTAGTGTCCAAAGATGAGCAGGTTAGGTGGATTGGCCGTGCTAAATTGTCCCTTAGTGTCCAAAGATGTGCAGGTTAGGTGGATTGGCCGTGCTAAATTGTCCCTTAGTGTCCAAAGGTGTGCAGGTTAGGTGGATTGGCCGTGCTAAATTGTCCCATAGCGTCCAAAGATGAGCAGGTTAGGTGGATTGGCTATGCTAATTGTCCCACAGTGTCCAAAGGTGTGCAGGTTAAGTGGATTGTCCGTGCTAAATTGTACCATAGTATCCAAAGATGTGCAGGTTAGGTGGGTTGGCCATGCTAAATTGCCCCACAGTGTCCAAAGATGTGCAGGTTAGGTGGGGTTACGGGTGTGGGGCGGGGGATGGGCCAGAGTAGCGTGCCCTTTCTGAGGGTCTGTGCAGAGTTGATGGGCTGAATGGCTTCCTTCTGCACTGCTGGGATAACTATATTTTGTGTACCCAACATTAACACCGATATGAAATGAAAATCGCGTATTGTCACAATTAGGCTTCAAAGGAAGTTACTGTGAAGAGCGCCTCGTCGCCACATTCCGGCGCCTGTTCGGGGAGGCTGGTATGGGAATTGAACCCGCGCTGCTGGCCTGCCTTTGTCTGCTTTAAAAGCCAGCTATTTAGCCCTGTGCTAAACAAATTGCTTGTGAACAATCGATTTAACGACTCACTTTTAGCACAAGTTACTATATCTGATTAAACCACACACTTCAAACCGCTACTTAAACAATTGATTGTGCTGAACTGTATGGGTCTTACTGACTGGGTGTTACAGTCAATTTGGCGCCACTTCCAAATTTCAGTGGGGCTGCTGTCCCTGTATTCACACAACGGCCGACTCCATTGCACTGACCTTCCTCAGCCACCCTTATACATAGTTACACAACTTAACACTTGCTGACAGACTGAACTGATGGAATATTATCAACCTGGCTCTCAGCTTCCATCGCTTCCCAAACTTTGAATGCCGCATCTGCTTTAGTTGAAATTCCTGAGACGCTTGAATCAGGATAATTTGACACCACGACAACAACATTGATGTCCCAAAGATTTCAAACACTTACTGGGCTCCACGATTAACTTAGTTCCTGTTCCGAATATCAGCTTTCCAGTACCTCCTCCAGCATTAACACAGTATCAATTACCCGTACAAAAACTCCATTCTGCTGCTTTGATGTCGAGGGGAGCTTTGTTGGTCTTGGCAGTACAACTTATCAGGAATTGCAGGTGGTTTACCTTGGTGTACTTTCCACTGAAGTATTTCTGTCCTCAAAAAGTGGTAGCATCCTTAAAACCTGCAATGTTAACACTCACTTACGGGGTGTTACAGTCAGTTTGGTCAGACACAGGAATGGTTATAAATTAGTTATTTCTATTCATCGTTGAGCACTAACCGAAGCAACATGTTCAGGTAACTTATTAAGCATCACTCGCCGTTCTAAACCCAGCTATGTGAGTAATATGTTACCATTGGTGCCACTTACTTGGTTCCACCGTTAGTTTAGTTCCAGCAGCAAACTGCAATGGGGTTGCACTGTAAGGATTCACACAATCCCTGACGACATTGCAAAAACTCTGCCACTCAACAGGTTACACAACTTTCACCTTGCTGATTGGCAGAACATTATCAAGTTGGCTTCTAACTCCCATGGCTCTCAATACCTTCACATGGCCCATGTACTCCCTGCTCTACCCCATTTACACTTTTTCCAAGCCAATTGGCGAGTTTTGAATAGTTCAAGAAACTAACAATTGATGGAGTCGATTGGAAACATAGTTGACGAGTCTAGGACTAGGGAACTAACCTAGATGTATCAGAGCATAAGAGATTAAGACACAGGAGCTCCGTCAGGCAATAGGATCATGACTGATCGGATATGATAATCCTCAATTCCACTTTATCCTCTATCCACACAACACTCAAAAATCTGTCTAGCTCATCCTTGAACATATTTATAAATGAGAGCCATTTGTAAATAATAGCAGAACATGGGCGTCACGGAGGCACAGTGAGTTAGCACTGCTGCCTCACAGCACCACGGACCCGAGTTCAATTCCATCTTTGAGTGACTGTCTGCGTGGAGTTCACACTTTCTCCCCGTGGGTTTCCTCCAGGTTTCCTCTAATAGTCCAAAGATGTGCAGGTTAGATGGTTTGGCCATGTTAAATTATCCCGTAGCGTCCAAAGATGTGCAGGTTAGGTGGATTGGCCGTGTTAAATTATCCCATAGTGTCCAAATATGTGCAGGTTAGGTGGGTTGGCTATGCTAAATTGTCCCAAAGTGTCCAAAGATGTGCAGGTTAGGTGGATTGGCCATGCTAAATTATCCCATAGCGTCCAAATATGTGCAGGTTAGGTGGGTTGGCTGTGCTAAATTGTCCCAAAGTGTCCAAAGATGTGCAGGTTAGGTGGATTGGCCATGCTAAATTATCCCATAGCGTCCAAAGATGTGCAGGTTAGGTGGATTGGCCGTGCTAAATTGTCCCATAGCGTCCAAAGGTGTGCAGGTTAGGTGGATTGGCTATGCTAAATTGTCCCATAGTGTCCAAAGATGTGCAGGTTAGGTGGATTGGCTATGCTAAATTGTCCCATAGCGTCCAACGATGTGCAGGTTAGGTGGATTGGCTATGCTAAATTGTCCCAAAGTGTCCAAAGATGTGCAGGTTAGGTGGATTGGCCGTGCTAAATTGTCCCATAGCGTCCAAAGATGTGCAGGTTAGGTGGATTGGCCATGCTAAATTGCCCCAGTGTCCAAAATTATGCAGGTTAGGTGGGTGGCCATGCTAAATTGTACCATAGTATCCAAAGATGTGCAGGTTAGGTGGGGTTACGGGGATAGGGCGGGGGATGGGCCAGAGTAGTGTGCCCTTTTTGAGGGTCGGTGCAGAGATGATGGGCTGAATGGCTTCCTTCTGCACTGTCAGGATAACTATATTTTGTATACCCAACGTTAACACCGATATGAAAATGAAAATCGCGTATTGTCACAAGTAGGCTTGAAATGAAGTTACTGTGAAGAGCGCCTCGTCGCCACATTCCGGCGCCTGTTCGGGGAGGCTAGTACGGGAATTGAACCCGCGCTGCTGGCCTGCCTTGGTCTGCCTTAAAAGCCAGCTATTTAGCCCTGTGCTAAACAAATTGCTTGTGAACAATCGATTTAACGACTCACTTTTAGCACAAGTTACTATATCTGATTAAACCACACACTTCAAACCGCTACTTAAACAATTGATTGTGCTGAACTGTATGGGTCTTACTGACTGGGTGTTACAGTCAATTTGGCGCCACTTCCAGATTTCAGTGGGGTTGCTGTCCCTGTATTCACACAACGGCCGACTCCATTGCACTGACCTTCCTCAGCCACCCTTATACATAGTTACACAACTTAACACTTGCTGACAGACTGAACTGATGGAATATTATCAACCTGGCTCTCAGCTTCCATCGCTTCCCAAACTTTGAATGCCGCATCTGCTTTAGTTGAAATTCCTGAGACGCTTGAATCAGGATAATTTGACACCACGACAACAACATTGATGTCCCAAAGATTTCAAACACTTACTGGGCTCCACGATTAACTTAGTTCCTGTTCCGAATATCAGCTTTCCAGTACCTCCTCCAGTATTCACACAGTATCAATTACCCGTACAAAAACTCCATCCTGCTGCTTTGATGTCGAGGGGAGCTTTGTTGGTCTTGGCAGTACAACTTATCAGAAATTGCAGGTGGTTTACCTTGGTGTACTTTCCACTGAAGTATTTCTGTCCTCAAAAAGTGGTAGCATCCTTAAAACTTGCAATGTTAACACTCTCACTTACGGGGTGTTACAGTCAGTTTGGTCAGACACAGGAATGGTTATAAATTAGTTATTTCTATTCATCGTTGAGCACTAACCGAAGCAACATGTTCAGGTAACTTATTAAGCATCACTCGCCGTTCTAAACCCAGCTATGTGAGTAATATGTTACCATTGGTGCCACTTACTTGGTTCCACCGTTAGTTTAGTTCCAGCAGCAAACTGCAATGGGGTTGCACTGTAAGGATTCACACAATCCCTGACGACATTGCAAAAACTCTGCCACTCAACAGGTTACACAACTTTCACCTTGCTGATTGGCAGAACATTATCAAGTTGGCTTCTAACTCCCATGGCTCTCAATACCTTCACATGGCCCATGTACTCCCTGCTCTACCCCATTTACACTTTTTCCAAGCCAAGTAGCGAGTTTTGAATAGTTCAAGAAACTAACAATTGATGGAGTCGATTGGAAACATAGTTGACGAGTCTAGGACTAGGGAACTAACCTAGATGTATAAGAGCATAAGAGATTAAGACACAGGAGCTCCGTCAGGCAATAGGATCATGACTGATCGGATATGATAATCCTCAATTCCACTTTATCCTCTATCCACACAACACTCAAAAATCTGTCTAGCTCATCCTTGAACATATTTATAAATGAGAGCCATTTGTAAATAATAGCAGAACATGGGCGTCACGGAGGCACAGTGAGTTAGCACTGCTGCCTCACAGCACCACGGACCCGAGTTCAATTCCATCTTTGAGTGACTGTCTGCGTGGAGTTCACACTTTCTCCCCGTGGGTTTCCTCCAGGTTTCCTCTAATAGTCCAAAGATGTGCAGGTTAGATGGTTTGGCCATGTTAAAATATCCCGTAGCGTCCAAAGATGTGCAGGTTAGGTGGATTGGCCGTGTTAAATTATCCCATAGTGTCCAAATATGTGCAGGTTAGGTGGGTTGGCTTTGCTAAATTGTCCCAAAGTGTCCAAAGATGTGCAGGTTAGGTGGATTGGCCATGCTAAATTATCCCATAGCGTCCAAAGATGTGCAGGTTAGGTGGATTGGCCGTGCTAAATTGTCCCATAGCGTCCAAAGGTGTGCAGGTTAGGTGGATTGGCTATGCTAAATTGTCCCATAGTGTCCAAAGATGTGCAGGTTAGGTGGATTGGCTATGCTAAATTGTCCCATAGCGTCCAACGAGGTGCAGGTTAGGTGGATTGGCTATGCTAAATTGTCCCATAGTGTCCAAAGATGTGCAGGTTAGGTGGATTGGCCGTGCTAAATTGTCCCATAGCGTCCAAAGATGTGCAGGTTAGGTGGATTGGCCATGCTAAATTGCCCCAGTGTCCAAAATTATGCAGGTTAGGTGGGTGGCCATGCTAAATTGTACCATAGTATCCAAAGATGTGCAGGTTAGGTGGGGTTACGGGGATAGGGCAGGGGATGGGCCAGAGTAGTGTGCCCTTTTTGAGGGTTGGTGCAGAGTTGATGGGCTGAATGGCTTCCTTCTGCACTGTCAGGATAACTATATTTTGTATACCCAACGTTAACACCGATATGAAAATGAAAATCGCGTATTGTCACAAGTAGGCTTGAAATGAAGTTACTGTGAAGAGCGCCTCGTCGCCACATTCCGGCGCCTGTTCGGGGAGGCTGGTACGGGAATTGAACCCGCGCTGCTGGCCTGCCTTGGTCTGCCTTAAAAGCCAGCTATTTAGCCCTGTGCTAAACAAATTGCTTGTGAACAATCGATTTAACGACTCACTTTTAGCACAAGTTACTATATCTGATTAAACCACACACTTCAAACCGCTACTTAAACAATTGATTGTGCTGAACTGTATGGGTCTTACTGACTGGGTGTTACAGTCTATTTGGCGCCACTTCCAAATTTCAGTGGGGCTGCTGTCCCTGTATTCACACAACGGCCGACTCCATTGCACTGACCTTCCTCAGCCACCCTTATACATAGTTACACAACTTAACACTTGCTGACAGACTGAACTGATGGAATATTATCAACCTGGCTCTCAACTTCCATCGCTTCCCAAACTTTGAATGCCGCATCTGCTTTAGTTGAAATTCCTGAGACGCTTGAATCAGGATAATTTGACACCAGGACAACAACATTGATGTCCCAAAGATTTCAAACACTTACTGGGCTCCACGATTAACTTAGTTCCTGTTCCGAATATCAGCTTTCTAGCACCTCCTCCAGTATTCACACAGTATCAATTACCCGTACAAAAACTCCATTCTGCTGCTTTGATGTCGAGGGGAGCTTTGTTGGTCTTGGCAGTACAACTTATCAGAAATTGCAGGTGATTTACCTTGGTGTACTTTCCACTGAAGTATTTCTGTCCTCAAAAAGTGATAGCATCTTTAAAACCTGCAATGTTAACACTTTCTTTCCCTTTTCCCTTTGTTCTTTTGACAAACCATAAATTATTTGACAATAACTCCCTGCACCTATAGATAGTCAAAACATAAGGACAAGGAATCCTCCAGATAAATAGATACACAACTCTTTCCCTAACTATACCTCTTGAGACTTAGAATGACACCCTCATAAAAGTGTCTGTTTTGGTATCTTAAGAACATGACAACACTGAAAAAAGGCAGGCCTCTATGCGGGCCCTCCCTTGCCAATATATCTTAGGACACCTGACATTTATAGACCCTACGACCATTAAAATATGTATTAATGATAAAACATCTAATTAGCTATTTGGCTATAGGTAATTAACCAACAATAAGTGACAGGATAACAGATGCCGTCCTTGACCGATAAGAGGATTTTCATGTATATAAAGAGGAGACATTTTAGCAGAAAGTTACAACATATTTCTTCTGACCCCCCCTCCGGGGTGAGAGTCATTTCTGTTCTTAAAAGCTTGTCTCGTCAGACAAAACCTCAGTGTTGTAAGTTTGGTTTTGTTTAACTTCTTAGAAATGTATTAAGAAATTGATAGGAGATACTTTAGGATTTTCCATGTTTCAGATATCTCGTTCTATTGAGAGAAGTTAGTGTGTTAACAGATAACATAGGACTGTTTACAATTTATACTTTTAACTCTGCAATTCTGTATGTACGTATCGGGACTATTTTTTATAATAAAAATACTTTAATTAAAATTATACTTTGTAGACTCACTCTCAAAGTCTAAACTCCTAGACACTCATTTAGGAAGTCTTAAATGGCTAGGACCCACAACGATAGAGGTAAGGATTTAGTTATGAGTGACACATCTGAACTTTCCCCATAAAAAGTAACTGAGATCCTGTTTAACTGTCTGACACCCGGAAAAGCATTCTCCCTTCGTGAGATCTAATCTGAGCCTCAGCAGAGAAACAGGTTTCCCTCTTTTGTGGGTTAACCTAGAGCATAGGTTATTAATAAAGTATTATGTGGTCCGGAATAACCTAAATCCTTCACAAATGCACATTCATCACAAATTGCAAACATTTTGCCATCACTGCATCGTCTCAATAAAAAAGCAGCATCATAGACCAATTCCGATTTGTACAGTTTTGGAAGAGCTGGCCACTTTAAAAACGGGATTCGCTTAGAATTAAGTGATGCGGAACACCAAGTTCTATACCCAGCTCCAGCTTTCCTCCCATACCCCTTTATCCCTTCAGCCCCAAGAGCTTTTTCTTTATTTTTAAAATAGGTTTAGAGTACCCAATTCATTTTTCCAATTAAGGGGCAATTGAGCCTGGCCAATCCACCTACCCTGCACACCTTTGGGTTGTGGGGGCGAAACCAACGCAAACACGGGGAGAATGTGCAAACTCCACATGGACAGTGACCCAGAGCCGGGATCGAACCTGGGACCTCGGCGCCGTGAGACTGCAGTGCTAACCACTGTGCCACCCTGCTGCCCTCCACGAGCTATTTCTAATTCATTTTTGAAATTACACAACGTTTCGGCCTCAACTACTTTCTGTGGTAGTGAATTCCACAGATTCACAACTATCTGGGTGAATAAATTTCTCCTCACCTCAGTCCTAAAAAGTTTACCCCTTATCCTCAAACTATGACGGATGTGGTCTGGACCAAACATCAATTTAATTTTGAAGGTGATTCAAGGCACTCGAAAAGTTTAAAGCAACGATTGAAACTGGTAACTTTTACAACTCATCTGTTGCCAATTAAAGTAGAGTAAACGACTTACTGGGTTGAACTATAAGTCTTGTCCCTGCTCCAAATATTATCTTGTAGTTAGTATTCACACAATGTTCCACCCCTTAACAAAAATTGCTCCCTGAGCAACGTTTTATCTTTCTAACATACTTGCAAGGCAAATTCTCGATCCATCTTTAGCATTTTGGCAATTGCCAGCCTGCGAACCGCACGACCTGAGGGACGAGAGCGTATTGTGCAAAATATGTGAACACGTTTCAATTAATGTTGTTCCCTTGTGTTTCGACACACAAAGAATGCCCTGAAATAACTCACTTACTTGGCAAAACATGCAGCCTAGTCCCAGGACCAAAAATGACCTTGTCACCAAAGTTCACACAGCCTGATAAGCTCATACAAAAACCTTTCCCAGACAATCCTTGCTATCGTTTAGTCAATTACAACTTCGGGAGAAAATACCGCGCCACGCTGAAAAAAGACGGATTACAAGCGCAACTGACACCACCTCCGATTTATTCCCAAGGCATTCCATGGACCAATAATCTTTAACACCACTTTAATCAATTCTGACCTCTGTTCAAGCGCCATCGACGATCCCTGACATGAAGCTACTTGGAAATACACAATGCTCCACCATCTTGGAATTGTAGAAATATCTTAGTATCTCCAAATTAATGTTTTCCAAATTCGTAGAGTCACCGAGTTAGATAGCACAGAACGAGGCCCTTCGGTCCATCTCTTTGCGCCGGCCATCAAGCGCCTATCTATTTCAATGCCCTTATCCAACACTTGGTTCGTCATCTTTTTTTGTTATGCCGTTTCAAATGCTCAACCAAATCCTTCTTATGAGTTGTGAGGGTTCCCGCCTCTTTCACCCTTTCAGGCAGCGAGCCAGATTCCCATCACCCTTTCATTGTAAAAGGTTTTTCCTCAAAGCCCCTCTAAATCCTCTGCCCTCTCCCTGAAATCTCTGGCCTCCTGGTTATTGACCTCTCTTCTAAGGTGAAACCTTTCTTCCTATCTATCTCCTCCGATCTACCCTCTCTATGTCATCAACATAGAGTAGCTTTGGCAAACACTGGCTCTGTCATTGAAATACAAGGCAGTCCTAACCCTATGCATAACTCTGTCAAACCTCCAGCATTCACAGTACATGACTTCTATTCTGGCTTATCCATACAACTTTGCTTATTTCGATCACTTCTTGCTAAGCCCTTGCCAGTTGCTGTTTAGAAATTACCCCCCGCCCCCCCCCCCTATTATCTTCCAACAATTGCTAACACGCCCTATGTTCAATCTAAATATATGACCCTGACATTTCTAATTTAATAACAGTAGGATACTCACTGGGTTTTACGGTTAGTTTGGTCCCTCTTCCAAAGATAAGCTTGTTGCTCCCCATAGAATTCACACAGTGTTACACTCCCTAACATAAAGTCTTCACAGTAAGAAGTCTTACAACACCAGGTTAAAGTCGAACAGGTCTGTTTCAAACATGGTAGCATTGCGGTTAGCACAATTGCTTCACAACTCCAGGGTCCCAGGTTCGATTCCGGCTTGGGTCACTGTCTGTGCGGAGTCTGCACGTTCTCCCCGTGTCTGCGTGGGTTTCCTCCGGGTGCTCCGGTTTCCTCCCACAGTCCAAAGATGTGCAGGTTAGGTGGATTGGCCATGATAAATTGCCCTTAGTGTCCAAAATTGCCCTTAGTGTTGGGTGGGGTGACTGGGTTATAGGGACAGGGTGGAGGTGTGGGCTTGGGTAGGGTGCTCTTTCCAAGAGCCGGTGCAGACTCGATGGGCCGAATGGCCTCCTTCTGCACTGTAAATTGTATGATAATTAATACTAGCTTTCGGAGCTAGTGTTTGAAACAAACCTGTTGGACTTTAACCTGATGTTGTAAGACTTCTAACTGTGCCCACCCCAATCCAACGCCGGCATCTCCACATCATAAAGTCTTCAGTTCAGTCTGGAAGAAATAACGGCTCAGCCCCTCCCTACCCAATGTGGTATCCATATAAAACATAGGCTTAAATACAGGAGAATCTATTGTGGATTTGTAACATTGCTTGAGAATTCTCATCTCATTTGATCAGATCTGCTGTTCGATAACTGCAACGCGGCTCTGTGAATAGAAATATTCTAAGTAACGGTGTAGGTGCACAGACTGACGCTTGCTTGGCTGTGCGGTAGATTTCGTGCCTGATCCAAATAGGACTTTGAAACCACCGCCGTTGCCCACAGTGACGGCCCGCTTGCTAAACACTATTTTGTTTCGCCAGAGTATCACAGTGACAGGGATAACGTTGAACATTTGGTTGACAGTTTTGCTTTAATGCCCTGCAACAATCTATCTAGAACCCGTCCAATTCTGGAAAGGGAATTCAATGTCACAAGCTTTAGTCGCAGGTCTAGCTTGGCAGTGTTTAATCCCAATGGGAAATGCCCCCTCATCATTTGTACAATAGTGGATCACTTCCTCAACGACCTCAGAGGTTCAACTGAAAATTCACTTGATTGCGATGACCTGCAGCTAATAGGCCTTCTCAGTCAACCCTGAGTCAGACACAGGAATGGTTACAAATTAGTTTTTCCATTCACCGTTCAGCACTAACCGAAGCAACATGCTCAGGTAACTTATGAAGCACCACTCGCCGTTCTAACCCCAGCTCTGTGAGTAATGTGTTACCATTGACAACACTTACTTGTTTCCACCGTTAGTTTAGTCCCAACCCCAAACTGCAATGGGGTTGCACTGTGATAACTCACACAATGCCACACTCCATGACACCGACACATCAGCTTTAACAAGCAGCGTACTATGCCTCGACTTCGAACTCCAGGTAGCCTCTAAACATCTTCCTTGTGGAAACCGCTGCTTAGCTGGTGAAATTAAATCCCGTTTCTAGAACTGGGCGATTTCTGCATTGGATGCTGCACAGAATTAAAACACTATTCTCACCCAAACGGTACATGTTTATTCTTTCCCTATCCCTGTCAATTGGTCGCTCAAAACTCAACTGCATATTTCAAATTCAACGAGTTCAATTCACCTGTTAATGTTCTCTCACGCGTATGTACACACCCTGCCACAATTCACGTTCAATTTATTTTTCTGCAGTTGAACTAAAACATATTTGCCAATTCTTCATGCACAATTCTCTCCGATATTCCAGTCAATGATGTCGACTGGACTAATCATCAATGCCATGATATTAAATCCTGTGGACATTCTTAATTCTCCCTCTGTGTACCCGAACAGGCGCCGGAATGTGGCGACCAGGGGCTTTTCACAGTAACTTCATTGCAGTGTTAATGTAAGCCTACTTGTGACAATAAAGATTATTTTTGTTATTATTGATATTTCTCAATGGAATGTCATAGTTGCTACTTAATCGAACTTTTGTGATGAAGTTTGCAGCCATTCACATTTGAGCTTTCAAATGTCCCCAGAAGGTCACGATTTAAGGATCCCAAACACCACTTGATCGGAACATAAATATTTCTGGACGCACGCGTGGAGTTACGGTCAGTTTAGTGCCGGTTCCAAATAGAAGATCATAATCTGATGCAACATTCACACAGTGCGAATGTCCCTCGCTAAAACCCTCTTGCTCCCAGGAAATTATCAGGGGCACTTAAGTTGGATGATGATCAATGCTTTCATGTTAAATTCTGATAAGAGTTCTTTATAGAATGCTGTTCAGCCGACTGTTTACATTGTTAGAGCGAGTGTGCTAAGTCACTTGAGAAAATGTCTAACTTTTCAAGTTTTCCAGTCCCGCCCGCTGGCGGATTCCCGAGGCGGAAAGCGAACCGCAAATTCGCTGGAAAATCTTCAGTTACAGGTCACTGAAGCAGAAATAATTCTATACTCACGGGGAATCACAGTGAGCTTGGTCCCCGCTCCGAATATGAGCTTACGGCCATCGTTCCCACAGTGACAATGTGCCTCACAAAAACCCTCAACTACCAAGACGTGTTGTCACGAAGTACACTTGCCCACAGTAAGATGGGCTGTAGACCTTTTAAACGACAAGAGTTCATTCCTGCCTTCCATCTACTCCTGTGTCCTTCGTTCCATTTGTTCAGTCTGCGGCTGTGTGGTTCTGTTACCCTGGGTCAGGATTACTTGTCCGACCACGACACCACATTGCACAGAGCTCCCTCCTGTCTCCAATTGAAATAAGGGGAGTAACATTTAAGCAGTACAGACGCAAGAACTGCATTGACTTGATTTCCTTAAATTATACATAATGTCTGTTCTAACCTATAACATCATTGCTTGGGAATGAGTAACGAGTCATTTTCATCACACTGAAATAATAGCACATAAGTCTATGCTGGCCAAACATTGGTATTGTATCTATTTAACGATAAACCTTTGGTATCAGTTAATAATATCTGACTAGGCCACACACTTTCAACTCCCACTTAAATAATTGACTGCATTGACCAATGTCTTGTCTTACTTACTGGGTATTACAGTCAATTTGGTCCCACTTCCCAATTTGAGTCAGGTTGCTGCCCCATTGCAAACAGACAACTTTCCCAGTCAACCTTCGACACAGTGGCCGAATGAACCCTTAGGCAAGATGAAATTGCCATAGTCCCAGATGACCATAGACTATTTCTCCTTTGAGGGGGAGAGCTGAGAGAGGGGGGTCACCACATCCCCTGCGAGGAGCAGGGATTGGATTGGATTTGTTTATTGTCACGTGTACCGAGGTACAGTGAAAAGTATTTTTCTGCGAGCAGCTCAACAGATCATTAAGTAAGGGTTGAGAAGGCATGGCCTTCATTAATAGCCTCAACGAGAATTGAGCCCTAGCTGCTGGCATTGTTCTGTATCACAAACCATCCGTCGATTCCACTGAGCTACATCGGCCCGCAACTTAACTCTGACTGACTGACGTAGGTCCCATAACTACACTTTCCTTCTCCATTTCCTTAGGCTCCTTTGTGAGAGATAACATTTCCGCCAAATCAACATGGAAAAAATAAACCCATCGTCTGCATCTTGCTCCAACACACCATACTTATTTTGCTTATTTCGGAAGAAACGTACAGCTAGCCATTGCTCGATTCAATTTCCTATTTCTGAAATGTTCGAATCAAGAACTGCAAATTGGATGACGGGAAAATAAATCTGAGGGACGCACATTCCAAACTTACTGGGTTCCACGATCAATTTCGTCCCTTCTCCAAATAGCAGTTTTCCAAGACCTCTTCCATCATTCACACAGTAATAACCACCAGTACGCAAACTCCACCCTAATGTTTTGATTTCGGGAGGGACTTCCATGTGCTAATGTTTAGATACTTTTACCAGGAGTTTCAAGTCTTGATTGATCGACCACAAACCTATTTATGTTCTCCAAAGGGTTCCCCTGAACAACGACATTTCATTTCCCACTTAACAATGCCACCAGCCATTGCTACTGACCTGCCCATACCAATTGCACACCTGGCTAAAATTCCACATTTGTTCTATTGCTAACTGTATATAAGACCGTTGCTAATTCATCACTTCTACTCATGCAACACTGGAGCATGTGAACTAAACCCAAAGGCCAAGATACTGTGAAATGAGATGGAGATTGGACGAATTGGTTGGAGAGTCATGACCTAGGGAACGTTTCTAAAAGGTAAGAGTCAGGCCTTACAAGACTGAATTCAGGAAGGTGGCAAGAGTCTAGAATTCTCTACAGGAGATGGAGTTTGCATATTCTCCCCGTGTTTGTGTGGCTCCCACCCCACAACCCATACATGTGCAGGGTAGGTGGATTGGCCACGCTAAATTGCCCCTTAATTGAAAACAAAAGAATTGGCACTTTAAATGTATTTTTTTAAAATCTGAAATCGATAGAGTGAGGGTATTCAGGGGCATGGGCAAAGTTACATTAATTTCCTCACTTCATTGAGTGACCGAAGAATTCGTGGGGCTGAATGGCTACCTCCTGTCCCCGAGATAATTGTTTTACATGAAGGTATCTTATTTAGCAATGCACCTAAAGGCTTACTGGGTTCTACAAGTAGACTGGTCCCGTTTCCAAAGGTGCGCTTTTCCAATCCTCCTCCATAGTCACACGGTAAAATACCTTTGAACAAGAACCCACTCTACTCAATGGCGCCATCTGCCCAACCAGCCATGTATCGCATTTTCTACACCCATTGACTAGTTCTCGCTATCTCTCCATTAAATCTTAGCACAACGCCATCAGAATTGTGCAATATCTTGGACTATAGGCTTTGGCATCAGGTAAACACACCAGTCTTTGAAGTGGTGTCAATATAATTGCAGAGCTTGCGAGCTACTGTGAAGAATGATCAAATATAGGGGCTGGTTTAGCACAGGGCTAAATCGCTGGCTTTGAAAGCAGACTAAGGCAGACCTAGCAGCACGGTTCAATTCCCGTGCCAGCCTCCCCGAACAGGCGCCGGAATGTGGCGACTAGGGGCTTTTCACAATAACTTCATTTAAAGCCTACTTGTGACAATAAGCGCATTTCATTTCATATAGAACTATTATATTGACATGGCAACTGTGATACAGTATCAATATTCAATGGACGTTTAAATCAAATATTGATTTCATGTTGATGTGATAGTAATTCCCCCAGTCTCCCAGTCTTCGTCATAATCTTCATCAAAAATCGATGTCAATAATTGAAAGTGAGTCTTCTTTCAGAGGAAGAAGTAGTTGTGAGTTTGTAGAGTTTTCAAACATTATACGTTTCCCTGATATGATCTCTCACGTTCCTCTCAATGCATTCTTGTCAAAAATGTTAATTGAATTCTTATTCCTTAACTGAGCTTTCTGATTCTCATTCCAATAGTCATAATGCAATCATTGACCTTTAGGGACGGAAATCTGTTGTGCTGACTTGAAAATGCAATGTGGGTGACTCTTAAATTGCCTGGATGAGCACCAATCATTTGGTTCAAGTCGTGAGTTGGAAATATATACCCCTTCCCTAATACTACCTACACCACATGGACTGCAGGGGTTCAAGAAGGCAGCTCACCACCACCTTCTCAAAGGGGCAACAACTGCAAGTCTTGTCCACATCCCTTAAAATAGCATTTCTCCACCATGGAGCATAGATAGGGATCTCTGAAAGACTAAACATGAATAAAATATGTTGTCGGTCTTCAGCTGACACGACAACGGTTAGATACCTCAAAGTTTCAATCTGCTTTTCAAATCTACTTTCAAAGCAAGTTCTGTTGTGAACTGTATCAGGCCTGATGATTATCCATTTTGAAATATCGAAATATCATGAGTCGTATTGTTGAAATATGCCTGTTCTAATACGCATACAGGATTACAGTTAACCCGAGATTAATTCGGGTTATGGATTAATGATACAATGCAAATTCTGCCTGCAGTCCTTATAAATGATAATTGACTTCAGCCAGCGTAGAGGACAACATGCCCCTGCCTACATCAATGGGAACGAAGTAGAAACGGTCGAGAGCTTCAAGTTTTTAGGTGTCCAGATCACCAACAACCTGTCCTGGTCCCCCCCCCCCCCACCCCCCCAACCCGACACTATAGTTAAGAAAGCCCACCAACAATTCTACTTTCTCAGAAGACGAAGGAAATTTGGCATGTCAGCTACGACTCTCACCAACTTCTACCGATGCACCATAGAAAGCATTCTTTCTGGTTGTATCACAGCTTGGTATGGAGCCTGCTCTGCCCAAGACTGCAAGAAACTACAAAAGGTCGTGAATGTAGCCCAGTCCATCACGCAAACCAGCCCCCCATCCATCGACTCTGTCTATAATTCCCGCTGCCTCGGAAAGGCAGCCAGCGTAATTAAGGACCCCGCGCACCCCGGACATACTCTCTTCCACCTTCTTCCGTCAGGAAAAAGAGACCAAAGTTTGAGGTCATGTACCAACCGACTCAAGAACAGCTTCTTCCCGACTGCCGTCAGACTTTTGAATGGACCTACCTCGTATTAAGTTGCTCTTTTCTCTACACCTTGCTATAACTGTAACACTATATTCTGCAGTCTCTCCTTCCTTCCCTATGTACGGTAAGCATTGTTTGTACAGCATGCAAGAAACAATACTTTTCGCTGTATACGAATACAAGTAATCAAATCAAATCAAATGATGTCGCTGAGTTGCATTTCTAATTGACAGCCAGGCCAGATATATGAACTCAAACTTTGGTTTTGTTCTGCCAACTTTTACAAATGATTCGAAGTCACTTTTTGATCAATAATATCGATTTGGCTCAAATTTGTAATGCATGACTTCACCAAATTGTCGACATTTCCTCGCCACTATTTCCATACTCACTGGGCGTCACAGTGAGCCTTGTTCCAGGTCCAAAAACTAGTTTCTCCGTCCCTCCAATATTCACACAGCAGTCAACAGCCGAACAAAAACTCAGCCCCGTTTGGCTCATTCATGCTCCACACACATTCTCAGCTCTGCTCATCCTGCTGGGCGTTCTACAGCCATGGGGAGTAGCTTGATACATTGCCCGTGTATGTTCCAACGCTGCTGTTTCCGAGGGTCAATTGGAAACCTTGGGAAGATCAACTCTAACCTTTCCTTTATCCTATTACCACAGACACACAACACTGCTGACTTCCTTATGAATTGGCTTTGGCCGATGGAGTGCAATCGCCAAAGTATAGTTTTCTCAGATTATTTCATGGAAACGGCAACATTTGATGGCCAACATTAATTGCCCTTGAACTGACTGGCTTCCTAGGTCATTTCTGAGGGATGTTCAGAATCAAACACATGGCTCTGGATTGGGACTGACATGAAGGCCAGACCTGACCACGCATATTCCCTTCCCTAACTCCACTCCCTCCACAAAATGTGTCTTGGACAGCAGTCGAAGATGGGTTCATGGTCACCATTAGGGAGGCTAGCTTCGCAATTCCACATTGATTGACTGTCTAGGTTCCAGTGACCATATGCGAGAGGGTCAGTGAGAAACGTGCTCAATGCACGTTTGAGAGGCGTGCAAACTGAATTCTCCTCACTTAATTCATTCAGAAGCAACATGACAAGGTATAGATTCTTGGATTTCATTTCACCCCATGGTATGACCATTAGCTAGACACAGACCGGAAAATTCACCCCATTTCGTTCTGTTCAAATAGCCATTCAGCAGACTTACTTGGGACAACAATTAGTAGAGTTCCATTTCCAAATACCGGTTTGCCTACTGCTATATTGTTCACACACAGTGCAACACACCTCTACAAAATCTATAGACATTCCACAGCTGCCTCTGAGATAGACGTGGGGCCGACTTACTGGGGATTACAGTGAGTCGAGTTCCGCATCCGAATCAGAGCGTTGACCCAGCTGTATCCTTCACACGATGCAACAGGACTCAACAAAAACTATGTACATTTTCCCTCTGCCTCCTTATACAGGCAAGGTATGGTGAGAGGAACTGGGAAGTAGAGAAAGGCGGGGAGCAGGAGGAGGAGGGAGGGGTAGCATCAGTTATTCATTCCTTGCCCCAAAGAGTGAAGAGGTCAGCAAGAACGACCTGGGCTTTTAAGATTGCGACAGTCTAATGATACAGTCAGGGGAGGCGCTGGTGTCGGGGTTAATCACTGCACCAGTGACCCAGAGGGTACGGTTCTGGTGACCCAGGTTTCAATCCCACCATGTCAGTGAATCAACTGGAAATGGATTGGCTCTTTCCATTAGAAATAGATTAGCTGGAATAATCCACCAATTTCTGAACATGACGGTGGCAAATTTGCTAATTTACACACACAGATATAGTGAGGAACCTCTTGTCAGACCACAGCTAAGAAATGAACAATGTAATTCAAATTAGGCCGTGTTTAGTTTGGAACTATAACTGGTTGGCACTAGTGCAGAATAGGACATGACCACCCACTCCCATGATCTGACTGGATTTAACCTGATCATTCTTTGAACATCTGGGGCTGGTTTAGCACACTGGGCTAAATCGCTGGCGTTTAAAGCAGACCAAGCAGGCCAGCAGCACGGTTCAATTCCCGTACCAGCCTCCCCGAACAGGCGCCGGAATGTGGCGATTACGGGCTTTTTCATTGAAGCCTACTTGTGACAATAAGCGATTTTCATTTTTCATTTCCATTGGCACATGCCAATCTCCCAATTCCACATCTGCAGCCATCTGTCAATCTATTGCATCCGGCACAATGGCGGTGTGATCTCCAACATACAATTATCAATTCTATTCTTGAGCCTAACCACTCAACTCCAACCCGTATTTTGATAGTTAGGTAGCGGTCTTGCGTGACATGTGTATGTTTACATAGCAGTCCCCTGTTTGGATGTTCAATAACGCCTTTGGGTCCAAAACCGATTCTGTTGATGTTGTTCCCAGACTTTATCACCGTTTCGATTGCTATTAATCCCCCTCTTAACTGGAAAAATAGTAGAGACCTTCAGAGGGGTAAATTAGACCTGACTAAGTGTCCTCAAAACGACCTTTTGATACTTACTGGGTTCCACTGTTAACTTGGTCCCAGTTCCAAATACCAGCTTGCTCGTTACTCCAGTAATCACACGCTGTAAAACACACGTACAAAAACCCGGGGCATGCGAAATCTAACGTAGCCATGGCAGGGAAACTGTTGGAGAACATTCTGAATGGGAGAACTAATCTTACGTGGAGAAGGCAAGGTTTGATCAGGGATAGTCAGCATGGCTTTGTCAGAGGGAGGTTTGTGCCGAACGAATTTGATAGCATTTTCTGATGTTTCCAATAGATCCCTCTGCTTGACAAACCCACAACAGTTAACTGTATCGAAGGTAAATCCATAACAGGACCAGTGTACAATTTTCCATTTGTATCGGTGAGGTTAACCATTCATCTCCCATCAATGCTAAGCCTTGATCACCGTTTTCGGCACCCTTCTTTGATGCTTAATCTACATACGTCCGTCCAAACGACAATTATCTGTTTTACTAAAAAAAGAAACATGCCAATACATCCAAAACAGATTGTGGGGGTTTCAGCTCAGGCCATTCA
Source organism: Scyliorhinus torazame (assembly GCF_047496885.1). Lineage (NCBI taxonomy): Eukaryota > Metazoa > Chordata > Chondrichthyes > Carcharhiniformes > Scyliorhinidae > Scyliorhinus > Scyliorhinus torazame. Next base: position 13,740,618 of record NC_092711.1, read on the forward strand.
CCAGGTTCAGCGTTGTTTGAATAGGTGGCGACATTCAGCTCCGTAGAGTTGCTCCAGTGCAAAGAAGGAGGCCAGTCGGCCCGTCGAGTCTGCACCGACCCTCTGAAAGAGCGCCCCACCTGGCCGGTTTAGCACAGTGGGCTACGACAGCTGGCTTGTAACACAGAACAAGACCAGCAGCGCGGGTTCAATTCCCGTACGGGCCTCCCCGAACAGGCGCCGGAATGTGGCGACCCAGGGCTTTTTGCAGTAACCTCAATGCAGCCTACCTGTGACAATAAGCGATTATTATTAATGAAATGAAAATCACTTATTGTCACAAGTAGGCTTCAAATGAAGTTAATGTGAAAAGCCCCTAGTCGCCACATTCCGGCGCCTGTTCGGGGAGGCTGGTATGGGAATTGAACCGTGCTGCTGGCCTGCCTTAGTCTGCTTTCAAAGCCAGCGATTTAGCCCTGTGCTAAACAGCTCCTATTAGACCCACTTCCCCGTCCTATCACCTTAACCTCATCGAACCTGCACATCAGTTTGTGGTTTTTCTTGAATCAACCGACAATGGTCACCCATAGTGACAGGGTTTGCTATTCCCAGGTTTATTAATAGATCTAATATCCCACCAAATGCAGTGATGGGAATTGAACCCTTGTCCGTGTCCTGGAAACCTTGGTGGAGTGTTTTGTGTGTGTGTGTGGTGGTGGGGGAGGGGGGCCAGGGGGGGTGCAGGGGGGTGGGGGGCAGTCTGGAAGTCAATACTCACTATAAGGGTTGTTTAAGTCTACTTACTGGGTTGCACTGTGAGAGTTGTCCCACTCCCAAAGGACATCTTCCAACCACCTGTACCTAGGTTCACACAGCGATACACACCCTGACAAAAACGAGCCACCCCCCCACCCCGGGAAGGCAGTGCCGCCTGCTGGAGGCCACCAGCAACATCAACATCGACACCATGACTCGGCTCTCCCGCAACACATTGCAAAAGACCTTCGATTAGTGATCAAATGCAACAGACTCAATGTGTGTGAGAAGGAAGATCAAACGGAATTGTGATTTTAATCAAATGGATGATAAAGTTCAGCATTTGCCAACCCCCTGTTTGATCTGGAGTCGTAAAGTCATAGGGGTTTCCAACACAGAAAGAGACCCATCTGCCCATCGTTTCTGGGCTGCCCTTCAAGCACCTCTCTATTTCAATCCCATTTTCCAGCACTTGGTCCGCAGCCTTGAATGTTGTGGCGTTTCAAATGCTCATCTAAATGTTTCTTCAATGTTGTGACGAATTCCCGCCTCTCCCACTCTTTCACCAATGAGTTCCACATTCCTACCACCCTCTGTTTTTTTTCTCTCAAATCCCCTCTTCGTTCAATAATAATAATAATCTTTACCGTCTCAAGGAGGCTTACATTAACACTGTAATGAAGTAACTGTGAAAAGCCCCTCGTCGCCACATTCCGGCGCCTGTTCGGGTACACTGTGGGAGAATTCAGAATGTCCAAATTACCGAAAAGCACGTCTTTCGGGGCTGTGGGAGGAAACCGGAGCACCCGGAGGGAGCCCACGCAGACACGGGGACAACGTGCAGACTCCGCACAGACAGTGACCCAAGCCGGGAATTGAACCTGGGACACTGACGCTGTGAAGTCATAGTGCTATCCACTAAGCTCCCGTTCTGCCCAACACCTCACCTTTGATATAATAACCCCTTTAATAAGGGGGACAGTCCCTTCCTATCTACCCTATCTATGTCCCTCATAATTGTGTACACCTCTATCAGATCCCGCCTCAGCCTCCTCTGCTTCAATGAAAACAACAAGTATGGCTGTGTTTTCTAACTTTATTTACAAGTGGCTTTTGACATGTAATGGGCTTTGCTTAATTGGAGATAGAGAATGAATAATTTAGAAGTTAAAGTGCTTCATGTTACTGTTAAAAATTGTTAATCACAAGCTGTGATGTTAATGTAGTTGATCCTGTATTAAGAATAACGTTTGTTTTAAGATGTAAACAATAACCCTGTTTTTCAATTGAATTACTTTTTTGGGGTGAAGTATTACTCCTTCACAGGTTACAAGTTGCAAACGTGTTGGGGTTACTTGTACTGTTTTCTAACATCCATTGGGGTCTGGTCCCGTATCCTAAAACATAAATGAATTTTTAAAATGCCCCACATGATCGAAAATGTTCCTACCTTTCTTTCTTGTGCCTCGTTCATTGTTAACAACAAGGAAGTGTATTTCTGAATTGATTCCATTTTAATCCTTCCCGATTCAGTGAAATTGATTGGGGAAGGACACAATAACTCAAGCATGTCTTTGGGACTCGCGTTCAATGGCAGCATTGTTACTTCCCCCTCTTCCCAACATTGGTGTTGGGTCCAATGATGTCCTGATAAAACACCTTGTGCATTATTCGCTCTGTACTTCCTGGATTGATGTTGCAACACTGGCTTGGCGTTAGCAGCAGTTGGGTGCCTTCCCCAAACCAAAGTGGGCGGAGTGCTGCCCCGAAATTCACGTAATGGTAACACAGCCCCGGAGACCAAATATGCTGCTGGGTGTTCATGCGGCTTGGCATTGAGACCAGGTGCTCACTGTCACCATCTGTGCAAACGGATATGGCAATCATGTTCTGTGCAGATTGCTGACTTCCATTCGCCCCATAGGACAAATATTTCCTTCCCAATTGGAAGGATGCAGGGGGTCATGCTGGTGTCGGCAAGACCTTGGGGCAACAGGTGAGCTTAAGTTTCATTAGTAAAGCACAACAGGAAATTCGTCTCCTAAATACATCATGTATGGTATCTTTTGCAGTACGATGCAGGAGACCCTATTTCTACAGGGGATCATATTTCTCCACGGGACCCCATGTCTACAGGAGACCCTATTTCTACAGGAGACACTATTTCTACAGGAGACCCTATTTCTACAGGAGACTATTTCTATAGGAGATCCTATTTCTACAGGAGACCCTATTTTCACAAGAGACCCTATTTCTACAGGAGGCTATTTCTACAGGAGACTATTTCTACAGGAGACTATTTCTACAGGAGACACTATTTCTAAAGGAGGCCCTGTTTCTACAGGAAACCCTTTTTTCACAAGAGACCCTATTTCTACAGGAGATCCTATTTCTACAGGAGACTATTTCTACAGGAGGCAGTATTTCTAAAGGAGACCCTGTTTCTACAGAAGACCATATTTTCACAAGATACCCTATTTCTACAGGAGACCATTTCTACAGGAGATCCTATTTCTACTGGAGACCCTATTTCTACAGGAGACCCTAGGTCTACAGGAGACCCTATTTCTAAAGGAGACCCTATTTCTACAGGAGATCCTATTTCTACAAGAGACCCTATTTCTACAGGGGACCCTATTTCTAAAGAAGATCCTATTTCTACAGGAGACCCTATTTCTACAGGAGACGCAATTTCTACAATAGGTCCTATTTCTACAGGAGAACCTGTTTCTACAGGGGACCCTATTTCTAAAGGAGACCCTATTTCTAAAGGAGACCCTATTTCTACAGGAGATCCTATTTCTCCACGCGACCCCATTTCTACAGTAGACCCTATTTCTACAGGAGGCACTATTTCTACAGGAGACCCTATTTCTACAGGAGACTATTTCTATAGGAGATCCTATTACTACAGGAGATCCTATTTCTACAGGGGACCCTATTTCTAAAGGAGATCCTATTTCTACAGGAGACACTATTTCTACAGGAGACGCAATTTCTACAATAGATCCTATTTCTACAGGAGAACCTATTTCTACAGGGGACCCTATTTCTACAAGAGATCCTATTTCTACAGGAGACCCTATTTCTACAGGGGACCCAATTTCTAAAGGAGATCCTATTTCTACAGGAGACCCTATTTATACAGGAGACGCAATTTCTACAATAGATCCTATTTCTACAGGAGAACCTATTTCTACAAGATACTTTTTCTACAGGAGACTCTATTTCTACAGGACATTGTTTTTCTGCAGGAGACCATATTTCTACAGGAGACCCTATTTCTACAGGAGACCCTATTTCAACAGGATATCCTATTTCTACAGGAGACCCTATTTCTACAGGAGACCCTATTTCTACAGGAGATCCTATTTCTACAGGAGACCCTATTTCTACAGGAGACCCTATTTCAACAGGATATCCTATTTCTACGGGAGACCCTATTTCTGCAGGAGAACCTATTTGTACAAGATATGTTTTCTACAGGAGACTCTATTTCTACAGGACATCGTTTTTCTACAGGAGACCCTATTTCAACAGGAGACCCTATTACCACAGGAGACTATATTTCTACAGGAGATCCTATTTCTACAGGAGACCCTATTTCGTCAGGAGACCCTATTTCTACAGGAGGCCCTATTTCTACAGAGACCCTATTTCTACAGGAGATCCTATTTCTACAGGAGATCCTATTTCTACAGGAAACCCTGTTTCTACTGGAGACTCTATTTCTACAGGAAATCCTATTTCTACAGGAGACCCTATTTCTACAGGAGACCCTATTTCTACAGGAGACCCTATTTCAACAGGATATCCTATTTCTACAGGAGATCTTATTTCTACAGGAGATCCTATTTCTACAGGAGACCCTATTTCTACGGGGGACCCTATTTCTACAGGAGATCCTATTTCTACGGGAGACTCTATTTCTACAGGAGATCCTATTTCTACAGGAAATCCTATTTCTACAGGAGACCCTATTTCTACAGGAGATCGTTTTTCTACAGGAGACCCTGTTTCAACAGGAGACCCTATTACCACAGGAGACTATATATCTACAGGAGATCCTATTTCTACAGGAGACACTATTTCGTCAGGAGACCCTATTTCAACAGGAAGTCCTATTTCTACAGGAGATCCTATTTCTACAGGAGATCCTATTTCTACAGAAAATCCTATTTCTACAGGAGACCCTATTTCTACAGGAGACACTATTTCTACAGGAGACCCTATTTCTACAGGAGATCCTATTTCTACAGGAGATCCTATTTCTACAGGAGACCCTATTTCTACAGGAGACCCTATTTCGAAAGGAGATCCTATTTCTACAGGAGATCCTATTTCTAGGGGGGATCCTATTTCTACAGGACACCCTATTTCTAAAGGAGACTCTATTTCTACAGGAGACCCTATTTCTACAGGGGACCCTGTTTCTACAGGAGACCCTATTTCTACAGGAGACCCTATTTCTACACGAGATCCTATTTCTACAGGAAATCCTATTTCTACAGGAGACCCTATTTCTACAGGGGACCCTATTTCTACAGGAGACCCTATTTCTACAGGAACCCTATTTCTACACGAGATCCTATTTCTACAGGAGACCCTATTTCTACAGGAGACCCTATTTGTACAAGATATGTTTTCTACAGGAGACTCTATTTCTACAGGACATCGTTTTTCTACAGGAGATCCTATTTCTAGGGGGGATCCTATTTCTACAGGACACCCTATTTCTAAAGGAGACTCTATTTCTACAGGAGACCCTATTTCTACAGGGGACCCTATTTCTACAGGAGACCCTATTTCTACAGGAGACCCTATTTCTACACGAGATCCTATTTCTACAGGAAATCCTATTTCTACAGGAGACCCTATTTCTACAGGGGACCCTATTTCTACAGGAGACCCTATTTCTACAGGAACCCTATTTCTACACGAGATCCTATTTCTACTGGAGACCCTATTTCTACAGGAGACCCTATTTGTACAAGATATGTTTTCTACAGGAGACTCTATTTCTACAGGACATCGTTTTTCTACAGGAGACCCTATTTCAACAGGAGACCCTATTACCACAGGAGACTATATTTCTACAGGAGATCCTATTTCTACAGGAGACCCTATTTCGTCAGGAGACCCTATTTCTACAGGAGGCCCGATTTCTACAGGAGACCCTATTTCTACAGGAGATCCTATTTCTACAGGAGATCCTACTTCTACAGGAGACCCTATTTCTACGGGGGTCCCTATTTCTACAGGAGACCCTATTACCACAGGAGACTATATTTCTACAGGAGACCCTATTCCTACAGGAGACCCTATTTCTACGGGGGTCCCTATTTCTACAGGAGACTCTATTACCACAGGAGACTATATTACTACAGGAGACCTTATTTCTACAGGAGACCCTATTTCTACAGGAGACCCTATTTCTACACGAGATCCTATTTCTACAGGAAATCCTATTTCTACAGGAGACCCTATTTCTGCAGGGGACCCTATTTCTACAGGAGACCCTATTTCTACAGGAGACCCTATTTCTAGACGAGATCCTATTTCTACAGTAGACCCTATTTCTACAGGAGAACCTATTTCTACAGGGAACCTATTTCTACAGTAGACCCTATTTCTACAGGAGACGCTATTTCTACAGAAGACCCTATTTCTACAGGAGACCCTATTTCTACAGGGGACCCTATTTCTACAGGGGACCCTATTTCTACAGGAGACCCTATTTCTACACGAGATCCTATTTCTACAGAAGACCCTATTTCTACAGGAGACCCTAGGTCTACAGGAGACCCTATTTCTAAAGGAGACCCTATTTCTACAGGAGATCCTATTTCTACAAGAGACCCTATTTCTACAGGGGACCCTATTTCTAAAGAAGATCCTATTTCTACAGGAGACCCTATTTCTACAGGAGACGCAATTTCTACAATAGATCCTATTTCTACAGGAGAACCTGTTTCTACAGGGGACCCTATTTCTAAAGGAGACCCTATTTCTACAGGAGATCCTATTTCTCCACGCGACCCCATTTCTACAGGAGACCCTATTTCTACAGGAGGCACTATTTCTACAGGAGACCCTATTTCTACAGGAGACTATTTCTATAGGAGATCCTATTACTACAGGAGATCCTATTTCTACAGGGGACCCTATTTCTAAAGGAGATCCTATTTCTACAGGAGACACTATTTCTACAGGAGACGCAATTTCTACAATAGATCCTATTTCTACAGGAGAACCTATTTCTACAGGGGACCCTATTTCTACAAGAGATCCTATTTCTACAGGAGACCCTATTTCTACAGGGGACCCAATTTCTAAAGGATATCCTATTTCTACAGGAGACCCTATTTATACAGGGGACGCAATTTCTACAATAGATCCTATTTCTACAGGAGAACCTATTTCTACAAGATACTTTTTCTACAGGAGACTCTATTTCTACAGGAGATTGTTTTTCTGCAGGAGACCATATTTCTACAGGAGACCCTATTTCTACAGGAGACCCTATTTCAACAGGATATCCTATTTCTACAGGAGACCCTATTTCTACAGGAGACCCTATTTCTACAGGAGATCCTATTTCTACAGGAGACCCTATTTCTACAGGAGACCCTATTTCAACAGGACATCCTATTTCTACGGGAGACCCTATTTCTGCAGGAGAACCTATTTGTACAAGATATGTTTTCTACAGGAGACTCTATTTCTACAGGACATCGTTTTTCTACAGGAGACCCTATTTCAACAGGAGACCCTATTACCACAGGAGACTATATTTCTACAGGAGATCCTATTTCTACAGGAGACCCTATTTCGTCAGGAGACCCTATTTCCACAGGAGGCCCTATTTCTACAGAGACCCTATTTCTACAGGAGATCCTATTTCTACAGGAGATCCTATTTCTACAGGAAACCCTGTTTCGACAGGAGACTCTATTTCTACAGGAAATCCTATTTCTACAGGAGACCTTATTTCTACAGGAGACCCTATTTCTACAGGAGACCCTATTTCAACAGGATATCCTATTTCTACAGGAGATCCTATTTCTACAGGAGATCCTATTTCTACAGGAGACCCTATTTCTACGGGAGACCCTATTTCTACAGGAGATCCTATTTCTACGGGAGACTCTATTTCTGCAGGAGAACCTATTTGTACAAGATTTGTTTTCTACAGGAGACTCTATTTCTACAGGAGATCGTTTTTCTACAGGAGACCCTGTTTCAACAGGAGACCCTATTACCACAGGAGACCATATTTCTACAGGAGATCCTATTTCTACAGGAGACACTATTTCGTCAGGAGACCATATTTCAACAGGAAGTCCTATTTCTACAGGAGATCCTATTTCTACAGGAGATCCTATTTCGACAGGAAATCCTATTTCTACAGGAGACCCTATTTCTACAGGAGACACTATTTCTACAGGAGACCCTATTTCTACAGGAGATCCTATTTCTACAGGAGATCCTATTTCTACAGGAGACCCTATTTCTACAGGGGACCCTATTTCGAAAGGAGACCCTATTTCTACAGGAGATCCTATTTCTAGGGGGGAGCCTATTTCTACAGGACACCCTATTTCTAAAGGAGACTCTATTTCTACAGGAGACCCTATTTCTACAGGGGACCCTATTTCTACAGGAGACCCTATTTCTACAGGAGACCCTATTTCTACACGAGATCCTATTTCTACAGGAAATCCTATTTCTACAGGAGACCCTATTTCTACAGGGGACCCTATTTCTACAGGAGACCCTATTTCTACAGGAACCCTATTTCTACACGAGATCCTATTTCTACAGGAGACCCTATTTCTACAGGAGACCCTATTTGTACAAGATATGTTTTCTACAGGAGACTCTATTTCTACAGGACATCGTTTTTCTACAGGAGACCCTATTTCAACAGGAGACCCTATTACCACAGGAGACTATATTTCTACAGGAGATCCTATTTCTACAGGAGACCCTATTTCGTCAGGAGACCCTATTTCTACAGGAGGCCCGATTTCTACAGGAGACCCTATTTCTACAGGAGATCCTATTTCTACAGGAGATCCTACTTCTACAGGAGACCCTATTTCTACGGGGGTCCCTATTTCTACAGGAGACCCTATTACCACAGGAGACTATATTTCTACAGGAGACCCTATTCCTACAGGAGACCCTATTTCTACGGGGGTCCCTATTTCTACAGGAGACCCTATTACCACAGGAGACTATATTACTACAGGAGACCCTATTTCTACAGGAGACCCTTTTTCTACAGGAGACCCTATTTCTACACGAGATCCTATTTCTACAGGAAATCCTATTTCTACAGGAGACCCTATTTCTGCAGGGGACCCTATTTCTACAGGAGACCCTATTTCTACAGGAGACCCTATTTCTAGACGAGATCCTATTTCTACAGAAGACCCTATTTCTACAGGAGAACCTATTTCTACAGGGAACCTATTTCTACAGTAGACCCTATTTCTACAGGAGACGCTATTTCTACAGAAGACCCTATTTCTACAGGAGACCCTATTTCTACAGGGGACCCTATTTCTACAAGGGACCCTATTTCTACAGGAGACCCTATTTCTACACGAGGTCCTATTTCTACAGGAGACCCTATTTCTACAGGAGACCCTATTTCTACAAGGGACCCTATTTCTAAAGGAGACCCTATTTCTACAGGAGACCCTATTTCTACAGGAGATCGCATTTCTGCAGGAGACCCTATTTCTACAGGAGACCCTATTTCTACAGGAGATCGTATTTCTACAGGAGACCCTATTTCTACAGGAGACCCTATTTCAAAAGGGGACCCTATTTCTACAGGAGACCCTATTTCTAGGGGAGATCCTATTTCTACAGGAGACCCTATTTCTAAAGGAGACCCTATTTCTTCAGGAGACCCTATTTCTACACGAGATCCTATTTCTACAGGAGATCCTATTTCTACAGGAGACCCTATTTCTACAGGGGACCCTATTTCTAAAGGAGACCTTATTTCTACAGGAGACCCCATTTCTACAGGAGGCCGTATTTCTGCAGAAGACCCTATTTCTACGGGAGATCCGATTTCTACTGGAGATCCTATTTCTACAGGAGATCCTACTTCTACAGGAGACCCTATTTCTACAGGAGATCCTATTTCTACAGGAGTCTCTACTTCTACAGGAGACCATATTTCCACAAGACACTCTATTTCTACAGGAGGCTCTATTTCTACTGGAGATACTATTTCTACAGGAGGCCCTATTTCTACAGGAGATCCTATTTCTACTCGCCCTCAGTTGCATTCATAATTTTACAGCACGCATTTCTTCCTTAATATCTCGGGATCATTTTATTTTTTTAACCAAAAGCAACACTTGGAATATTATGAATGGGGTGCGAATATTTGTCACGGGCAAAGCGGTGAGGCAGAGGCAGACGGAGAGCATCACAAGTTCGAAGTGCAAGTTGGAGAATCATTTATAGAGATGGTCAGAAGGGGGCAACGTAAATAGAAGAGTGCCTCGAATTGATAGTCCAATTGGGTTAGCAAGGAGAAGCAGGAGTTAAATGGGCCGAATGACTTTGTGGCTTCGGCTCTTATGCTGCCGGAGGCAGGTGAAATGAATTATCATCAGGATTTTCGTTGAAACCACAACTTTACTTTGTGGTTCAATGCTTTGGATCAATAAAGGTGAGAGAGATACTCACTGGGTTCCACCGTGAGCAAGGTTCCATTTCCAAAGAATAGTTTGTTGGATACTCCATCCACAGCCATACTTGCCTGATCAAAAACCCCTGGCTGCTGAGTGATTGCTATGCCTGTTTGTCAAGTGTTAATTGGTTTCAACAGTTACCCTGCCCTCTGCCTTCAGATTCAGCAGACTACACATCAGCTCGCTCTCGTTAATCCCCAGCAGGTTTCTCTCCACATCTCTGCTGAGCACGGGTAAACTTCTGCTGGCTTTCCTTTGGGATTGATACCTGGGTGAGATTGTGCACAGAGTGGGGGTGCTCTGGGTCATTTGAACAACCCCTGCAACAGGATCCTAATTAGAACTTCAATGGAGGTGTGGAAAGGTGAGGGTAGAATCACGGACTCTTAGCAACAAAATTCAGCACTCACACAAACTCGCGCACACGCATGCACACACGCACATACAGAGATGCACACACTCACACACACACTCACACTCGCTCAGACACACTTTCACACACATACACACAATCACTCACATACACACTCTCTCTCACACACACACACACATTTGCTCAAATACTCTCACACACACACACTCACACTCGCTCAGACACACTCTCTCACACACACACTCACATTCGCTCAGACACACTTTCACACATATACACACAATCACTCACATACACACTCTCTCTCTCTCTCTCACACACACACTTGCTCAAATACTCTCTCTCACACACACTCGCTCAGGCACACTTTTCCACATATACACACACTCACTCACATACACACTCTCTCACAGACACAGACACTCACACTTGCTCAAATACTCTCACACACACACACTCACATTCGCTCAGACACACTTTCACACATATACACACAATCACTCACATACACACTCTCTCTCACACACACACACACATTTGCTCAAATACTCTCTCACACACACACTCACATTCGCTCAGACACACTTTCACACATATACACACAATCACTCACATACACACTCTCTCTCTCTCTCACACACACTTGCTCAAATACTCTCTCTCACACACACTCGCTCAGGCACACTTTTCCACATATACACACACACTCTCTCACAGACACAGACACTCACACTTGCTGAAATACTCTCACACACACACACTCACACTCGCTCAGACACTCTCTCTCTCTCACACATTCACACTCGCTCAGACACACTTACACACATACACACATACAGTCTCTCACACACACTCACACTCGCTCAGACACTCTCTCTCACACACACACACTCACACACATATACACTCTCAGACACACACACTCACACTCGCTCAGGCACACTTTCACACATATACACACACTCACGCACATACACACTCTCTCAGACACACACATGCACTCACACTCCCTCAAACACACTCTCTCTCACACACTCACTCACACTCGCTCAAACACACTCTCTCACACACACAGTCACACTTGCTCAAATACTCTCTCACACACACACTCACATTCGCTCAGAAACTTTCACACATGTACACAATCACACACATGCACACACTCTCTCACACATTCACTCGCTCAAACACCCTTTCACACATACACGTACTCTCATGCATACACACCCCCTCTCTCTCACACCCACAGTGGATCAGACACACTTTCACACATATATACACACTCACACTCTCTCACTCAGACACACTTTCACACATATACACACACTCACACACGTACACATCCCCTCTCTCTCACACACACACTCACTCGCTCAGACACACTTTTGCACATATACACACTCGCACACCAACACTTGTACACCTGCACATACACACACACACAGGCGCTCAATCACACTCCCCCAACTCACACACTCACACTCTACACAGACACGCTGATGTCTGGATCCAGTTCCTGGAACGAAGCTCATGTCAATGACAGGCGTCAGCCAGAGGAGGGCGCCAAGCGTCCATGATCGAGCCTCCATGTGAATTGAACATTGGGAACTGACATTGGGAAAGGAAGTGATCGGATTGTCAGTGATCCATAAGCAGATGTTGGTCCAAACCAGACTCCACACAGACTTTAGTTAAGGTCACGGCTGATGGTAAATGCCGTCCTGTTTAAAGCACAGAAGGAAACATTGAAACATCTGCTCTCATGTTTATATTGCAATTTGTATAACATTTGTATAGCATTAGAAATGCAGAAATGATGTCTCCAATTACTTGCGCTGAATTTATAGAAGAGAAAAGGTTCACTAAAAGATGGGGAAAAACAATGAATTAAAATTTATACTGAAATAAGACCATGTCTTCACATAGCACCAATAATCTAAATCACTTGGAAACAATCTGAAATTAACTGCCTCTCAGTTGACCTCCCCTAACAGTTCATAGAATCATTGAATCAGAAAATTTTCAGTGCAGAAGCAGGCCATTCGGCCCATCCAGTCTGCACCGGCCCTTACAAAGAGCACTCTACTGAAGCCCACGTATCTACACTCTCCCCGTAACTGGTCTGATGAGTAAGTTTGCAGACGACACAAAGGTTGGTGGAATTGCCGATAGCGATGAGGACTGTCAGAGGATACAGCAGGATTTAGATCGTTTGGAGACTTGGGCGGAGAGATGGCAGATGGAGTTGAATCCGGGCAAATGTGAGGGTTAGCATTTTGGAAGGTCTAATGCATGTAGGGAATATACAGTGAATGGTAGAACCCTCAAGAGTATTGAAAGTCAGAGAGATCTAGGAGTACAGGTTCACAGGTCACTGAAAGGGGCAACACAGGTGGAGAAGGTAGTCAAGAAGGCATACGGCACGCTTGCCTTCATTGGCCGGGGATTGAGTATAAGAATTGGCAAGTCATGTTGCAGCTGTATAGAACTTTAGTTAGGCCACACTTGGAGTAGAGTGTTCAATTCTGGTCGCCACACTACCAGAAGGATGCGGAGGCTTTAGAGAGGGTGCAGAAGAGATTTACCAGAATGTTGCCTGGTATGGAGGGCATTAGATATGAGGAGCGGTTCAATAAACTCGGTTTGTTCTCGCTGGAACGACGGAGGTTGAGGGGCGACCTGATAGAGGTCTACAAAATTATGAGGTGCATTGACAGAGTGGATAGTCAGAGGCTTTTCCCCAGGGTAGAGGGGTCAATTACTAGGGGGCAGAGGTTTAAGGTGCGAGGGGCAAGTTTAGAATAGATGTACGAGGCAGGTTTTTTACACAGAGGGCAGTGGGTGCCCGGAGCTCGCTACCGGAGGAGGTGGTGGAAGCAGGGACGATAGTGACGTTTAAGGGGCATCTTGACAAATACATGAATAGGATGGGAATAGAGGGATACGGACCCAGGAAGTGTAGGAGATTGTAGTTTAGTCGGGCAGCATGGTCGGCACGGGCTTGGAGGGCCGAAGGGCCTGTTCCTGTGCTGTACTTTTCTTTGTTCTTTGTTTGTTCTAACCCAGTAACCCCCACTTAACATTTTTTGGACACTAAGGGAAAATTAGCATGTCCAATCCACCTAACCCACACATCTTTGGACTGTGGGAGGAAACCGGAACACCCGGAGGAAACCCACGCAGACACGGGGAGGACGTGCAGACTCCGCACAGACAGTGACCCAGCGGGGAATCGAACCTGGGACCCTGGAGCTGTGAAGCAACTGTGGACCCATGTTCCTTTAGCTCTGTCTTGTGTCATGTGCCAGGGTTTATAGAACCCCAAAGTGCATTATGGAGTTCACCTGACCCACAACCTTTAATAGATTGCGCTATGGGGAGCACACGCCCATTCTACAGGTGTGGTACAACAGAAATGGAAAAGTATTTTTAAAAACCAAACAATGTTTATTCTATGAACTCAAATTAACCTTTTCAAAACATACAGTGAGCATCTTAGCAACCATCAATTCAAATACAACCCCCAAAGACTACAACGCTAAGTAATCCTTTAAGCTTTCCTTTTAACACCCATATGACTTAAAACACCTTTCACCAGAAGCACATCAGGTTAAAGTGACTACTGTTATTAGTTTTAAATCACCAGGATCGATTTACAGCCTTTAGATTACAGAGAGAGATTCAAGCGCCTTCTGGCTGTGACTGCAGCTATCCAGCTCCGAAAACGAAACTAAAACACACCCCGCAGCAAACAGCCTAAAACGAAAGTAAAAAACTGACAGACAGCCCAGCTCCACCCACTCTCTGACATCACTGCAGTCATGAACACCCATTTCTTAAAGGTACTCTCACATGACACTTGGGTTCAACAGCAGATGATTTTCCAGAGTGGGATTGGTTCACACAGAATGCTGCTCGTCTGTCCAATGATCCTTGCTCTCTGCTGAGATCTCCAACGGCCTCGTTCAGTATGTTCAGTGGCCCATTAAGTGAGTGATTTTCCCTTGACCGTTCCATTGTCTCATCCAACCTCTTTAGAACTGCTCTCTCCCAGAACCGTTTAACCTCATCTCTGTACATTAACTTTGAGATGAAATAAAATTACACTTACTGTGCCCATCTTTTTTAGTTCTGGTTACCCTAATATAGTGAAGTAGGCCATCTTCCAAGACCATATTTTTATCTCATCTCATCAAACATTCTTCAATTATGAAACTGTTTTATTGGTCTGATTGGCACCGTTTAACATTTATTGGACTGATTGGCACCGTTTATAATGTGCCCACAATGCAGAAGGGGACACCCGGATGGACATTCGTTTAAATCCCCTTCTGCACAGCTGGGAGACCTTTAATTCGAAATTGATGGAAGACCCTTGTTCTGCCCAGCAACAGCACGAAGCTGCATCTTCATGATGGAAACACTTGTTCTGCCCAGCAACAGCACGAAGCTGCATCTTCATGATGGAAGACACTTGTTCTGCCCAGCAACAGCACGAAGCTGCATCTTAATGATGGAAGACACTTGTTCTGCCCAGCAACAGCACGAAGCTGCATCTTAAAACGGCCCCATTGCCAGGAGATCGGGATATCTGCGAGTCAAGACCCTGGCAGCGGGATATATAGCACAACTGTATTGCAAAGACTTATGAAAGAATGAAATAATATACTAACAAAATGGCCAAGGCAGGCAAAGAAACCAGAATAGAAGGAATCAAAGAAATGTATAGATTAGATTAGCGTCCCCTACACACACAGCAGGACAAAGATGACATTAACACCTCATCTAGCAAAAACAGAAACAAAAGTATAGCACAGCCACAGACATCGGAGGTCGATTTAGTTAAGGAGACACATCAGGGAGATAATGGAAAACACATTTGAGAAGGGAGGGACACCGGAGCGAGCACAGATAATCTCATCAACACAGACACACCATACAGATGCAAATTGACAAGGGACGGACACCGGAGCGAGCACAGATAATCTCATCAACACGGACGCACACCATACAGATGCAAATTGACAAAGATGCATATTCTCAGTTTAAACCTGTCTGAGAGATCTAAATCAAAACTACCCTTTAACTATTATGTATGAGCAAATGTTCCCGCTCGAATTTGGATTCCTATAAAAAGCCAGAGCGAATGTGTAATTGTCGAGGTCAACGTGGCCAAGCCACTGTTTCTGAGCTGGCTGCGTGGGTCTCCCTGAAGGCTTCAGTAATTGTACAATAAAGAACAACGCTTTGAACCTTGCCTTGTGACTCGGCCTCTTGAATGCACTGGTACAAGGGATTTTTCCCTACAACAATAGCAAGGATGTTGTTAAACTAGAAAGAGTGCAGACGAGATTTACGAGGATGCTACCAGTACTTGATGATCTGAGTTATAAGGAGAGGCTGGATAGATTTATAGATTTTATAGATTTATAAATTTATAGAATTTGCAGTGCTGAAGGAGGCCATTCGGCCCATCGAGTCTGCACCGGCCCTTGGAAAGAGCACCCTACCCTAGCCCACACTTCCACCCTATCCCCGTTACCCAGTAACCTCACTTAACCTTTTTGGAGACTAAGGGCAATTTAGCACGGCCAATCCACCGAACCTGCACATCTTTGGACAGTGGGACGAAACCGGGGCACCCGGAGGAAACTCACGCACACACGGGGAGGATGTGCAGACTCCGCACAGACAGTGATCCAAGCTGGGAATCGAACCTGGGACCCTGGAGCTGTGGAGCAACTGTGCTAGCCACTATGCTAACGTGCTGGCTATAGGCTAGGACATTTTTTTCCCTGGAGCGTTGGAGGCTTATGGGTGATCTTATAGACGTCTATAAAAGAATGAGGAGCATAGAGAAGGTGGACAGTCAACATATTTTCCCAAAGGTAGAGACGTCTCGAACGTGGGGGGCATAGGTTTAAGGTGAGAGGGGAGAGATACAAAAGAGACCAGAGGGGACATTTCTTCACACAGAGGGTGGTGAGCATCTGCATGGGTAGAGGCGGGTACAATTTTTTCCTTTAAAAAGCAGTTAGACAGTTACATGGGCAGGGTTGGCACAGAGGGATATAGGCCAAATGTGGGCAAATGGGACTAGCTTAGAGATAGAAACTGGGCGGCATGGACCAGCTGGGCTGAAGGGCCTGTTTCCATGCTGGAAACATCTATGACGCTATGATACATTTCTTTCATACCTTGCACATCTTACCGTTTAATCGCAGCAACCCATTCAAAGTCTTTTCTCATTCTGAAACCGTCCTTACGGAATTCAGAAGGTTGCAAGAAGATATTATCAGGTTGGTCAGGTGGGCAGATCAGTGGCAGATGTAAGAAGATAGAGGGTGGTGGTTGATGGGAAATGTTCAGCCTGGAGTTCAGTCACCAGTGGTGTACCACAAGGATCTGTTTTGGGGCCACTGCTGTTTGTCATTTTTATAAATGACCTGGACGAGGGCGTAGAAGGATGTTGCAGGTTACAGAGGGACATAGTTGAGCTGCAGAGCTGGGCTGAGAAGTGGCAAATGGAGTTTAATGCAGAAAAGTGTGAGGTGATTCATTTTGGAAGGAGTAACAGGAATACAGAGTACTGGGCTAATGGTAAGATTCTTGGCAGTTTGGATGAGCAGAGAGATCTCGGTGTCCATGTACATAGATCCCTGAAAGTTGCCACCCAGGTTGATAGGGTTGTTAAGAAGGTGTACGGTGTGTTACATAAGAACATAAGAACTAGGAGCAGGAGTCGTCCATTTGGCCCCTCGAGCCTGCTCCACCATTCAATGAGATCATGGCTGATCTTTTGTGACTCAGCTCCACTTTCCGGCCCGAACACCATAACCCTTAATCCCTTTATTCTTCAAAAAACTATCTATCTTTATCTTAAAAACATTTAATGAAGGAGCCTCTACTGCTTCACTGGGCAAGGAAATCCAAGGATTCACAATACTTTCAGTGAAGAAGTTCCTCCTAAACTCAGTCCTAAATCTACTTCCCCTTATTTTGAGGCTCTGTCCCCTAGTTCTGCTTTCACCCGCCAGTGGAAACAACCTGCCCACATCTATCCTATCTATTCCCTTCATAATCTTATATGTTTCTATAAGATCCCCCCTCATCCTTCTAAATTCCAACGAGTACAGTCCCAGTCTACTCAACCTCTCCTCGTAATCCAACCACTTCAGCTCTGGGATTAACCGAGTGAATCTCCTCTGCACACCCTCCAGTGCCAGTAAGTCCTTTCTCAGGTAAGGAGACCAAAACTGCCCTTGTGTAGATGGGCTTTAGATTGGTTTCACAGGTCGGCGCAACATCGAGGGCCGAAGTGCCTATACTGCGCTGTAATGTTCTATAGATGGAGTTTAACCCTGGAAAGTGTGAGATGATGCACTTTAACCGTGAGGGCTCTAACTCTGGAATTCTTTTCCTAAATCCTCCTGCCTCAGTACCTCATTCCCCTCCATTAAGACCTTGGATGACTGGGTGCAGTTTGCACACTCTCCCCTCCGGGTGCTCCGGTTTTCTCCCACAGTCCAAAGAAGCGAAAGTTAGGTGCATTGGCCGTGCTGAATTGCTCCTTCGTGTCCAACAGTGAGCTGGGGTTGCAGGGTTACCGGAATGGGGAGTGCGGCAGCAGGGCTGACCCACTGCGCCACACTGCAGCCCAATGCATTTACATCCAGACAGAGAGAGAGAGAGTGGCACAAGGACAGGCAGGCAGGCAGAGCAGGGAACAGCGCACACGCGCCGCAGCGGCAGTGGCAAGTCATGAACCAGTGGCGCTGTGAGCGCGGCAAGTCATTAACCAGTCGCACTTTCAAACTGGTTCATGACTTGTCACTCGCACTTGGCGGCTGCGCTGGGCTAGAATGAGTGTGGGCGGGCTTAATATCCGCCCCCCGGGCCGATTTGACAGGCAGGCCGCCTCTGGGAGCTTCCTGGATGGGGTGGGACAGCAACTCGGTCCCCGTCGCTCCCGGTGCCCGAGGGAAGGGGAGAAGACCGGTTCCGAGGGTGCACCTTTCCCGGGGAGGAGGTTCAGATTCACTCCCTTAGGGAAGGTGCTCCTTTCCCGGGGAAACGGTTCAGATTCACTCCCTTAGACTGTGGCCGGGAGAGAGCGCTCCTTTCCCGGGGACACGGTTCAGATTCACCCCCTTAGACTGTGGCCGGGAGAGAGCGCTCCTTTCCCGGGGACACGGTTCAGATTCACCCCCTTAGACTGTGGCCGGGAGAGAGCGCTCCTTTCCCGGGGACACGGTTCAGATTCACCCCCTTAGACTGTGGCCGGGAGAGAGCGCTCCTTTCCCGGGGAGCAGGTTCAGATTCACCCCCTTAGACTGTGGCCGGGAGAGAGCGCTCCTTTCCCGGGGACACGGTTCGGATTCACCAGACCGACAGGGAGACAGACAGGGGGTGGAGGGAGAGAGAGGCTTTCTCTCTCTCTCTCTCTCGGTCAGCGCTGCGACCGGCTTTGCAGTTAAATGAAGCGTCTCTGCAGCTTGGCCGCTGTCTCGTCCATGAAAGTTTGCCGGACCCGCAGAGGAGAAAAGTATCACTCATAAGTTGACAGGGGTGGGTGGGCGGGGTCAGTGTGGTGGGCGGGGTCTAGAGAAGGAAGGGGGCCTACGGTGAGGGGGCGGGGCTTCAGGGTAGGGGCGTGGTCTCGGGGGGCCTACGGAGAGTGGGCGGGGCCTCTAGGGAGGGGCCGTGGCCTCCAGAGAGGAGGCGGGGTCTCTTTAGGGGCGTGGTCTCCAGAGAGTGGGCGGGGCTTAGGGCTAGGGGCGTGGGCGGGGAGGAGGGGGCGCGGTCTCCAAAGAGGGGGACGGGGTCTCTTTAGGGGCGTGGTCTCTTGAGAAGGGGCGTGGTCTCTTCAGGGGGCGGGGTCTCTTAAGGGGGCGGGGTCTAGGGGCAGGGGCGTGGTCTAGGAGAGGGGCGGGGTCACGGAGGAGGGGGTGTGGTCTCCAGAGAGTGGGCGTGGTCTCTTGTTAGGGGCGTGGACTCGCCAGGGGGCGGGGACCAAGAATGGGGGCGTGGTCTCCAATAATGGGGCGGGGTCTCTTGAGAAGGGGTGTGGTCTCTTGTGAGGCGGCGTGATCTCGCTAAGGGGCGGGGTCTAGGAGCAGGGGCGTGGTCTGGGGCGGCCGGGTCACGGAGGAGGGGGCGTGGTCTCCAGAGAGTGGGCGTGGTCTCTTGTTAGGGGCGTGGACTCGCCAGGGAGCGGGGTCCAAGAATGGGGGCGTGGTCTCGGAGGAGGGGACGTGGTCTCCAATAATGGGGCGTGGTCTCTTGAGAAGGGACGTGGTCTCTTGTGAGGCGGCGTGGTCTCGCTAAGGGGCGGGGTCTAGGAGCAGGGGCGTGGTCTGGGGCGGCCGGGTCACGGAGGAGGGGGCGTGGTCTCCAGAGAGTGGGCGTGGTCTCTTGTTAGGGGCGTGGAATCGCCAGGGAGCGGGGTCCAAGAATGGGGCGTGGTCTCGGAGGAGGGGACGTGGTCTCCAATAATGGGGCGTGGTCTCTTGAGAAGGGACGTGGTCTCTTGTGAGGCGGCGTGGTCTCGCTAAGGGGCGGGGTCTAGGAGCAGGGGCGTGGTCTGGGGGGCGGGTCACGGAGGAGGGGGCGGGGTCTCCAGAGAGTGGGCGTGGTCTCTTGCTCGGTGCGTGGACTCGCCAGCGGGTGGGGTCCAACAATGGGGGCGTGGTTTCGGAGGAGGAGCCGTAGTCTCCAACGGTTGGGTGGGGTCTCGTTAGGGGCGTGGTCTCTTGAGTGGGTGGGGTTTAGGGGTAGGGCGTGGTCTCGGAGGAGTGGGCACGGTTTCTTGAGGGGGCGTGGTCTCGCTAAGGGGCGGGGTCTAGGGACAGGGGCGCGGTCTAGGAGGGGGCGGAGCCACGGAGGAGGGGGCGGGGTCTCGCCAGGGGGCGGGGTCTAGGAATGGGGCGTGGTCTCGGAGGAGCGGGCGTGGTCTCCAATGACAGGGCGGGGTTTCTTTAGGGGCGTGATCACTTGAGTGGGCGGGGTTTAGGGGTAGAGGCGTGGTCTCGCTAAGACGCGTGTTCTGGGAGAGGGGGCGGGGCCGCTTAAGAGTGGGCAGGGCTTAAGCGTGGGGGCGTGGTATCGGAGGAGTGGGCGTGGTCTCTAGAGAAGGGGCGGGGCTTAGGGGTAGGGGCGTGGCCTCGCTAAGTTGCGTGGTCTGGGAGAGTGGGCGGGGCTTAAGCGTGGGGACGTGGTGTCGGAGGAGTGGGCGCGGTTAAAGGGGTCACTTTCAAAATGAGCCTGCTCCCCATTCCTGCTGGAGATAAAGAGGATTCACTGCAGCCAGAGGGGGCGTTAATCTGTGGGATTAGTGACCGCAAGGTTTATGAACATAGGAGTCAGCAACAGGAGTAGAGAGCAGTGTTGCTGGGGTCATGGAGTTTATTCAAAACTCGTTTACATAGATTTCAGGTTGAGGAGGAAGTCGAGGGTGACGCGAGACAGGCGGCAAAGTGGGTCAAAATCCACAATCGGACCGCCCATTGCATTAATAATAATCATCATTATTGTCACAAGTAGGCTTGCATTTACACTGCAATGAAGTTACTGTGAAAAGCCCCCAGTCGCCACACTCCGGCGTCTGTTCGGGTACACAGAGGGAGAATTCAGAATGTCCAATCCAACTAACCTGCACGTCTTTTGGGACTTGTGGGAGGAAACTAGAGCTCCCGGGGGAAACCCACGCAGACACGGGGAGAACGTGCAGACACCGCACAGACAGTGACCCAAGCCAGGAATCGAACCTGAGACCCTGGCGCTGTGAAGCAACAGTGCAAACCACTGTACACCCAATAATAGCAAGATAATAATCGCTTATTGTCACAAGTAGGCTTCAATGAAGTTACTGTGAAAAGCCCCTAGTCGCCACATTCCGGCGCCTGTTCGGGGAGGCTGGTACGGGAATTGAACCCGCGCTGCTGGTCTTGTTCTGCATTACAAGCCAGCTGTTCAGCCCACTATGCTAATTTGAATGGTAGAGAAGTCTGGAGGGGCCGAATGTCCCACTCCTCCTATTCCTTACATTCTGATGCACTTCTGAACGTGGCCTGTGCATTTAAACTGTTGGGTGTCTTGGCTCCGTTACCACATTTGAACGGATATTTTCCAAGAAGTGTGTGACCTCCTAATTCTTCCCCGAAACAGAGTACTTCCCCACACACTCACACACTGAAATTCCTCTGTGTATTCTGCGGTCAGGTCTCAAGCCGTTTTTGGAATGTGTCTTGCATTCTGAGCTCAGGTTGGCGAATGGGGTGTCACTGGGGAGCTCTTTTAGAGGGCCAGCACGGACCCTGTGGGCCGAAAGGCCTCCTGCTTCGTGTTGGACACTGCAACGGTTCCAAGGGCCGTTGATATGTTCAGCTTCGATACAAAACTCTATCACAATAATCATTATTGGAGGAAAATGTAACTGGTCTGATTAGTAAGTTTGCAGACGACACAAAGGTTGGTGGAATTGCCGATAGCGATGAGGACTGTCCGAGGATACAGCAGGAATTAGATTGTTTGGAGACTTGGGCAGAGAGATGGCAGACGGAGTTTAATCTGGACAAATGTGAGGTAATGCATTTTGGAAGGTCGAATGCAGGTAGGGAATATACAATGAATGGTAGAACCCTCAAGAGTATTGACAGTCAGAGAGATCTAGGTGTACAGGTCCACAGGTCATTGAAAGGGGCAACACAGGTGGAGAAGGTAGTCAAGGAGGCATACGGCATGCTTGCCTTCATTGGCCGGAGCATTGAGTGTAAGAATTGGCAAGTCATGTTGCAGCTGTGTAGAACCTTAGTTAGGCCACACTTGGAGTATAGTGTTCAATTCTGGTCGCCACACGACCAGATGTGGATGTGGAAGCTTTAGAGAGGGCGCAGAAGAGATTTACCAGGATGTTGCCTGGTATGGAGGGCATTAGCCATGAAGAGCGTTTGAATAAACTCGGTTTGTTCTCACTGGAATGACGGAGGTTGAGGGGCGACCTGATAGAGGTCTACAAAATTATTGAGGGGAATAGACCGAGTGGATAGTCAGAGGCTTTTCCCCAGGGTAGAGGGGTCAATTACTAGGGGGCAGAGGTTTAAGGTGCGAGTGGCAAGGTTTAGAGGAGATGTACGAGGCACGTTTTTTACACAGAGGGTAGTGGGTGCCTGGAACTCGCTGCCGGAGGAGGTGGTGGAAGCAAGGACGATAGTGACGTTTAAGGGGCATCTTGACAAATACATGAATAGGATGGGAATAGAGGGATATGGACCCAGGATGTGTAGAAGATTGTAGTTTAGTCGGGCAGCATGGTCGGCACAGGCTTGGAGGGCCGAAGGGCCTGTTCTTGTGCTGCACTTTTCTCTGTTCTTCGTCACAAGTGGAGACCACGCCCACGCCCGCTTCGAAGCTGCGGTTAGTGTTATAGAGCAATGGGGCCCCATCTGTGTATTGAACTTTGCAGATATGGTGCTCCGGTTTCCTCCCACAGTCCAAAGAAGCGAAAGTTAGGTGCATTGGCCGTGCTGAATTGCTCCTTCGTGTCCAACAGTGAGCTGGGGTTGCAGGGTTACCGGAATGGGGAGTGCGGCAGCAGGGCTGCCCCACTGCGCCACACTGCAGCCCAATGCCAGCTGTGTTGAGCACTTTCCAAAATGTGACAAGCATTTACATCCAGACAGAGAGAGAGAGAGAGAGAGAGTGGCACAAGGACAGGCAGACAGGCAGAGCAGGGAACAGCACACACGCGCCGCAGCGGCAGTGGCAAGTCATGAACCAGTGGCGCTGTGAGCGCGGCAAGTCATTAACCAGTCGCACTTTCAAACTGGTTCATGACTTGTCACTCGCACTTGGCGGCTGCGCTGGGCTAGAATGAGTGTGGGCGGGCTTAATATCCGCCCCCCGGGCCGATTTGACAGGCAGGCCGCCTCTGGGAGCTTCCTGGATGGGGTGGGACCGCAACTCGGTCCCCATCGCTCCCGGTCCCCGAGGGAAGGGCAGAAGACCGGTTCCGAGGGTGCACCTTTCCCGGGGAGGAGGTTCAGATTCACTCCCTTAGGGAAGGTGCTCCTTTCCCGTGGAGGAGGTTCAGATTCACTCCCTTAGGGAAGGTGCTCCTTTCCCGGGGACACGGTTCAGATTCACCCCCTTAGACTGTGGCCGGGAGAGAGCGCTCCTTTCCCGGGGACACGGTTCAGATTCACCCCCTTAGACTGTGGCCGGGAGGGAGCGCTCCTTTCCCGGGGACACGGTTCGGATTCACCAGACCGACAGGGAGACAGACAGGGGGTGGAGGGAGAGAGAGGCTTTCTCTCTCTCTCTCTCTCTCTCTCGGTCAGCGCTGCGACCGGCTTTGCAGTTAAATGAAGCGTCTCTGCAGCTTGGCCGCTGCCTCGTCCATGAAAGTTTGCCGGACCCGCAGAGGAGAAAAGTATCACTCATAAGTTGACAGGGGTGGGTGGGCGGGGTCAGTGTGGTGGGCGGGGTCTAGAGAAGGAAGGGGGCCTGCGGCGATGGGGCGGGGCTTCAGGGTAGGGGCGTGGTCTCGGGGGGGCCTACGGAGAGTGGGCGGGGCCTCTAGGGAGGGGCCGTGGCCTCCAGCGAGGAGGCGGGGTCTCTTTAGGGGCGTGGTCTCCAGAGAGTGGGCGGGGCTTAGGGCTTGGAGCGTGGGCGGGGGGGAGGAGGGGGCGCGGTCTCCAAAGAGGGGGACGGTGTCTCTTTAGGGGCGTGGTCTCTTGAGAAGGGGCGTGGTCTCTTCAGGGGGCGGGGTCTCTTCAGGGGGCGGGGTCTAGGGGCAGGGGCGTGGTCTAGGAGAGGGGCGAGGTCACGGAGGAGGGGGCGTGCTCTCCAGAGAGTGGGCGTGGTCTCTTGTTAGGGGCGTGGACTCGCCAGGGGGCGGGGACCAAGAATGGGGGCGTGGTCTCCAATAATGGGGCGGGGTCTCTTGAGAAGGGGCGTGGTCTCTTGTGAGGCGGCGTGGTCTCGCTAAGGGGCGGGGTCTAGGAGCAGGGGCGTGGTCTGGGGCGGCCGGGTCACGGAGGAGGGGGCGTGGTCTCCAGAGAGTGGGCGTGGTCTCTTGTTAGGGGCGTGGACTCGCCAGGGAGCGGGGTCCAAGAATGGGGGCGTGGTCTCAGAGGAGGGACGTGGTCTCCAATAATGGGGCGTGGTCTCTTGAGAAGGGACGTGGTCTCTTGTGAGGCGGCGTGGTCTCGCTAAGGGGCGGGGTCTAGGAGCAGGGGCGTGGTCTGGGGGGGCGGGTCACGGAGGAGGGGGCGCGGTCTCCAGAGAGTGGGCGTGGTCTCTTGCTAGGTGCGTGGACTCGCCAGCGGGTGGGGTCCAACAATGGGGGCGTGGTCTCGGAGGAGGAGGCGTGGTCTCCAATGATTGGGTGGGGTCTCGTTAGGGGCGTGGTCTCTTGAGTGGGTGGGGTTTAGGGGTAGGGCGTGGTCTCGGAGGAGTGGGCGCGGTTTCTTGAGGGGACGTGGTCTCGCTAAGGGGCGGGGTCTAGGGACAGGGGCGCGGTCTAGGAGGGGGCGGGGCCACGGAGGAGGGGGCGGGGTCACGCAGGGGGCGGGGTCTAGGAATGGGACGTGGTCTCGGAGGAGCGGGCGTGGTCTCCAATGACAGGGCGGGGTCTCTTTAGGGGCGTGATCACTTGAGTGGGCGGGGTTTAGGGGTAGAGGCGTGGTCTCGCTAAGACGCGTGTTCTAGGAGAGGGGGCGGGGCCGCTTAAGGGTGGGCAGGGCTTAAGCGTGGGGGCGTGGTATCGGGGGAGTGGGCGTGGTCTCTAGAGAAGGGGCGGGGCTTAGGTGTAGGGGCGTGGCCTCGCTAAGTTGCGTGGTCTGGGAGAGTGGGCGGGGCTTAAGCGTGGGGACGTGGTGTCGGAGGAGTGGGCGTGGTTAAAGGGGTCACTTTCAAAATGAGCCTGCTCCCCATTCCTGCTGGAGATAAAGAGGATTGACTGCAGCCAGAGGGGGCGTTAATCTGTGGGATCAGTGACCGCAAGGTTTATGAACATAGGAGCCAGCAACAGGAGTAGAGAGCAGTGTTGCTGTGGACATGGAGTTTATTCAAAACTCGTTTACATAGATTTCAGGTTGAGGAGGAAGTCGAGGGTGACGCGAGACAGGCGGGAAAGTGGGTCAAAATCCACAATCGGACCGCCCATTGCATTAATAATAATAATCATTATTGTCACAAGTAGGCTTGCATTAACACTGCAATGAAGTTACTGTGAAAAGCCCCTAGTCGCCACACTCCGGCGTCTGTTCGGGTACACAGAGGGAGAATTCAGAATGTCCAGTCCAACTAACCTGCACGTCTTTCGGGACTTGTGGGAGGAAACTAGAGCTCCCGGGGGAAACCCACGCAGACACGGGGAGAACGTGCAGACACCGCACAGACAGTGACCCAAGCCGGGAATCCAACCTGAGACCCTGGCGCTGTGAAGCAACAGTGCAAACCACTGTACACCCAATAATAGCAACATAATAATCGCTTGTCACAAGTAGGCTTCAATGAAGTTACTGTGAAAAGCCCCTAGTCGCCACATTCCGGCACCTGTTCGGAGAGGCTGGTACGGGAATTGAACCCGCGCTGCTGGTCTTGTTCTGCATTACAAGCCAGCTGTTCAGCCCACTATGCTAATTTGAATGGTAGAGAAGTCTGGAGGGGCCGAATGGCCCACTCCTCCTATTCCTTACATTCTGATGCACTTCTGAACGTGGCCTGTGCATTTAAACTGTTGGGTGTCTTGGCTCCGTTACCACATTTGAACGGATATTTTCCAAGAAGTGTGTGACCTCCTAATTCTTCCCCGAAACAGAGTACTTCCCCACACACTCACACACTGAAATTCCTCTGTGTATTCTGCGGTCAGGTCTCAAGCCGTTTTTGGAATGTGTCTTGCATTCTGAGCTCAGGTTGGCGAATGGGGTGTCACTGGGGAGCTCTTTTAGAGGGCCAGCACGGACCCTGTGGGCCGAAAGGCCTCCTGCTTCGTGTTGGACGCTGCAACGGTTCCAAGGGCCGTTGATATGTTCAGCTTCGATACAAAACTCTATCACAATAATCATTATTGGAGGAAAATGTAACTGGTCTGATTAGTAAGTTTGCAGACGACACAAAGGTTGGTGGAATTGCCGATAGCGATGAGGACTGTCCGAGGATACAGCAGGATTTAGATTGTTTGGAGACTTGGGCAGAGAGATGGCAGATGGAGTTTAATCTGGACAAATGTGAGGTAATGCATTTTGGAAGGTCGAATGCAGGTAGGGAATATACAATGAATGGTAGAACCCTCAAGAGTATTGACAGTCAGAGAGATCTAGGTGTACAGGTCCACAGGTCATTGAAAGGGGCAACACAGGTGGAGAAGGTAGTCAAGGAGGCATACGGCATGCTTGCCTTCATTGGCCGGAGCATTGAGTATAAGAATTGGCAAGTCATGTTGCAGCTGTGTAGAACCTTAGTTAGGCCACACTTGGAGTATAGTGTTCAATTCTGGTCGCCACACGACCAGATGTGGATGTGGAAGCTTTAGAGAGGGCGCAGAAGAGATTTACCAGGATGTTGCCTGGTATGGAGGGCATTAGCCATGAAGAGCGTTTGAATAAACTCGGTTTGTTCTCACTGGAATGACGGAGGTTGAGGGGCGACCTGATAGAGGTCTACAAAATTATTGAGGGGAATAGACCGAGTGGATAGTCAGAGGCTTTTCCCCAGGGTAGAGGGGTCAATTACTAGGGGGCAGAGGTTTAAGGTGCGAGTGGCAAGGTTTAGAGGAGATGTACGAGGCACGTTTTTTACACAGAGGGTAGTGGGTGCCTGGAACTCGCTGCCGGAGGAGGTGGTGGAAGCAAGGACGATAGTGACGTTTAAGGGGCATCTTGACAAATACATGAATAGGATGGGAATAGAGGGATATGGACCCAGGATGTGTAGAAGATTGTAGTTTAGTCGGGCAGCATGGTCGGCACAGGCTTGGAGGGCCGAAGGGCCTGTTCTTGTGCTGCACTTTTCTCTGTTCTTCGTCACAAGTGGAGACCACGCCCACGCCCGCTTCGAAGCTGCGGTTAGTGTTATAGAGCAATGGGGCCCCATCTGTGTATTGAACTTTGCAGATATGGTGCTCCGGTTTCCTCCCACAGTCCAAAGAAGCGAAAGTTAGGTGCACTGGCCGTGCTGAATTGCTCCTTCGTGTCCAACAGTGAGCTGGGGTTGCAGGGTTACCGGAATGGGGAGTGCGGCAGCAGGGCTGACCCACTGCGCCACACTGCAGCCCAATGCCAGCTGTGTTGAGCACTTTCCAAAATGTGACAAGCATTTACATCCAGACAGAGAGAGAGAGAGAGAGAGAGTGGCACAAGGACAGGCAGGCAGGCAGAGCAGGGAACAGCACACACGCGCCGCAGCGGCAGTGGCAAGTCATGAACCAGTGGCGCTGTGAGCGCGGCAAGTCATTAACCAGTCGCACTTTCAAACTGGTTCATGACTTGTCACTCGCACTTGGCGGCTGCGCTGGGCTAGAATGAGTGTGGGCGGGCTTAATATCCGCCCCCCGGGCCGATTTGACAGGCAGGCCGCCTCTGGGAGCTTCCTGGATGGGGTGGGACAGCAACTCGGTCCCCATCGCTCCCGGTCCCCGAGGGAAGGGGAGAAGACCGGTTCCGAGGGTGCACCTTTCCCGGGGAGGAGGTTCAGATTCACTCCCTTAGGGAAGGTGCTCCTTTCCCGTGGAGGAGGTTCAGATTCACTCCCTTAGGGAAGGTGCTCCTTTCCCGGGGACACGGTTCAGATTCACTCCCTTAGACTGTGGCCGGGAGAGAGCGCTCCTTTCCCGGGGACACGGTTCGGATTCACCCCCTTAGACTGTGGCCGGGAGGGAGCGCTCCTTTCGCGGGGACACGGTTCGGATTCACCAGACCGACAGGGAGACAGACAGGGGGTGGAGGGAGAGAGAGGCTTTCTCTCTCTCTCTCTCTCTCTCGGTCAGCGCTGCGACCGGCTTTGCAGTTAAATGAAGCGTCTCTGCAGCTTGGCCGCTGTCTCGTCCATGAAAGTTTGCCGGACCCGCAGAGGAGAAAAGTATCACTCATAAGTTGACAGGGGTGGGTGGGCGGGGTCAGTGTGGTGGGCGGGGTCTAGAGAAGGAAGGGGGCCTGCGGCGATGGGGCGGGGCTTCAGGGTAGGGGCGTGGTCTCGGGGGGGCCTACGGAGAGTGGGCGGGGCCTCTAGGGAGGGGCCGTGGCCTCCAGCGAGGAGGCGGGGTCTCTTTAGGGGCGTGGTCTCCAGAGAGTGGGCGGGGCTTAGGGCTTGGGGCGTGGGCGGGGGGGAGGAGGGGGCGCGGTCTCCAAGGAGGGGGACGGGGTCACTTTAGGGGCGTGGTCACTTGAGAAGGGGCGTGGTCTCTTCTGGGGGCGGGGTCTCTTCAGGGGGCGGGGTCTAGGGGCAGGGGCGTGGTCTAGGAGAGGGGCGAGGTCACGGAGGAGGGAGCGTGGTCTCCAGAGAGTGGGCGTGGTCTCTTGTTAGGGGCGTGGACTCGCCAGGGGGCGGGGACCAAGAATGGGGGCGTGGTCTCCAATAATGGGGCGGGGTCTCTTGAGAAGGGGCGTGGTCTCTTGTGAGGCGGCGTGGTCTCGCTAAGGGGCGGGGTCTAGGAGCAGGGGCGTGGTCTGGGGCGGCCGGGTCACGGAGGAGGGGGCGTGGTCTCCAGAGAGTGGGCGTGGTCTCTTGTTAGGGGCGTGGACTCGCCAGGGAGCGGGGTCCAAGAATGGGGGCGTGGTCTCGGAGGAGGGGACGTGGTCTCCAATAATGGGGCGTGGTCTCTTGAGAAGGGACGTGGTCTCTTGTGAGGCGGCGTGGTCTCGCTAAGGGGCGAGGTCTAGGAGCAGGGGCGTGGTCTGGGGGGGGCGGGTCACGGAGGAGGGGGCGTGGTCTCCAGAGAGTGGGCGTGGTCTCTTGCTAGGTGCGTGGACTCGCCAGCGGGTGGGGTCCAACAATGGGGGCGTGGTCTCGGAGGAGGAGGCGTGGTCTCCAATGATTGGGTGGGGTCTCGTTAGGGGCGTGGTCTCTTGAGTGGGTGGGGTTTAGGGGTAGGGCGTGGTCTCTGAGGAGTGGGCGCGGTTTCTTGAGGGGACGTGGTCTCGCTAAGGGGCGGGGTCTAGGGACAGGGGCGCGGACTAGGAGGGGGCGGAGCCACGGAGGAGGGGGCGGGGTCTCGCCAGGGGGAGGGGTCTAGGAATGGTGCGTGGTCTCGGAGCAGCGGGCGTGGTCTCCAATGACAGGGCGGGGTATCTTTAGGGGCGTGATCACTTGAGTGGGCGGGGTTTAGGGGTAGCGGCGTGGTCTCGCTAAGACGCGTGTTCTGGGAGAGGGGGCGGGGCCGCTTAAGAGTGGGCAGGGCTTAAGCGTGGGGGCGTGGTATCGGAGGAGTGGGCGTGGTCTCTAGAGAAGGGGCGGGGCTTAGGGGTAGGGGCGTGGCCTCGCTAAGTTGCGTGGTCTGGGAGAGTGGGCGGGGCTTAAGCGTGGGGACGTGGTGTCGGAGGAGTGGGCGCGGTTAAAGGGGTCACTTTCAAAATGAGCCTGCTCCCCATTCCTGCTGGAGATAAAGAGGATTCACTGCAGCCAGAGGGGGCGTTAATCTGTGGGATCAGTGACCGCAAGGTTTATGAACATAGGAGCCAGCAACAGGAGTAGAGAGCAGTGTTGCTGGGGTCATGGAGTTTATTCAAAACTCGTTTACATAGATTTCAGGTTGAGGAGGAAGTCGAGGGTGACGCGAGACAGGCGCGAAAGTGGGTCAAAATCCACAATCGGACCGCCCATTGCATTAATAATAATAATCATTATTGTCACAAGTAGGCTTGCATTAACACTGCAATGAAGTTACTGTGAAAAGCCCCTAGTCGCCACACTCCGGCGTCTGTTCGGGTCCACAGAGGGAGAATTCAGAATGTCCAGTCCAACTAACCTGCACGTCTTTCGGGACTTGTGGGAGGAAACTAGAGCTCCCGGGGGAAACCCACGCAGACACGGGGAGAACGTGCAGACACCGCACAGACAGTGACCCAAGCCAGGAATCGAACCTGAGACCCTGGCGCTGTGAAGCAACAGTGCAAACCACTGTACACCCAATAATAGCAACATAATAATCGCTTATTGTCACAAGTAGGCTTCAATGAAGTTACTGTGAAAAGCCCCTAGTCGCCACATTCCGGCACCTGTTCGGAGAGGCTGGTACGGGAATTGAACCCGCGCTGTTGGTCTTGTTCTGCATTACAAGCCAGCTGTTCAGCCCACTATGCTAATTTGAATGGTAGAGAAGTCTGGAGGGGCCGAATGGCCCACTCCTCCTATTCCTTACATTCTGATGCACTTCTGAACGTGGCCTGTGCATTTAAACTGTTGGGTGTCTTGGCTCCGTTACCACATTTGAACGGATATTTTCCAAGAAGTGTGTGACCTCCTAATTCTTCCCCGAAACAGAGTACTTCCCCACACACTCACACACTGAAATTCCTCTGTGTATTCTGCGGTCAGGTCTCAAGCCGTTTTTGGAATGTGTCTTGCATTCTGAGCTCAGGTTGGCGAATGGGGTGTCACTGGGGAGCTCTTTTAGAGGGCCAGCACGGACCCTGTGGGCCGAAAGGCCTCCTGCTTCGTGTTGGACGCTGCAACGGTTCCAAGGGCCGTTGATATGTTCAGCTTCGATACAAAACTCTATCACAATAATCATTATTGGAGGAAAATGTAACTGGTCTGATTAGTAAGTTTGCAGACGACACAAAGGTTGGTGGAATTGCCGATAGCGATGAGGACTGTCCGAGGATACAGCAGGATTTAGATTGTTTGGAGACTTGGGCAGAGAGATGGCAGATGGAGTTTAATCTGGACAAATGTGAGGTAATGCATTTTGGAAGGTCTAATGCAGGTAGGGAATATACAATGAATGGTAGAACCCTCCAGAGTATTGACAGTCAGAGAGATCTAGGTGTACAGGTCCACAGGTCATTGAAAGGGGCAACACAGGTGGAGAAGGTAGTCAAGGAGGCATACGGCATGCTTGCCTTCATTGGCCGGGGCATTGAGTGTAAGAATTGGCAAGTCATGTTGCAGCTGTGTAGAACCTTAGTTAGGCCACACTTGGAGTATAGTGTTCAATTCTGGTCGCCACACGACCAGATGTGGATGTGGAAGCTTTAGAGAGGGCGCAGAAGAGATTTACCAGGATGTTGCCTGGTATGGAGGGCATTAGCCATGAAGAGCGTTTGAATAAACTCGGTTTGTTCTCACTGGAATGACGGAGGTTGAGGGGCGACCTGATAGAGGTCTACAAAATTATTGAGCGGAATAGACCGAGTGGATAGTCAGAGGCTTTTCCCCAGGGTAGAGGGGTCAATTACTAGGGGGCAGAGGTTTAAGGTGCGAGTGGCAAGGTTTAGAGGAGATGTACGAGGCACGTTTTTTACACAGAGGGTAGTGGGTGCCTGGAACTCGCTGCCGGAGGAGGTGGTGGAAGCAGGGACGATAGTGACGTTTAAGGGGCATCTTGACAAATACATGAATAGGATGGGAATAGAGGGATATGGACCCAGGATGTGTAGAAGATTGTAGTTTAGTCGGGCAGCATGGTCGGCACAGGCTTGGAGGGCCGAAGGGCCTGTTCTTGTGCTGTACTTTTCTCTGTTCTTCGTCACAAGTGGAGACCACGCCCACGCCCGCTTCGAAGCTGCGGTTAGTGTTATAGAGCAATGGGGTCCCATCTGTGTATTGAACTTTGCAGATATGGTGCGCCGGTTTCCTCCCACAGTCCAAAGAAGCGAAAGTTAGGTGCATTGGCCGTGCTGAATTGCTCCTTCGTGTCCAACAGTGAGCTGGGGTTGCAGGGTTACCGGAATGGGGAGTGCGGCAGCAGGGCTGACCCACTGCGCCACACTGCAGCCCAATGCCAGCTGTGTTGAGCACTTTCCAAAATGTGACAAGCATTTACATCCAGACAGAGAGAGAGAGAGAGAGAGTGGCACAAGGACAGGCAGACAGGCAGAGCAGGGAACAGCACACACGCGCCGCCGCGGCAGTGGCAAGTCATGAACCAGTGGCGCTGTGAGCGCGGCAAGTCATTAACCAGTCGCACTTTCAAACTGGTTCATGACTTGTCACTCGCACTTGGCGGCTGCGCTGGGCTAGAATGAGTGTGGGCGGGCTTAATATCCGCCCCCCGGGCCGATTTGACAGGCAGGCCGCCTCTGGGAGCTTCCTGGATGGGGTGGGACCGCAACTCGGTCCCCATCGCTCCCGGTCCCCGAGGGAAGGGGAGAAGACCGGTTCCGAGGGTGCACCTTTCCCGGGGAGGAGGTTCAGATTCACTCCCTTAGGGAAGGTGCTCCTTTCCCGTGGAGGAGGTTCAGATTCACTCCCTTAGGGAAGGTGCTCCTTTCCCGGGGACACGGTTCAGATTCACTCCCTTAGACTGTGGCCGGGAGAGAGCGCTCCTTTCCCGGGGACACGGTTCGGATTCACCCCCTTAGACTGTGGCCGGGAGGGAGCGCTCCTTTCGCGGGGACACGGTTCGGATTCACCAGACCGACAGGGAGACAGACAGGGGGTGGAGGGAGAGAGAGGCTTTCTCTCTCTCTCTCTCTCTCTCGGTCAGCGCTGCGACCGGCTTTGCAGTTAAATGAAGCGTCTCTGCAGCTTGGCCGCTGTCTCGTCCATGAAAGTTTGCCGGACCCGCAGAGGAGAAAAGTATCACTCATAAGTTGACAGGGGTGGGTGGGCGGGGTCAGTGTGGTGGGCGGGGTCTAGAGAAGGAAGGGGGCCTGCGGCGATGGGGCGGGGCTTCAGGGTAGGGGCGTGGTCTCGGGGGGGCCTACGGAGAGTGGGCGGGGCCTCTAGGGAGGGGCCGTGGCCTCCAGCGAGGAGGCGGGGTCTCTTTAGGGGCGTGGTCTCCAGAGAGTGGGCGGGGCTTAGGGCTTGGGGCGTGGGCGGGGGGGAGGAGGGGGCGCGGTCTCCAAGGAGGGGGACGGGGTCACTTTAGGGGCGTGGTCACTTGAGAAGGGGCGTGGTCTCTTCTGGGGGCGGGGTCTCTTCAGGGGGCGGGGTCTAGGGGCAGGGGCGTGGTCTAGGAGAGGGGCGAGGTCACGGAGGAGGGAGCGTGGTCTCCAGAGAGTGGGCGTGGTCTCTTGTTAGGGGCGTGGACTCGCCAGGGGGCGGGGACCAAGAATGGGGGCGTGGTCTCCAATAATGGGGCGGGGTCTCTTGAGAAGGGGCGTGGTCTCTTGTGAGGCGGCGTGGTCTCGCTAAGGGGCGGGGTCTAGGAGCAGGGGCGTGGTCTGGGGCGGCCGGGTCACGGAGGAGGGGGCGTGGTCTCCAGAGAGTGGGCGTGGTCTCTTGTTAGGGGCGTGGACTCGCCAGGGAGCGGGGTCCAAGAATGGGGGCGTGGTCTCGGAGGAGGGGACGTGGTCTCCAATAATGGGGCGTGGTCTCTTGAGAAGGGACGTGGTCTCTTGTGAGGCGGCGTGGTCTCGCTAAGGGGCGAGGTCTAGGAGCAGGGGCGTGGTCTGGGGGGGGCGGGTCACGGAGGAGGGGGCGTGGTCTCCAGAGAGTGGGCGTGGTCTCTTGCTAGGTGCGTGGACTCGCCAGCGGGTGGGGTCCAACAATGGGGGCGTGGTCTCGGAGGAGGAGGCGTGGTCTCCAATGATTGGGTGGGGTCTCGTTAGGGGCGTGGTCTCTTGAGTGGGTGGGGTTTAGGGGTAGGGCGTGGTCTCTGAGGAGTGGGCGCGGTTTCTTGAGGGGACGTGGTCTCGCTAAGGGGCGGGGTCTAGGGACAGGGGCGCGGACTAGGAGGGGGCGGAGCCACGGAGGAGGGGGCGGGGTCTCGCCAGGGGGAGGGGTCTAGGAATGGTGCGTGGTCTCGGAGCAGCGGGCGTGGTCTCCAATGACAGGGCGGGGTATCTTTAGGGGCGTGATCACTTGAGTGGGCGGGGTTTAGGGGTAGCGGCGTGGTCTCGCTAAGACGCGTGTTCTGGGAGAGGGGGCGGGGCCGCTTAAGAGTGGGCAGGGCTTAAGCGTGGGGGCGTGGTATCGGAGGAGTGGGCGTGGTCTCTAGAGAAGGGGCGGGGCTTAGGGGTAGGGGCGTGGCCTCGCTAAGTTGCGTGGTCTGGGAGAGTGGGCGGGGCTTAAGCGTGGGGACGTGGTGTCGGAGGAGTGGGCGCGGTTAAAGGGGTCACTTTCAAAATGAGCCTGCTCCCCATTCCTGCTGGAGATAAAGAGGATTCACTGCAGCCAGAGGGGGCGTTAATCTGTGGGATCAGTGACCGCAAGGTTTATGAACATAGGAGCCAGCAACAGGAGTAGAGAGCAGTGTTGCTGGGGTCATGGAGTTTATTCAAAACTCGTTTACATAGATTTCAGGTTGAGGAGGAAGTCGAGGGTGACGCGAGACAGGCGCGAAAGTGGGTCAAAATCCACAATCGGACCGCCCATTGCATTAATAATAATAATCATTATTGTCACAAGTAGGCTTGCATTAACACTGCAATGAAGTTACTGTGAAAAGCCCCTAGTCGCCACACTCCGGCGTCTGTTCGGGTCCACAGAGGGAGAATTCAGAATGTCCAGTCCAACTAACCTGCACGTCTTTCGGGACTTGTGGGAGGAAACTAGAGCTCCCGGGGGAAACCCACGCAGACACGGGGAGAACGTGCAGACACCGCACAGACAGTGACCCAAGCCAGGAATCGAACCTGAGACCCTGGCGCTGTGAAGCAACAGTGCAAACCACTGTACACCCAATAATAGCAACATAATAATCGCTTATTGTCACAAGTAGGCTTCAATGAAGTTACTGTGAAAAGCCCCTAGTCGCCACATTCCGGCACCTGTTCGGAGAGGCTGGTACGGGAATTGAACCCGCGCTGTTGGTCTTGTTCTGCATTACAAGCCAGCTGTTCAGCCCACTATGCTAATTTGAATGGTAGAGAAGTCTGGAGGGGCCGAATGGCCCACTCCTCCTATTCCTTACATTCTGATGCACTTCTGAACGTGGCCTGTGCATTTAAACTGTTGGGTGTCTTGGCTCCGTTACCACATTTGAACGGATATTTTCCAAGAAGTGTGTGACCTCCTAATTCTTCCCCGAAACAGAGTACTTCCCCACACACTCACACACTGAAATTCCTCTGTGTATTCTGCGGTCAGGTCTCAAGCCGTTTTTGGAATGTGTCTTGCATTCTGAGCTCAGGTTGGCGAATGGGGTGTCACTGGGGAGCTCTTTTAGAGGGCCAGCACGGACCCTGTGGGCCGAAAGGCCTCCTGCTTCGTGTTGGACGCTGCAACGGTTCCAAGGGCCGTTGATATGTTCAGCTTCGATACAAAACTCTATCACAATAATCATTATTGGAGGAAAATGTAACTGGTCTGATTAGTAAGTTTGCAGACGACACAAAGGTTGGTGGAATTGCCGATAGCGATGAGGACTGTCCGAGGATACAGCAGGATTTAGATTGTTTGGAGACTTGGGCAGAGAGATGGCAGATGGAGTTTAATCTGGACAAATGTGAGGTAATGCATTTTGGAAGGTCTAATGCAGGTAGGGAATATACAATGAATGGTAGAACCCTCCAGAGTATTGACAGTCAGAGAGATCTAGGTGTACAGGTCCACAGGTCATTGAAAGGGGCAACACAGGTGGAGAAGGTAGTCAAGGAGGCATACGGCATGCTTGCCTTCATTGGCCGGGGCATTGAGTGTAAGAATTGGCAAGTCATGTTGCAGCTGTGTAGAACCTTAGTTAGGCCACACTTGGAGTATAGTGTTCAATTCTGGTCGCCACACGACCAGATGTGGATGTGGAAGCTTTAGAGAGGGCGCAGAAGAGATTTACCAGGATGTTGCCTGGTATGGAGGGCATTAGCCATGAAGAGCGTTTGAATAAACTCGGTTTGTTCTCACTGGAATGACGGAGGTTGAGGGGCGACCTGATAGAGGTCTACAAAATTATTGAGCGGAATAGACCGAGTGGATAGTCAGAGGCTTTTCCCCAGGGTAGAGGGGTCAATTACTAGGGGGCAGAGGTTTAAGGTGCGAGTGGCAAGGTTTAGAGGAGATGTACGAGGCACGTTTTTTACACAGAGGGTAGTGGGTGCCTGGAACTCGCTGCCGGAGGAGGTGGTGGAAGCAGGGACGATAGTGACGTTTAAGGGGCATCTTGACAAATACATGAATAGGATGGGAATAGAGGGATATGGACCCAGGATGTGTAGAAGATTGTAGTTTAGTCGGGCAGCATGGTCGGCACAGGCTTGGAGGGCCGAAGGGCCTGTTCTTGTGCTGTACTTTTCTCTGTTCTTCGTCACAAGTGGAGACCACGCCCACGCCCGCTTCGAAGCTGCGGTTAGTGTTATAGAGCAATGGGGTCCCATCTGTGTATTGAACTTTGCAGATATGGTGCGCCGGTTTCCTCCCACAGTCCAAAGAAGCGAAAGTTAGGTGCATTGGCCGTGCTGAATTGCTCCTTCGTGTCCAACAGTGAGCTGGGGTTGCAGGGTTACCGGAATGGGGAGTGCGGCAGCAGGGCTGACCCACTGCGCCACACTGCACCCCAATGCCAGCTGTGTTGAGCACTTTCCAAAATGTGACAAGCATTTACATCCAGACAGAGAGAGAGAGAGAGAGAGTGGCACAAGGACAGGCAGACAGGCAGAGCAGGGAACAGCACACACGCGCCGCAGCGGCAGTGGCAAGTCATGAACCAGTGGCGCTGTGAGCGCGGCAAGTCATTAACCAGTCGCACTTTCAAACTGGTTCATGACTTGTCACTCGCACTTGGCGGCTGCGCTGGGCTAGAATGAGTGTGGGCGGGCTTAATATCCGCCCCCCGGGCCGATTTGACAGGCAGGCCGCCTCTGGGAGCTTCCTGGATGGGGTGGGACCGCAACTCGGTCCCCATCGCTCCCGGTCCCCGAGGGAAGGGGAGAAGACCGGTTCCGAGGGTGCACCTTTCCCGGGGAGGAGGTTCAGATTCACTCCCTTAGGGAAGGTGCTCCTTTCCCGTGGAGGAGGTTCAGATTCACTCCCTTAGGGAAGGTGCTCCTTTCCCGGGGACACGGTTCAGATTCACCCCCTTAGACTGTGGCCGGGAGAGAGCGCTCCTTTCCCGGGGACACGGTTCAGATTCACCCCCTTAGACTGTGGCCGGGAGAGAGCGCTCCTTTGCCGGGGACACGGTTCAGATTCACCCCCTTAGACTGTGGCCGGGAGAGAGCGCTCCTTTCCCGGGGACACGGTTCGGATTCACCAGACCGACAGGGAGACAGACAGGGGGTGGAGGGAGAGAGAGGCTTTCTCTCTCTCTCTCTCTCTCTCGGTCAGCGCTGCGACCGGCTTTGCAGTTAAATGAAGCGTCTCTGCAGCTTGGCCGCTGTCTCGTCCATGAAAGTTTGCCGGACCCGCAGAGGAGAAAAGTATCACTCATAAGTTGACAGGGGTGGGTGGGCGGGGTCAGTGTGGTGGGCGGGGTCTAGAGAAGGAAGGGGGCCTGCGGCGATGGGGCGGGGCTTCAGGGTAGGGGCGTGGTCTCGGGGGGGCCTACGGAGAGTGGGCGGGGCCTCTAGGGAGGGGCCGTGGCCTCCAGCGAGGAGGCGGGGTCTCTTTAGGGGCGTGGTCTCCAGAGAGTGGGCGGGGCTTAGGGCTTGGAGCGTGGGCGGGGGGGAGGAGGGGGCGCGGTCTCCAAAGAGGGGGACGGTGTCTCTTTAGGGGCGTGGTCTCTTGAGAAGGGGCGTGGTCTCTTCAGGGGGCGGGGTCTCTTCAGGGGGCGGGGTCTAGGGGCAGGGGCGTGGTCTAGGAGAGGGGCGAGGTCACGGAGGAGGGGGCGTGCTCTCCAGAGAGTGGGCGTGGTCTCTTGTTAGGGGCGTGGACTCGCCAGGGGGCGGGGACCAAGAATGGGGGCGTGGTCTCCAATAATGGGGCGGGGTCTCTTGAGAAGGGGCGTGGTCTCTTGTGAGGCGGCGTGGTCTCGCTAAGGGGCGGGGTCTAGGAGCAGGGGCGTGGTCTGGGGCGGCCGGGTCACGGAGGAGGGGGCGTGGTCTCCAGAGAGTGGGCGTGGTCTCTTGTTAGGGGCGTGGACTCGCCAGGGAGCGGGGTCCAAGAATGGGGGCGTGGTCTCGGAGTAGGGGACGTGGTCTCCAATAATGGGGCGGGGTCTCTTGAGAAGGGACGTGGTCTCTTGTGAGGCGGCGTGGTCTCGCTAAGGGGCGAGGTCTAGGAGCAGGGGCGTGGTCTGGGGGGGGCGGGTCTCGGAGGAGGGGGCGTGGTCTCCAGAGAGTGGGCGTGGTCTCTTGCTAGGTGCGTGGACTCGCCGGCGGGTGGGGTCCAACAATGGGGGCGTGGTCTCGGAGGAGGAGGCGTGGTCTCCAATGATTGGGTGAGGTCTCGTTAGGGGCGTGGTCTCTTGAGTGGGTGGGGTTTAGGGGTAGGGCGTGGTCTCGGAGGAGTGGGCGCGGTTTCTTGAGGGGACGTGGTCTCGCTAAGGGGCGGGGTCTAGGGACAGGGGCGCGGTCTAGGAGGGGGCGGGGCCACGGAGGAGGGGGCGGGGTCACGCAGGGGGCGGGGTCTAGGAATGGGACGTGGTCTCGGAGGAGCGGGCGTGGTCTCCAATGACAGGGCGGGGTCTCTTTAGGGGCGTGATCACTTGAGTGGGCGGGGTTTAGGGGTAGAGGCGTGGTCTCGCTAAGACGCGTGTTCTAGGAGAGGGGGCGGGGCCGCTTAAGGGTGGGCAGGGCTTAAGCGTGGGGGCGTGGTATCGGGGGAGTGGGCGTGGTCTCTAGAGAAGGGGCGGGGCTTAGGTGTAGGGGCGTGGCCTCGCTAAGTTGCGTGGTCTGGGAGAGTGGGCGGGGCTTAAGCGTGGGGACGTGGTGTCGGAGGAGTGGGCGCGGTTAAGGGGGTCACTTTCAAAATGAGCCTGCTCCCCATTCCTGCTGGAGATAAAGAGGATTGACTGCAGCCAGAGGGGGCGTTAATCTGTGGGATCAGTGACCGCAAGGTTTATGAACATAGGAGCCAGCAACAGGAGTAGAGAGCAGTGTTGCTGTGGACATGGAGTTTATTCAAAACTCGTTTCCATAGATTTCAGGTTGAGGAGGAAGTCGAGGGTGACGCGAGACAGGCGGGAAAGTGGGTCAAAATCCACAATCGGACCGCCCATTGCATTAATAATAATAATCATTATTGTCACAAGTAGGCTTGCATTAACACTGCAATGAAGTTACTGTGAAAAGCCCCTAGTCGCCACACTCCGGCGTCTGTTCGGGTCCACAGAGGGAGAATTCAGAATGTCCAGTCCAACGAACCTGCACGTCTTCCGGGACTTGTGGGAGGAAACTAGAGCTCCCGGGGGAAACCCACGCAGACACGGGGAGAACGTGCAGACACCGCACAGACAGTGACCCAAGCCAGGAATCCAACCTGAGACCCTGGCGCTGTGAAGCAACAGTGCAAACCACTGTACACCCAATCATAGCAACATAATAATCGCTTATTGTCACAAGTAGGCTTCAATGAAGTTACTGTGAAAAGCCCCTAGTCGCCACATTCCGGCACCTGTTCGGAGAGGCTGGTACGGGAATTGAACCCGCGCTGCTGGTCTTGTTCTGCATTACAAGCCAGCTGTTCAGCCCACTATGCTAATTTGAATGGTAGAGAAGTCTGGAGGGGCCGAATGGCCCACTCCTCCTATTCCTTACATTCTGATGCACTTCTGAACGTGGCCTGTGCATTTAAACTGTTGGGTGTCTTGGCTCCGTTACCACATTTGAACGGATATTTTCCAAGAAGTGTGTGACCTCCTAATTCTTCCCCGAAACAGAGTACTTCCCCACACACTCACACACTGAAATTCCTCTGTGTATTCTGCGGTCAGGTCTCAAGCCGTTCTTGGAATGTGTCTTGCATTCTGAGCTCAGGTTGGCGAATGGGGTGTCACTGGGGAGCTCTTTTAGAGGGCCAGCACGGACCCTGTGGGCCGAAAGGCCTCCTGCTTCGTGTTGGACGCTGCAACGGTTCCAAGGTCCGTTGATATGTTCAGCTTCGATACAAAACTCTATAACAATAATCATTATTGGAGGAAAATGT
The DNA here is from genome assembly GCF_047496885.1 of Scyliorhinus torazame. Taxonomy (NCBI): domain Eukaryota; kingdom Metazoa; phylum Chordata; class Chondrichthyes; order Carcharhiniformes; family Scyliorhinidae; genus Scyliorhinus; species Scyliorhinus torazame. The sequence continues at coordinate 13,781,574 of NC_092711.1, forward strand.
AACTGGTCTGATTAGTAAGTTTGCAGACGACACAAAGGTTGGTGGAATTGCCGATAGCGATGAGGACTGTCCGAGGATACAGCAGGATTTAGATTGTTTGGAGACTTGGGCAGAGAGATGGCAGATGGAGTTTAATCTGGACAAATGTGAGGTAATGCATTTTGGAAGGTCGAATGCAGGTAGGGAATATACAATGAATGGTAGAACCCTCCAGAGTATTGACAGTCAGAGAGATCTAGGTGTACAGGTCCACAGGTCATTGAAAGGGGCAACACAGGTGGAGAAGGTAGTCAAGGAGGCATACGGCATGCTTGCCTTCATTGGCCGGGGCATTGAGTGTAAGAATTGGCAAGTCATGTTGCAGCTGTGTAGAACCTTAGTTAGGCCACACTTGGAGTATAGTGTTCAATTCTGGTCGCCACACGACCAGATGTGGATGTGGAAGCTTTAGAGAGGGCGCAGAAGAGATTTACCAGGATGTTGCCTGGTATGGAGGGCATTAGCCATGAAGAGCGTTTGAATAAACTCGGTTTGTTCTCACTGGAATGACGGAGGTTGAGGGGCGACCTGATAGAGGTCTACAAAATTATTGAGGGGAATAGACCGAGTGGATAGTCAGAGGCTTTTCCCCAGGATAGAGGGGTCAATTACTAGGGGGCAGAGGTTTAAGGTGCGAGTGGCAAGGTTTAGAGGAGATGTACGAGGCAAGTTTTTTTACACAGAGGGTAGTGGGTGCCTGGAACTCGCTGCCGCAGGAGGTGGTGGAAGCAGGGACGATAGTGACGTTTAAGGGGCATCTTGACAAATACATGAATAGGATGGGAATAGAGGGATATGGACCCAGGATGTGTAGAAGATTGTAGTTTAGTCGGGCAGCATGGTCGGCACAGGCTTGGAGGGCCGAAGGGCCTGTTCTTGTGCTGTACTTTTCTCTGTTCTTCGTCACAAGTGGAGACCACGCCCACGCCCGCTTCGAAGCTGCGGTTAGTGTTAGAGAGCAATGGGGTCCCATCTGTGTATTGAACTTTGCAGATATGGTGCTCCGGTTTCCTCCCACAGTCCAAAGAAGCGAAAGTTAGGTGCATTGGCCGTGCTGAATTGCTCCTTCGTGTCCAACAGTGAGCTGGGGTTGCAGGGTTACCGGAATGGGGAGTGCGGCAGCAGGGCTGACCCACTGCGCCACACTGCACCCCAATGCCAGCTGTGTTGAGCACTTTCCAAAATGTGACAAGCATTTACATCCAGACAGAGAGAGAGAGAGAGAGAGTGGCACAAGGACAGGCAGACAGGCAGAGCAGGGAACAGCACACACGCGCACTTTCAAACTGGTTCATGACTTGTCACTCGCACTTGGCGGCTGCGCTGGGCTAGAATGAGTGTGGGCGGGCTTAATATCCGCCCCCCGGGCCGATTTGACAGGCAGGCCGCCTCTGGGAGCTTCCTGGATGGGGTGGGACAGCAACTCGGTCCCCATCGCTCCCGGTCCCCGAGGGAAGGGGAGAAGACCGGTTCCGAGGGTGCACCTTTCCCGGGGAGGAGGTTCAGATTCACTCCCTTAGGGAAGGTGCTCCTTTCCCGTGGAGGAGGTTCAGATTCACTCCCTTAGGGAAGGTGCTCCTTTCCCGGGGACACGGTTCAGATTCACTCCCTTAGACTGTGGCCGGGAGAGAGCGCTCCTTTCCCGGGGACACGGTTCGGATTCACCCCCTTAGACTGTGGCCGGGAGGGAGCGCTCCTTTCGCGGGGACACGGTTCGGATTCACCAGACCGACAGGGAGACAGACAGGGGGTGGAGGGAGAGAGAGGCTTTCTCTCTCTCTCTCTCTCTCTCGGTCAGCGCTGCGACCGGCTTTGCAGTTAAATGAAGCGTCTCTGCAGCTTGGCCGCTGTCTCGTCCATGAAAGTTTGCCGGACCCGCAGAGGAGAAAAGTATCACTCATAAGTTGACAGGGGTGGGTGGGCGGGGTCAGTGTGGTGGGCGGGGTCTAGAGAAGGAAGGGGGCCTGCGGCGATGGGGCGGGGCTTCAGGGTAGGGGCGTGGTCTCGGGGGGGCCTACGGAGAGTGGGCGGGGCCTCTAGGGAGGGGCCGTGGCCTCCAGCGAGGAGGCGGGGTCTCTTTAGGGGCGTGGTCTCCAGAGAGTGGGCGGGGCTTGGGGCGTGGGCGGGGGGGAGGAGGGGGCGCGGTCTCCAAGGAGGGGGACGGGGTCACTTTAGGGGCGTGGTCACTTGAGAAGGGGCGTGGTCTCTTCTGGGGGCGGGGTCTCTTCAGGGGGCGGGGTCTAGGGGCAGGGGCGTGGTCTAGGAGAGGGGCGAGGTCACGGAGGAGGGAGCGTGGTCTCCAGAGAGTGGGCGTGGTCTCTTGTTAGGGGCGTGGACTCGCCAGGGGGCGGGGACCAAGAATGGGGGCGTGGTCTCCAATAATGGGGCGGGGTCTCTTGAGAAGGGGCGTGGTCTCTTGTGAGGCGGCGTGGTCTCGCTAAGGGGCGGGGTCTAGGAGCAGGGGCGTGGTCTGGGGCGGCCGGGTCACGGAGGAGGGGGCGTGGTCTCCAGAGAGTGGGCGTGGTCTCTTGTTAGGGGCGTGGACTCGCCAGGGAGCGGGGTCCAAGAATGGGGGCGTGGTCTCGGAGGAGGGGACGTGGTCTCCAATAATGGGGCGTGGTCTCTTGAGAAGGGACGTGGTCTCTTGTGAGGCGGCGTGGTCTCGCTAAGGGGCGAGGTCTAGGAGCAGGGGCGTGGTCTGGGGGGGGGGCGGGTCACGGAGGAGGGGGCGTGGTCTCCAGAGAGTGGGCGTGGTCTCTTGCTAGGTGCGTGGACTCGCCAGCGGGTGGGGTCCAACAATGGGGGCGTGGTCTCGGAGGAGGAGGCGTGGTCTCCAATGATTGGGTGGGGTCTCGTTAGGGGCGTGGTCTCTTGAGTGGGTGGGGTTTAGGGGTAGGGCGTGGTCTCGGAGGAGTGGGCGCGGTTTCTTGAGGGGACGTGGTCTCGCTAAGGGGCGGGGTCTAGGGACAGGGGCGCGGACTAGGAGGGGGCGGAGCCACGGAGGAGGGGGCGGGGTCTCGCCAGGGGGAGGGGTCTAGGAATGGTGCGTGGTCTCGGAGCAGCGGGCGTGGTCTCCAATGACAGGGCGGGGTATCTTTAGGGGCGTGATCACTTGAGTGGGCGGGGTTTAGGGGTAGCGGCGTGGTCTCGCTAAGACGCGTGTTCTGGGAGAGGGGGCGGGGCCGCTTAAGAGTGGGCAGGGCTTAAGCGTGTGGGCGTGGTATCGGAGGAGTGGGCGTGGTCTCTAGAGAAGGGGCGGGGCTTAGGGGTAGGGGCGTGGCCTCGCTAAGTTGCGTGGTCTGGGAGAGTGGGCGGGGCTTAAGCGTGGGGACGTGGTGTCGGAGGAGTGGGCGCGGTTAAAGGGGTCACTTTCAAAATGAGCCTGCTCCCCATTCCTGCTGGAGATAAAGAGGATTCACTGCAGCCAGAGGGGGCGTTAATCTGTGGGATCAGTGACCGCAAGGTTTATGAACATAGGAGCCAGCAACAGGAGTAGAGAGCAGTGTTGCTGGGGTCATGGAGTTTATTCAAAACTCGTTTACATAGATTTCAGGTTGAGGAGGAAGTCGAGGGTGACGCGAGACAGGCGCGAAAGTGGGTCAAAATCCACAATCGGACCGCCCATTGCATTAATAATAATAATCATTATTGTCACAAGTAGGCTTGCATTAACACTGCAATGAAGTTACTGTGAAAAGCCCCTAGTCGCCACACTCCGGCGTCTGTTCGGGTCCACAGAGGGAGAATTCAGAATGTCCAGTCCAACTAACCTGCACGTCTTTCGGGACTTGTGGGAGGAAACTAGAGCTCCCGGGGGAAACCCACGCAGACACGGGGAGAACGTGCAGACACCGCACAGACAGTGACCCAAGCCAGGAATCGAACCTGTGACCCTGGCGCTGTGAAGCAACAGTGCAAACCACTGTACACCCAATAATAGCAACATAATAATCGCTTATTGTCACAAGTAGGCTTCAATGAAGTTACTGTGAAAAGCCCCTAGTCGCCACATTCCGGCACCTGTTCGGAGAGGCTGGTACGGGAATTGAACCCGCGCTGTTGGTCTTGTTCTGCATTACAAGCCAGCTGTTCAGCCCACTATGCTAATTTGAATGGTAGAGAAGTCTGGAGGGGCCGAATGGCCCACTCCTCCTATTCCTTACATTCTGATGCACTTCTGAACGTGGCCTGTGCATTTAAACTGTTGGGTGTCTTGGCTCCGTTACCACATTTGAACGGATATTTTCCAAGAAGTGTGTGACCTCCTAATTCTTCCCCGAAACAGAGTACTTCCCCACACACTCACACACTGAAATTCCTCTGTGTATTCTGCGGTCAGGTCTCAAGCCGTTTTTGGAATGTGTCTTGCATTCTGAGCTCAGGTTGGCGAATGGGGTGTCACTGGGGAGCTCTTTTAGAGGGCCAGCACGGACCCTGTGGGCCGAAAGGCCTCCTGCTTCGTGTTGGACGCTGCAACGGTTCCAAGGGCCGTTGATATGTTCAGCTTCGATACAAAACTCTATCACAATAATCATTATTGGAGGAAAATGTAACTGGTCTGATTAGTAAGTTTGCAGACGACACAAAGGTTGGTGGAATTGCCGATAGCGATGAGGACTGTCCGAGGATACAGCAGGATTTAGATTGTTTGGAGACTTGGGCAGAGAGATGGCAGATGGAGTTTAATCTGGACAAATGTGAGGTAATGCATTTTGGAAGGTCTAATGCAGGTAGGGAATATACAATGAATGGTAGAACCCTCCAGAGTATTGACAGTCAGAGAGATCTAGGTGTACAGGTCCACAGGTCATTGAAAGGGGCAACACAGGTGGAGAAGGTAGTCAAGGAGGCATACGGCATGCTTGCCTTCATTGGCCGGGGCATTGAGTGTAAGAATTGGCAAGTCATGTTGCAGCTGTGTAGAACCTTAGTTAGGCCACACTTGGAGTATAGTGTTCAATTCTGGTCGCCACACGACCAGATGTGGATGTGGAAGCTTTAGAGAGGGCGCAGAAGAGATTTACCAGGATGTTGCCTGGTATGGAGGGCATTAGCCATGAAGAGCGTTTGAATAAACTCGGTTTGTTCTCACTGGAATGACGGAGGTTGAGGGGCGACCTGATAGAGGTCTACAAAATTATTGAGCGGAATAGACCGAGTGGATAGTCAGAGGCTTTTCCCCAGGGTAGAGGGGTCAATTACTAGGGGGCAGAGGTTTAAGGTGCGAGTGGCAAGGTTTAGAGGAGATGTACGAGGCACGTTTTTTACACAGAGGGTAGTGGGTGCCTGGAACTCGCTGCCGGAGGAGGTGGTGGAAGCAGGGACGATAGTGACGTTTAAGGGGCATCTTGACAAATACATGAATAGGATGGGAATAGAGGGATATGGACCCAGGATGTGTAGAAGATTGTAGTTTAGTCGGGCAGCATGGTCGGCACAGGCTTGGAGGGCCGAAGGGCCTGTTCTTGTGCTGTACTTTTCTCTGTTCTTCGTCACAAGTGGAGACCACGCCCACGCCCGCTTCGAAGCTGCGGTTAGTGTTATAGAGCAATGGGGTCCCATCTGTGTATTGAACTTTGCAGATATGGTGCGCCGGTTTCCTCCCACAGTCCAAAGAAGCGAAAGTTAGGTGCATTGGCCGTGCTGAATTGCTCCTTCGTGTCCAACAGTGAGCCGGGGTTGCAGGGTTACCGGAATGGGGAGTGCGGCAGCAGGGCTGACCCACTGCGCCACACTGCAGCCCAATGCCAGCTGTGTTGAGCACTTTCCAAAATGTGACAAGCATTTACATCCAGACAGAGAGAGAGAGAGAGAGAGTGGCACAAGGACAGGCAGACAGGCAGAGCAGGGAACAGCACACACGCGCCGCAGCGGCAGTGGCAAGTCATGAACCAGTGGCGCTGTGAGCGCGGCAAGTCATTAACCAGTCGCACTTTCAAACTGGTTCATGACTTGTCACTCGCACTTGGCGGCTGCGCTGGGCTAGAATGAGTGTGGGCGGGCTTAATATCCGCCCCCCGGGCCGATTTGACAGGCAGGCCGCCTCTGGGAGCTTCCTGGATGGGGTGGGACAGCAACTCGGTCCCCATCGCTCCCGGTCCCCGAGGGAAGGGGAGAAGACCGGTTCCGAGGGTGCACCTTTCCCGGGGAGGAGGTTCAGATTCACTCCCTTAGGGAAGGTGCTCCTTTCCCGTGGAGGAGGTTCAGATTCACTCCCTTAGGGAAGGTGCTCCTTTCCCGGGGACACGGTTCAGATTCACTCCCTTAGACTGTGGCCGGGAGAGAGCGCTCCTTTCCCGGGGACACGGTTCGGATTCACCCCCTTAGACTGTGGCCGGGAGGGAGCGCTCCTTTCGCGGGGACACGGTTCGGATTCACCAGACCGACAGGGAGACAGACAGGGGGTGGAGGGAGAGAGAGGCTTTCTCTCTCTCTCTCTCTCTCTCGGTCAGCGCTGCGACCGGCTTTGCAGTTAAATGAAGCGTCTCTGCAGCTTGGCCGCTGTCTCGTCCATGAAAGTTTGCCGGACCCGCAGAGGAGAAAAGTATCACTCATAAGTTGACAGGGGTGGGTGGGCGGGGTCAGTGTGGTGGGCGGGGTCTAGAGAAGGAAGGGGGCCTGCGGCGATGGGGCGGGGCTTCAGGGTAGGGGCGTGGTCTCGGGGGGGCCTACGGAGAGTGGGCGGGGCCTCTAGGGAGGGGCCGTGGCCTCCAGCGAGGAGGCGGGGTCTCTTTAGGGGCGTGGTCTCCAGAGAGTGGGCGGGGCTTAGGGCTTGGGGCGTGGGCGGGGGGGAGGAGGGGGCGCGGTCTCCAAGGAGGGGGACGGGGTCACTTTAGGGGCGTGGTCACTTGAGAAGGGGCGTGGTCTCTTCTGGGGGCGGGGTCTCTTCAGGGGGCGGGGTCTAGGGGCAGGGGCGTGGTCTAGGAGAGGGGCGAGGTCACGGAGGAGGGAGCGTGGTCTCCAGAGAGTGGGCGTGGTCTCTTGTTAGGGGCGTGGACTCGCCAGGGGGCGGGGACCAATAATGGGGGCGTGGTCTCCAATAATGGGGCGGGGTCTCTTGAGAAGGGGCGTGGTCTCTTGTGAGGCGGCGTGGTCTCGCTAAGGGGCGGGGTCTAGGAGCAGGGGCGTGGTCTGGGGCGGCCGGGTCACGGAGGAGGGGGCGTGGTCTCCAGAGAGTGGGCGTGGTCTCTTGTTAGGGGCGTGGACTCGCCAGGGAGCGGGGTCCAAGAATGGGGGCGTGGTCTCGGAGGAGGGGACGTGGTCTCCAATAATGGGGCGTGGTCTCTTGAGAAGGGACGTGGTCTCTTGTGAGGCGGCGTGGTCTCGCTAAGGGGCGAGGTCTAGGAGCAGGGGCGTGGTCTGGGGGGGGGGCGGGTCACGGAGGAGGGGGCGTGGTCTCCAGAGAGTGGGCGTGGTCTCTTGCTAGGTGCGTGGACTCGCCAGCGGGTGGGGTCCAACAATGGGGGCGTGGTCTCGGAGGAGGAGGCGTGGTCTCCAATGATTGGGTGGGGTCTCGTTAGGGGCGTGGTCTCTTGAGTGGGTGGGGTTTAGGGGTAGGGCGTGGTCTCGGAGGAGTGGGCGCGGTTTCTTGAGGGGACGTGGTCTCGCTAAGGGGCGGGGTCTAGGGACAGGGGCGCGGACTAGGAGGGGGCGGAGCCACGGAGGAGGGGGCGGGGTCTCGCCAGGGGGAGGGGTCTAGGAATGGTGCGTGGTCTCGGAGCAGCGGGCGTGGTCTCCAATGACAGGGCGGGGTATCTTTAGGGGCGTGATCACTTGAGTGGGCGGGGTTTAGGGGTAGCGGCGTGGTCTCGCTAAGACGCGTGTTCTGGGAGAGGGGGCGGGGCCGCTTAAGAGTGGGCAGGGCTTAAGCGTGGGGGCGTGGTATCGGAGGAGTGGGCGTGGTCTATAGAGAAGGGGCGGGGCTTAGGGGTAGGGGCGTGGCCTCGCTAAGTTGCGTGGTCTGGGAGAGTGGGCGGGGCTTAAGCGTGGGGACGTGGTGTCGGAGGAGTGGGCGCGGTTAAAGGGGTCACTTTCAAAATGAGCCTGCTCCCCATTCCTGCTGGAGATAAAGAGGATTCACTGCAGCCAGAGGGGGCGTTAATCTGTGGGATCAGTGACCGCAAGGTTTATGAACATAGGAGCCAGCAACAGGAGTAGAGAGCAGTGTTGCTGGGGTCATGGAGTTTATTCAAAACTCGTTTACATAGATTTCAGGTTGAGGAGGAAGTCGAGGGTGACGCGAGACAGGCGCGAAAGTGGGTCAAAATCCACAATCGGACCGCCCATTGCATTAATAATAATAATCATTATTGTCACAAGTAGGCTTGCATTAACACTGCAATGAAGTTACTGTGAAAAGCCCCTAGTCGCCACACTCCGGCGTCTGTTCGGGTCCACAGAGGGAGAATTCAGAATGTCCAGTCCAACTAACCTGCACGTCTTTCGGGACTTGTGGGAGGAAACTAGAGCTCCCGGGGGAAACCCACGCAGACACGGGGAGAACGTGCAGACACCGCACAGACAGTGACCCAAGCCAGGAATCGAACCTGTGACCCTGGCGCTGTGAAGCAACAGTGCAAACCACTGTACACCCAATAATAGCAACATAATAATCGCTTATTGTCACAAGTAGGCTTCAATGAAGTTACTGTGAAAAGCCCCTAGTCGCCACATTCCGGCACCTGTTCGGAGAGGCTGGTACGGGAATTGAACCCGCGCTGTTGGTCTTGTTCTGCATTACAAGCCAGCTGTTCAGCCCACTATGCTAATTTGAATGGTAGAGAAGTCTGGAGGGGCCGAATGGCCCACTCCTCCTATTCCTTACATTCTGATGCACTTCTGAACGTGGCCTGTGCATTTAAACTGTTGGGTGTCTTGGCTCCGTTACCACATTTGAACGGATATTTTCCAAGAAGTGTGTGACCTCCTAATTCTTCCCCGAAACAGAGTACTTCCCCACACACTCACACACTGAAATTCCTCTGTGTATTCTGCGGTCAGGTCTCAAGCCGTTTTTGGAATGTGTCTTGCATTCTGAGCTCAGGTTGGCGAATGGGGTGTCACTGGGGAGCTCTTTTAGAGGGCCAGCACGGACCCTGTGGGCCGAAAGGCCTCCTGCTTCGTGTTGGACGCTGCAACGGTTCCAAGGGCCGTTGATATGTTCAGCTTCGATACAAAACTCTATCACAATAATCATTATTGGAGGAAAATGTAACTGGTCTGATTAGTAAGTTTGCAGACGACACAAAGGTTGGTGGAATTGCCGATAGCGATGAGGACTGTCCGAGGATACAGCAGGATTTAGATTGTTTGGAGACTTGGGCAGAGAGATGGCAGATGGAGTTTAATCTGGACAAATGTGAGGTAATGCATTTTGGAAGGTCTAATGCAGGTAGGGAATATACAATGAATGGTAGAACCCTCCAGAGTATTGACAGTCAGAGAGATCTAGGTGTACAGGTCCACAGGTCATTGAAAGGGGCAACACAGGTGGAGAAGGTAGTCAAGGAGGCATACGGCATGCTTGCCTTCATTGGCCGGGGCATTGAGTGTAAGAATTGGCAAGTCATGTTGCAGCTGTGTAGAACCTTAGTTAGGCCACACTTGGAGTATAGTGTTCAATTCTGGTCGCCACACGACCAGATGTGGATGTGGAAGCTTTAGAGAGGGCGCAGAAGAGATTTACCAGGATGTTGCCTGGTATGGAGGGCATTAGCCATGAAGAGCGTTTGAATAAACTCGGTTTGTTCTCACTGGAATGACGGAGGTTGAGGGGCGACCTGATAGAGGTCTACAAAATTATTGAGCGGAATAGACCGAGTGGATAGTCAGAGGCTTTTCCCCAGGGTAGAGGGGTCAATTACTAGGGGGCAGAGGTTTAAGGTGCGAGTGGCAAGGTTTAGAGGAGATGTACGAGGCACGTTTTTTACACAGAGGGTAGTGGGTGCCTGGAACTCGCTGCCGGAGGAGGTGGTGGAAGCAGGGACGATAGTGACGTTTAAGGGGCATCTTGACAAATACATGAATAGGATGGGAATAGAGGGATATGGACCCAGGATGTGTAGAAGATTGTAGTTTAGTCGGGCAGCATGGTCGGCACAGGCTTGGAGGGCCGAAGGGCCTGTTCTTGTGCTGTACTTTTCTCTGTTCTTCGTCACAAGTGGAGACCACGCCCACGCCCGCTTCGAAGCTGCGGTTAGTGTTATAGAGCAATGGGGTCCCATCTGTGTATTGAACTTTGCAGATATGGTGCGCCGGTTTCCTCCCACAGTCCAAAGAAGCGAAAGTTAGGTGCATTGGCCGTGCTGAATTGCTCCTTCGTGTCCAACAGTGAGCCGGGGTTGCAGGGTTACCGGAATGGGGAGTGCGGCAGCAGGGCTGCCCCACTGCGCCACACTGCAGCCCAATGCCAGCTGTGTTGAGCACTTTCCAAAATGTGACAAGCATTTACATCCAGACAGAGAGAGAGAGAGAGAGAGTGGCACAAGGACAGGCAGACAGGCAGAGCAGGGAACAGCACACACGCGCCGCAGCGGCAGTGGCAAGTCATGAACCAGTGGCGCTGTGAGCGCGGCAAGTCATTAACCAGTCGCACTTTCAAACTGGTTCATGACTTGTCACTCGCACTTGGCGGCTGCGCTGGGCTAGAATGAGTGTGGGCGGGCTTAATATCCGCCCCCCGGGCCGATTTGACAGGCAGGCCGCCTCTGGGAGCTTCCTGGATGGGGTGGGACAGCAACTCGGTCCCCATCGCTCCCGGTCCCCGAGGGAAGGGGAGAAGACCGGTTCCGAGGGTGCACCTTTCCCGGGGAGGAGGTTCAGATTCACTCCCTTAGGGAAGGTGCTCCTTTCCCGTGGAGGAGGTTCAGATTCACTCCCTTAGGGAAGGTGCTCCTTTCCCGGGGACACGGTTCAGATTCACCCCCTTAGACTGTGGCCGGGAGAGAGCGCTCCTTTCCCGGGGACACGGTTCGGATTCACCAGACCGACAGGGAGACAGACAGGGGGTGGAGGGAGAGAGAGGCTTTCTCTCTCTCTCTCTCTCTCTCGGTCAGCGCTGCGACCGGCTTTGCAGTTAAATGAAGCGTCTCTGCAGCTTGGCCGCTGTCTCGTCCATGAAAGTTTGCCGGACCCGCAGAGGAGAAAAGTATCACTCATAAGTTGACAGGGGTGGGTGGGCGGGGTCAGTGTGGTGGGCGGGGTCTGGAGAAGGAAGGGGGCCTGCGGCGATGGGGCGGGGCTTCAGGGTAGGGGCGTGGTCTCGGGGGGGCCGACGGAGAGTGGGCGGGGCCTCTAGGGAGGGGCCGTGGCCTCCAGCGAGGAGGCGGGGTCTCTTTAGGGGCGTGGTCTCCAGAGAGTGGGCGGGGCTTAGGGCTTGGAGCGTGGGCGGGGGGGAGGAGGGGGCGCGGTCTCCAAAGGGGGGGACGGTGTCTCTTTAGGGGCGTGGTCTCTTGAGAAGGGGCGTGGTCTCTTCAGGGGGCGGGGTCTCTTCAGGGGGCGGGGTCTAGGGGCAGGGGCGTGGTCTAGGAGAGGGGCGAGGTCACGGAGGAGGGGGCGTGGTCTCCAGAGAGTGGGTGGGCGTGGTCTCTTGTTAGGGGCGTGGACTCGCCAGGGGGCGGGGACCAAGAATGGGGGCGTGGTCTCCAATAATGGGGCGGGGTCTCTTGAGAAGGGGCGTGGTCTCTTGTGAGGCGGCGTGGTCTCGCTAAGGGGCGGGGTCTAGGAGCAGGGGCGTGGTCTGGGGCGGCCGGGTCACGGAGGAGGGGGCGTGGTCTCCAGAGAGTGGGCGTGGTCTCTTGTTAGGGGCGTGGACTCGCCAGGGAGCGGGGTCCAAGAATGGGGGCGTGGTCTCAGAGGAGGGACGTGGTCTCCAATAATGGGGCGTGGTCTCTTGAGAAGGGACGTGGTCTCTTGTGAGGCGGCGTGGTCTCGCTAAGGGGCGGGGTCTAGGAGCAGGGGCGTGGTCTGGGGGGGCGGGTCACGGAGGAGGGGGCGTGGTCTCCAGAGAGTGGGCGTGGTCTCTTGCTAGGTGCGTGGACTCGCCAGCGGGTGGGGTCCAACAATGGGGGCGTGGTCTCGGAGGAGGAGGCGTGGTCTCCAATGATTGGGTGGGGTCTCGTTAGGGGCGTGGTCTCTTGAGTGGGTGGGGTTTAGGGGTAGGGCGTGGTCTCTGAGGAGTGGGCGCGGTTTCTTGAGGGGACGTGGTCTCGCTAAGGGGCGGGGTCTAGGGACAGGGGCGCGGTCTAGGAGGGGGCGGAGCCACGGAGGAGGGGGCGGGGTCTCGCCAGGGGGCGGGGTCTAGGAATGGCGCGTGGTCCCGGAGGAGCGGGCGTGGTCTCCAATGACAGGGCGGGGTATCTTTAGGGGCGTGATCACTTGAGTGGGCGGGGTTTAGGGGTAGAGGCGTGGTCTCGCTAAGACGCGAGTTCTGGGAGAGAGGGCGGGGCCGCTTAAGAGTGGGCAGGGCTTAACGTGGGGGCGTGGTATCGGAGGAGTGGGCGTGGTCTCTAGAGAAGGGGCGGGGCTTAGGGGTAGGGGCGTGGCCTCGCTAAGTTGCGTGGTCTGGGAGAGTGGGCGGGGCTTAAGCGTGGGGACGTGGTGTCGGAGGAGTGGGCGCGGTTAAAGGGGTCACTTTCAAAATGAGCCTGCTCCCCATTCCTGCTGCAGATAAAGAGGATTCACTGCAGCCAGAGGGGGCGTTAATCTGTGGGATCAGTGACCGCAAGGTTTATGAACATAGGAGCCAGCAACAGGAGTAGAGAGCAGTGTTGCTGGGGTCATGGAGTTTATTCAAAACTCGTTTACATAGATTTCAGGTTGAGGAGGAAGTCGAGGGTGACGCGAGACAGGCGGGAAAGTGGGTCAAAACCCACAATCGGACCGCCCATTGCATTAATAATAATAATCATTATTGTCACAAGTAGGCTTGCATTAACACTGCAATGAAGTTACTGTGAAAAGCCCCTAGTCGCCACACTCCGGCGTCTGTTCGGGTACACAGAGGGAGAATTCAGAATGTCCAGTCCAACTAACCTGCACGTCTTTCGGCACTTGTGGGAGGAAACTAGAGCTCCCGGGGGAAACCCACGCAGACACGGGGAGAACGTGCAGACACCGCACAGACAGTGACCCAAGCCAGGAATCGAACCTGAGACCCTGGCGCTGTGAAGCAACAGTGCAAACCACTGTACACCCAATAATAGCAACATAATAATCGCTTCTTGTCACAAGTAGGCTTCAATGAAGTTACTGTGAAAAGCCCCTAGTCGCCACATTCCGGCACCTGTTCGGGGAGGCTGGTACGGGAATTGAACCCGCGCTGCTGGTCTTGTTCTGCATTACAAGCCAGCTGTTAGGCCCACTATGCTAATTTGAATGGTAGAGAAGTCTGGAGGGGCCGAATGGCCCACTCCTCCTATTCCTTACATTCTGATGCACTTCTGAACGTGGCCTGTGCATTTAAACTGTTGGGTGTCTTGGCTCCGTTACCACATTTGAACGGATATTTTCCAAGAAGTGTGTGACCTCCTAATTCTTCCCCGAAACAGAGTACTTCCCCACACACTCACACACTGAAATTCCTCTGTGTATTCTGCGGTCAGGTCTCAAGCCGTTTTTGGAATGTGTCTTGCATTCTGAGCTCAGGTTGGCGAATGGGGTGTCACTGGGGAGCTCTTTTAGAGGGCCAGCACGGACCCTGTGGGCCGAAAGGCCTCCTGCTTCGTGTTGGACGCTGCAACGGTTCCAAGGGCCGTTGATATGTTCAGCTTCGATACAAAACTCTATCACAATAATCATTATTGGAGGAAAATGTAACTGGTCTGATTAGTAAGTTTGCAGACGACACAAAGGTTGGTGGAATTGCCGATAGCGATGAGGACTGTCCGAGGATACAGCAGGATTTAGATTGTTTGGAGACTTGGGCAGAGAGATGGCAGATGGAGTTTAATCTGGACAAATGTGAGGTAATGCATTTTGGAAGGTCGAATGCAGGTAGGGAATATACAATGAATGGTAGAACCCTCAAGAGTATTGACAGTCAGAGAGATCTAGGTGTACAGGTCCACAGGTCATTGAAAGGGGCAACACAGGTGGAGAAGGTAGTCAAGGAGGCATACGGCATGCTTGCCTTCATTGGCCGGGGCATTGAGTATAAGAATTGGCAAGTCATGTTGCAGCTGTGTAGAACCTTAGTTAGGCCACACTTGGAGTATAGTGTTCAATTCTGGTCGCCACACGACCAGATGTGGATGTGGAATCTTTAGAGGGGGCGCAGAAGAGATTTACCAGGATGTTGCCTGGTATGGAGGGCATTAGCCATGAAGAGCGTTTGAATAAACTCGGTTTGTTCTCACTGGAATGACGGAGGTTGAGGGGCGACCTGATAGAGGTCTACAAAATTATTGAGGGGAATAGACCAAGTGGATAGTCAGAGGCTTTTCCCCAGGGTAGAGGGGTCAATTACTAGGGGGCAGAGGTTTAAGGTGCGAGTGGCAAGGTTTAGAGGAGATGTACGAGGCACGTTTTTTACACAGAGGGTAGTGGGTGCCTGGAACTCGCTGCCGGAGGAGGTGGTGGAAGCAGGGACGATAGTGACGTTTAAGGGGCATCTTGACAAATACATGAATAGGATGGGAATAGAGGGATATGGACCCAGGATGTGTAGAAGATTGTAGTTTAGTCGGGCAGCATGGTCGGCACAGGCTTGGAGGGCCGAAGGGCCTGTTCTTGTGCTGTACTTTTCTCTGTTCTTCGTCACAAGTGGAGACCACGCCCACGCCCGCTTCGAAGCTGCGGTTAGTGTTATAGAGCAATGGGGTCCCATCTGTGTATTGAACTTTGCAGATATGGTGCGCCGGTTTCCTCCCACAGTCCAAAGAAGCGAAAGTTAGGTGCATTGGCCGTGCTGAATTGCTCCTTCGTGTCCAACAGTGAGCTGGGGTTGCAGGGTTACCGGAATGGGGAGTGCGGCAGCAGGGCTGACCCACTGCGCCACACTGCAGCCCAATGCCAGCTGTGTTGAGCACTTTCCAAAATGTGACAAGCATTTACATCCAGACAGAGAGAGAGAGAGAGAGAGTGGCACAAGGACAGGCAGACAGGCAGAGCAGGGAACAGCACACACGCGCCGCAGCGGCAGTGGCAAGTCATGAACCAGTGGCGCTGTGAGCGCGGCAAGTCATTAACGAGTCGCACTTTCAAACTGGTTCATGACTTGTCACTCGCACTTGGCGGCTGCGCTGGGCTAGAATGAGTGTGGGCGGGCTTAATATCCGCCCCCCGGGCCGATTTGACAGGCAGGCCGCCTCTGGGAGCTTCCTGGATGGGGTGGGACCGCAACTCGGTCCCCATCGCTCCCGGTCCCCGAGGGAAGGGGAGAAGACCGGTTCCGAGGGTGCACCTTTCCCGGGGAGGAGGTTCAGATTCACTCCCTTAGGGAAGGTGCTCCTTTCCCGTGGAGGAGGTTCAGATTCACTCCCTTAGGGAAGGTGCTCCTTTCCCGGGGACACGGTTCAGATTCACTCCCTTAGACTGTGGCCGGGAGAGAGCGCTCCTTTCCCGGGGACACGGTTCGGATTCACCCCCTTAGACTGTGGCCGGGAGGGAGCGCTCCTTTCGCGGGGACACGGTTCGGATTCACCAGACCGACAGGGAGACAGACAGGGGGTGGAGGGAGAGAGAGGCTTTCTCTCTCTCTCTCTCTCTCTCGGTCAGCGCTGCGACCGGCTTTGCAGTTAAATGAAGCGTCTCTGCAGCTTGGCCGCTGTCTCGTCCATGAAAGTTTGCCGGACCCGCAGAGGAGAAAAGTATCACTCATAAGTTGACAGGGGTGGGTGGGCGGGGTCAGTGTGGTGGGCGGGGTCTGGAGAAGGAAGGGGGCCTGCGGCGATGGGGCGGGGCTTCAGGGTAGGGGCGTGGTCTCGGGGGGGCCGACGGAGAGTGGGCGGGGCCTCTAGGGAGGGGCCGTGGCCTCCAGCGAGGAGGCGGGGTCTCTTTAGGGGCGTGGTCTCCAGAGAGTGGGCGGGGCTTAGGGCTTGGAGCGTGGGCGGGGGGGAGGAGGGGGCGCGGTCTCCAAAGGGGGGGACGGTGTCTCTTTAGGGGCGTGGTCTCTTCAGGGGGCGGGGTCTCTTCAGGGGGCGGGGTCTAGGGGCAGGGGCGTGGTCTAGGAGAGGGGCGAGGTCACGGAGGAGGGGGCGTGGTCTCCAGAGAGTGGGTGGGCGTGGTCTCTTGTTAGGGGCGTGGACTCGCCAGGGGGCGGGGACCAAGAATGGGGGCGTGGTCTCCAATAATGGGGCGGGGTCTCTTGAGAAGGGGCGTGGTCTCTTGTGAGGCGGCGTGGTCTCGCTAAGGGGCGGGGTCTAGGAGCAGGGGCGTGGTCTGGGGCGGCCGGGTCACGGAGGAGGGGGCGTGGTCTCCAGAGAGTGGGCGTGGTCTCTTGTTAGGGGCGTGGACTCGCCAGGGAGCGGGGTCCAAGAATGGGGGCGTGGTCTCAGAGGAGGGACGTGGTCTCCAATAATGGGGCGTGGTCTCTTGAGAAGGGACGTGGTCTCTTGTGAGGCGGCGTGGTCTCGCTAAGGGGCGGGGTCTAGGAGCAGGGGCGTGGTCTGGGGGGGCGGGTCACGGAGGAGGGGGCGTGGTCTCCAGATAGTGGGCGTGGTCTCTTGCTAGGTGCGTGGACTCGCCAGCGGGTGGGGTCCAACAATGGGGGCGTGGTCTCGGAGGAGGAGGCGTGGTCTCCAATGATTGGGTGGGGTCTCGTTAGGGGCGTGGTCTCTTGAGTGGGTGGGGTTTAGGGGTAGGGCGTGGTCTCTGAGGAGTGGGCGCGGTTTCTTGAGGGGACGTGGTCTCGCTAAGGGGCGGGGTCTAGGGACAGGGGCGCGGTCTAGGAGGGGGCGGAGCCACGGAGGAGGGGGCGGGGTCTCGCCAGGGGGCGGGGTCTAGGAATGGCGCGTGGTCCCGGAGGAGCGGGCGTGGTCTCCAATGACAGGGCGGGGTATCTTTAGGGGCGTGATCACTTGAGTGGGCGGGGTTTAGGGGTAGAGGCGTGGTCTCGCTAAGACGCGAGTTCTGGGAGAGAGGGCGGGGCCGCTTAAGAGTGGGCAGGGCTTAACGTGGGGGCGTGGTATCGGAGGAGTGGGCGTGGTCTCTAGAGAAGGGGCGGGGCTTAGGGGTAGGGGCGTGGCCTCGCTAAGTTGCGTGGTCTGGGAGAGTGGGCGGGGCTTAAGCGTGGGGACGTGGTGTCGGAGGAGTGGGCGCGGTTAAAGGGGTCACTTTCAAAATGAGCCTGCTCCCCATTCCTGCTGGAGATAAAGAGGATTCACTGCAGCCAGAGGGGGCGTTAATCTGTGGGATCAGTGACCGCAAGGTTTATGAACATAGGAGCCAGCAACAGGAGTAGAGAGCAGTGTTGCTGGGGTCATGGAGTTTATTCAAAACTCGTTTACATAGATTTCAGGTTGAGGAGGAAGTCGAGGGTGACGCGAGACAGGCGCGAAAGTGGGTCAAAATCCACAATCGGACCGCCCATTGCATTAATAATAATAATCATTATTGTCACAAGTAGGCTTGCATTAACACTGCAATGAAGTTACTGTGAAAAGCCCCTAGTCGCCACACTCCGGCGTCTGTTCGGGTCCACAGAGGGAGAATTCAGAATGTCCAGTCCAACTAACCTGCACGTCTTTCGGGACTTGTGGGAGGAAACTAGAGCTCCCGGGGGAAACCCACGCAGACACGGGGAGAACGTGCAGACACCGCACAGAAAGTGACCCAAGCCAGGAATCGAACCTGAGACCCTGGCGCTGTGAAGCAACAGTGCAAACCACTGTACACCCAATAATAGCAACATAATAATCGCTTATTGTTACAAGTAGGCTTCAATGAAGTTACTGTGAAAAGCCCCTAGTCGCCACATTCCGGCACCTGTTCGGAGAGGCTGGTACGGGAATTGAACCCGCGCTGTTGGTCTTGTTCTGCATTACAAGCCAGCTGTTCAGCCCACTATGCTAATTTGAATGGTAGAGAAGTCTGGAGGGGCCGAATGGCCCACTCCTCCTATTCCTTACATTCTGATGCACTTCTGAACGTGGCCTGTGCATTTAAACTGTTGGGTGTCTTGGCTCCGTTACCACATTTGAACGGATATTTTCCAAGAAGTGTGTGACCTCCTAATTCTTCCCCGAAACAGAGTACTTCCCCACACACTCACACACTGAAATTCCTCTGTGTATTCTGCGGTCAGGTCTCAAGCCGTTTTTGGAATGTGTCTTGCATTCTGAGCTCAGGTTGGCGAATGGGGTGTCACTGGGGAGCTCTTTTAGAGGGCCAGCACGGACCCTGTGGGCCGAAAGGCCTCCTGCTTCGTGTTGGACGCTGCAACGGTTCCAAGGGCCGTTGATATGTTCAGCTTCGATACAAAACTCTATCACAATAATCATTATTGGAGGAAAATGTAACTGGTCTGATTAGTAAGTTTGCAGACGACACAAAGGTTGGTGGAATTGCCGATAGCGATGAGGACTGTCCGAGGATACAGCAGGATTTAGATTGTTTGGAGACTTGGGCAGAGAGATGGCAGATGGAGTTTAATCTGGACAAATGTGAGGTAATGCATTTTGGAAGGTCTAATGCAGGTAGGGAATATACAATGAATGGTAGAACCCTCCAGAGTATTGACAGTCAGAGAGATCTAGGTGTACAGGTCCACAGGTCATTGAAAGGGGCAACACAGGTGGAGAAGGTAGTCAAGGAGGCATACGGCATGCTTGCCTTCATTGGCCGGGGCATTGAGTATAAGAATTGGCAAGTCATGTTGCAGCTGTGTAGAACCTTAGTTAGGCCACACTTGGAGTATAGTGTTCAATTCTGGTCGCCACACGACCAGATGTGGATGTGGAATCTTTAGAGGGGGCGCAGAAGAGATTTACCAGGATGTTGCCTGGTATGGAGGGCATTAGCCATGAAGAGCGTTTGAATAAACTCGGTTTGTTCTCACTGGAATGACGGAGGTTGAGGGGCGACCTGATAGAGGTCTACAAAATTATTGAGGGGAATAGACCAAGTGGATAGTCAGAGGCTTTTCCCCAGGGTAGAGGGGTCAATTACTAGGGGGCAGAGGTTTAAGGTGCGAGTGGCAAGGTTTAGAGGAGATGTACGAGGCACGTTTTTTACACAGAGGGTAGTGGGTGCCTGGAACTCGCTGCCGGAGGAGGTGGTGGAAGCAGGGACGATAGTGACGTTTAAGGGGCATCTTGACAAATACATGAATAGGATGGGAATAGAGGGATATGGACCCAGGATGTGTAGAAGATTGTAGTTTAGTCGGGCAGCATGGTCGGCACAGGCTTGGAGGGCCGAAGGGCCTGTTCTTGTGCTGTACTTTTCTCTGTTCTTCGTCACAAGTGGAGACCACGCCCACGCCCGCTTCGAAGCTGCGGTTAGTGTTATAGAGCAATGGGGTCCCATCTGTGTATTGAACTTTGCAGATATGGTGCGCCGGTTTCCTCCCACAGTCCAAAGAAGCGAAAGTTAGGTGCATTGGCCGTGCTGAATTGCTCCTTCGTGTCCAACAGTGAGCTGGGGTTGCAGGGTTACCGGAATGGGGAGTGCGGCAGCAGGGCTGACCCACTGCGCCACACTGCAGCCCAATGCCAGCTGTGTTGAGCACTTTCCAAAATGTGACACGCATTTACATCCAGACAGAGAGAGAGAGAGAGAGTGGCACAAGGACAGGCAGGCAGGCAGAGCAGGGAACAGCACACACGCGCCGCAGCGGCAGTGGCAAGTCATGAACCAGTGGCGCTGTGAGCGCGGCAAGTCATTAACCAGTCGCACTTTCAAACTGGTTCATGACTTGTCACTCGCACTTGGCGGCTGCGCTGGGCTAGAATGAGTGTGGGCGGGCTTAATATCCGCCCCCCGGGCCGATTTGACAGGCAGGCCGCCTCTGGGAGCTTCCTGGATGGGGTGGGACAGCAACTCGGTCCCCATCGCTCCCGGTCCCCGAGGGAAGGGGAGAAGACCGGTTCCCAGGGTGCACCTTTCCCGGGGAGGAGGTTCAGATTCACTCCCTTAGGGAAGGTGCTCCTTTCCCGTGGAGGAGGTTCAGATTCACTCCCTTCGGGAAGGTGTTCCTTTCCCGGGGACACGGTTCAGATTCACTCCCTTAGACTGTGGCCGGGAGAGAGCGCTCCTTTCCCGGGGACACGGTTCGGATTCACCAGACCGACAGGGAGACAGACAGGGGGTGGAGGGAGAGGGAGGCTTTCTCTCTCTCTCGGTCAGCGCTGCGACCGGCTTTGCAGTTAAATGAAGCGTCTCTGCAGCTTGGCCGCTTTCTCGTCCATGAAAGTTTGCCGGACCCGCAGAGGAGAAAAGTATCACTCATAAGTTGACAGGGGTGGGTGGGCGGGGTCAGTGTGGTGGGCGGGGTCTAGGGAAGGAAGGGGGCCTGCGGCGATGGGGCTGGGCTTCAGGGTAGGGGCGTGGTCTCGGGGGGGGGGGCGGGCCTACGGAGGGTGGGCGGGGCCTCTAGGGAGGGGCCGTGGCCTCCAGCGAGGAGGCGGGGTCTCTTTAGGGGCGTGGTCTCCAGAGAGTGGGCGGGGCTTAGGGCTAGGGGCGTGGGCGGGGAGGAGGGGGCGCGGTCTCCAATGAGGGGGACGGGGTCTCTTTAGGGGCGTGGTCTCTTGAGAAGGGGCGTGGTCTCTTCAGGGGGCGGGGCCTCCTCAGGGGGCGTGGTCTAGGGGCAGGGGCGTGGTCTAGGAGAGGGGCGGGGTCACGGAGGAGGGGGCGTGGTCTCCAGAGAGTGGGCGTGGTCTCTTGTTAGGGGCGTGGACTCGCCAGGTGGCGGGGTCCAAGAATGGGGGCGTGGTCTCGGAGGAGGGGACGTGGTCTCCAATAATGGGGCGGGGTCTCTTGAGAAGGGGCGTGGTCTCTTGTGAGGCGGCGTGATCTCGCTAAGGGGCGGGGTCTAGGAGCAGGGGCGTGGTCTGGGGGGGCGGGTCACGGAGGAGGGGGCGTGGTCTCCAGAGAGTGGGCGTGGTCTCTTGCTAGGTGCGTGGACTCGCCAGCGGGTGGGGTCCAACAATGGGGGCGTGGTCTCGGAGGAGGAGGCGAGGTCTCCAATGATTGGGTGGGGTCTCGTTAGGGGCGTGGTCTCTTGAGTGGGTGGGGTTTAGGGGTAGGGCGTGGTCTCGGAGGAGTGGGCGCGGTTTCTTGAGGGGGCGTGGTCTCGCTAAGGGGCGGGGTCTAGGGACAGGGGCGCGGTCTAGTAGGGGGCTGGGCCACGGAGGAGGGGGCGGGGTCTCGCCAGGGGGCGGGGTCTAGGAATGGGACGTGGTCTCGGAGGAGCGGGCGTGGTCTCCAATGATAGGGCGGGGTCTCTTTAGGGGCGTGATCACTTGAGTGGGCGGGGTTTAGGGGTAGAGGCGTGGTCTCGCTAAGTCGCGTGTTCTAGGAGAGGGGGCGGGGCCGCTTAAGAGTGGGCAGGGCTTAAGCGTGGGGGCGGGGTATCGGAGGAGTGGGCGTGGTCTCTGGAGAAGGGGCGGGGCTTAGGGGTAGGGGCGTGGCCTCGCTAAGTTGCGTGGTCTGGGAGAGTGGGCGGGGCTTAAGCGTGGGGACGTGGTGTCGGAGGAGTGGGCGTGGTTAAAGGGGTCACTTTCAAAATGAGCCTGCTCCCCATTCCTGCTGGAGATAAAGAGGATTCACTGCAGCCAGAGGGGGCGTTAATCTGTGGGATTAGTGACCGCAAGGTTTATGAACATAGGAGTCAGCAACAGGAGTAGAGAGCAGTGTTGCTGGGGTCATGGAGTTTATTCAAAACTCGTTTACATAGATTTCAGGTTGAGGAGGAAGTCGAGGTTGACGCGAGACAGGCGGCAAAGTGGGTCAAAATCCACAATCGGACCGCCCATTGCATTAATAATAATCATCATTATTGTCACAAGTAGGCTTGCATTTACACTGCAATGAAGTTACTGTGAAAAGCCCCCAGTCGCCACACTCCGGCGTCTGTTCGGGTACACAGAGGGAGAATTCAGAATGTCCAATCCAACTAACCTGCACGTCTTTTGGGACTTGTGGGAGGAAACTAGAGCTCCCGGGGGAAACCCACGCAGACACGGGGAGAACGTGCAGACACCGCACAGACAGTGACCCAAGCCAGGAATCGAATCTGAGACCCTGGCGCTGTGAAGCAACTGTGCAAACCACTGTACACCCAATAATAGCAACATAATAATCGCTTATTGTCACAAGTAGGCTTCAATGAAGTTACTGTGAAAAGCCCCTAGTCGCCACATTCCGGCGCCTGTTCGGGGAGGCTGGTACGGGAATTGAACCCGCGCTGCTGGTCTTGTTCTGCATTACAAGCCAGCTGTTCAGCCCACTATGCTAATTTGAATGGTAGAGACGTCTGGAGGGGCCGAATGGCCCGCTCCTCCTATTCCTTACATTCTGATGCACTTCTGAACGTGGCCTGTGCATTTAAACTGTTGGGTGTCTTGGCTCCGTTACCACATTTGAACGGATATTTTCCAAGAAGTGTGTGACCTCCTAATTCTTCCCCGAAACAGAGTACTTCCACCCACACACTCACACACTGAAATTCCTCTGTGTATTCTGCGGTCAGGTCTCAAGCCGTTTTTGGAATGTGTCTTGCATTCTGAGCTCAGGTTGGCGAATGGGGTGTCACTGGGGAGCTCTTTTAGAGGGCCAGCACGGACCCTGTGGGCCGAAAGGCCTCCTGCTTCGTGTTGGACGCTGCAACGGTTCCAAGGGCCGTTGATATGTTCAGCTTCGATACAAAACTCTATCACAATAATCATTATTGGAGGAAAATGTAACTGGTCTGATCAGTAAGTTTGCAGACGACACAAAGGTTGGTGGAACTGCCGATAGCGATGAGGACTGTCCGAGGATACAGCAGGATTTAGATTGTTTGGAGACTTGGGCAGAGAGATGGCAGATGGAGTTTAATCTGGACAAATGTGAGGTAATGCATTTTGGAAGGTCGAATGCAGGTAGGGAATATACAATGAATGGTAGAACCCTCCAGAGTATTGACAGTCAGAGAGATCTAGGTGTACAGGTCCACAGGTCATTGAAAGGGGCAACACAGGTGGAGAAGGTAGTCAAGGAGGCATACGGCATGCTTGCCTTCATTGGCCGGGGCATTGAGTGTAAGAATTGGCAAGTCATGTTGCAGCTGTGTAGAACCTTAGTTAGGCCACACTTGGAGTATAGTGTTCAATTCTGGTCGCCACACGACCAGATGTGGATGTGGAAGCTTTAGAGAGGGCGCAGAAGAGATTTAACAGGATGTTGCCTGGTATGGAGGGCATTAGCCATGAAGAGCGTTTGAATAAACTCGGTTTGTTCTCACTGGAATGACGGAGGTTGAGGGGCGACCTGATAGAGGTCTACAAAATTATTGAGCGGAATAGACCGAGTGGATAGTCAGAGGCTTTTCCCCAGGGTAGAGGGGTCAATTACTAGGGGGCAGAGGTTTAAGGTGCGAGTGGCAAGGTTTAGAGGAGATGTACGAGGCACGTTTTTTACACAGAGGGTAGTGGGTGCCTGGAACTCGCTGCCGGAGGAGGTGGTGGAAGCAGGGACGATAGTGACGTTTAAGGGGCATCTTGACAAATACATGAATAGGATGGGAATAGAGGGATATGGACCCAGGATGTGTAGAAGATTGTAGTTTAGTCGGGCAGCATGGTCGGCACAGGCTTGGAGGGCCGAAGGGCCTGTTCTTGTGCTGTACTTTTCTCTGTTCTTCGTCACAAGTGGAGACCACGCCCACGCCCGCTTCGAAGCTGCGGTTAGTGTTATAGAGCAATGGGGCCCCATCTGTGTATTGAACTTTGCAGATATGGTGCTCCGGTTTCCTCCCACAGTCCAAAGAAGCGAAAGTTAGGTGCATTGGCCGTGCTGAATTGCTCCTTCGTGTCCAACAGTGAGCTGGGGTTGCAGGGTTACCGGAATGGGGAGTGCGGCAGCAGGGCTGACCCACTGCGCCACACTGCAGCCCAATGCCAGCTGTGTTGAGCACTTTCCAAAATGTGACACGCATTTACATCCAGACAGAGAGAGAGAGAGAGAGTGGCACAAGGACAGGCAGACAGGCAGAGCAGGGAACAGCACACACGCGCCGCAGCGGCAGTGGCAAGTCATGAACCAGTGGCGCTGTGAGCGCGGCAAGTCATTAACCAGTCGCACTTTCAAACTGGTTCATGACTTGTCACTCGCACTTGGCGGCTGCGCTGGGCTAGAATGAGTGTGGGCGGGCTTAATATCCGCCCCCCGGGCCGATTTGACAGGCAGGCCGCCTCTGGGAGCTTCCTGGATGGGGTGGGACAGCAACTCGGTCCCCATCGCTCCCGGTCCCCGAGGGAAGGGGAGAAGACCGGTTCCCAGGGTGCACCTTTCCCGGGGAGGAGGTTCAGATTCACTCCTTTAGGGAAGGTGCTCCTTTCCCGTGGAGGAGGTTCAGATTCACTCCCTTCGGGAAGGTGTTCCTTTCCCGGGGACACGGTTCAGATTCACTCCCTTAGACTGTGGCCGGGAGAGAGCGCTCCTTTCCCGGGGACACGGTTCGGATTCACCAGACCGACAGGGAGACAGACAGGGGGTGGAGGGAGAGGGAGGCTTTCTCTCTCTCTCTCTCTCGGTCAGCGCTGCGACCGGCTTTGCAGTTAAATGAAGCGTCTCTGCAGCTTGGCCGCTTTCTCGTCCATGAAAGTTTGCCGGACCCGCAGAGGAGAAAAGTATCACTCATAAGTTGACAGGGGTGGGTGGGCGGGGTCAGTGTGGTGGGCGGGGTCTAGGGAAGGAAGGGGGCCTGCGGCGATGGGGCGGGGCTTCAGGGTAGGGGCGTGGTCTCGGGGGGGGGCGGGCCTACGGAGGGTGGGCGGGGCCTCTAGGGAGGGGCCGTGGCCTCCAGCGAGGAGGCGGGGTCTCTTTAGGGGCGTGGTCTCCAGAGAGTGGGCGGGGCTTAGGGCTAGGGGCGTGGGCGGGGAGGAGGGGGCGCGGTCTCCAATGAGGGGGACGGGGTCTCTTTAGGGGCGTGGTCTCTTGAGAAGGGGCGTGGTCTCTTCAGGGGGCGGGGCCTCCTCAGGGGGCGTGGTCTAGGGGCAGGGGCGTGGTCTAGGAGAGGGGCGGGGTCACGGAGGAGGGGGCGTGGTCTCCAGAGAGTGGGCGTGGTCTCTTGTTAGGGGCGTGGACTCGCCAGGTGGCGGGGTCCAAGAATGGGGGCGTGGTCTCGGAGGAGGGGACGTGGTCTCCAATAATGGGGCGGGGTCTCTTGAGAAGGGGCGTGGTCTCTTGTGAGGCGGCGTGATCTCGCTAAGGGGCGGGGTCTAGGAGCAGGGGCGTGGTCTGGGGGGGGCGGGTCACGGAGGAGGGGGCGTGGTCTCCAGAGAGTGGGCGTGGTCTCTTGCTAGGTGCGTGGACTCGCCAGCGGGTGGGGTCCAACAATGGGGGCGTGGTCTCGGAGGAGGAGGCGAGGTCTCCAATGATTGTGTGGGGTCTCGTTAGGGGCGTGGTCTCTTGAGTGGGTGGGGTTTAGGGGTAGGGCGTGGTCTCGGAGGAGTGGGCGCGGTTTCTTGAGGGGGCGTGGTCTCGCTAAGGGGCGGGGTCTAGGGACAGGGGCGCGGTCTAGTAGGGGGCTGGGCCACGGAGGAGGGGGCGGGGTCTCGCCAGGGGGCGGGGTCTAGGAATGGGACGTGGTCTCGGAGGAGCGGGCGTGGTCTCCAATGATAGGGCGGGGTCTCTTTAGGGGCGTGATCACTTGAGTGGGCGGGGTTTAGGGGTAGAGGCGTGGTCTCGCTAAGTCGCGTGTTCTAGGAGAGGGGGCGGGGCCGCTTAAGAGTGGGCAGGGCTTAAGCGTGGGGGCGTGGTATCGGAGGAGTGGGCGTGGTCTCTGGAGAAGGGGCGGGGCTTAGGGGTAGGGGCGTGGCCTCGCTAAGTTGCGTGGTCTGGGAGAGTGGGCGGGGCTTAAGCGTGGGGACGTGGTGTCGGAGGAGTGGGCGTGGTTAAAGGGGTCACTTTCAAAATGAGCCTGCTCCCCATTCCTGCTGGAGATAAAGAGGATTCACTGCAGCCAGAGGGGGCGTTAATCTGTGGGATTAGTGACCGCAAGGTTTATGAACATAGGAGTCAGCAACAGGAGTAGAGAGCAGTGTTGCTGGGGTCATGGAGTTTATTCAAAACTCGTTTACATAGATTTCAGGTTGAGGAGGAAGTCGAGGTTGACGCGAGACAGGCGGCAAAGTGGGTCAAAATCCACAATCGGACCGCCCATTGCATTAATAATAATCATCATTATTGTCACAAGTAGGCTTGCATTTACACTGCAATGAAGTTACTGTGAAAAGCCCCCAGTCGCCACACTCCGGCGTCTGTTCGGGTACACAGAGGGAGAATTCAGAATGTCCAATCCAACTAACCTGCACGTCTTTTGGGACTTGTGGGAGGAAACTAGAGCTCCCGGGGGAAACCCACGCAGACACGGGGAGAACGTGCAGACACCGCACAGACAGTGACCCAAGCCAGGAATCGAATCTGAGACCCTGGCGCTGTGAAGCAACTGTGCAAACCACTGTACACCCAATAATAGCAACATAATAATCGCTTATTGTCACAAGTAGGCTTCAATGAAGTTACTGTGAAAAGCCCCTAGTCGCCACATTCCGGCGCCTGTTCGGGGAGGCTGGTACGGGAATTGAACCCGCGCTGCTGGTCTTGTTCTGCATTACAAGCCAGCTGTTCAGCCCACTATGCTAATTTGAATGGTAGAGACGTCTGGAGGGGCCGAATGGCCCGCTCCTCCTATTCCTTACATTCTGATGCACTTCTGAACGTGGCCTGTGCATTTAAACTGTTGGGTGTCTTGGCTCCGTTACCACATTTGAACGGATATTTTCCAAGAAGTGTGTGACCTCCTAATTCTTCCCCGAAACAGAGTACTTCCACCCACACACTCACACACTGAAATTCCTCTGTGTATTCTGCGGTCAGGTCTCAAGCCGTTTTTGGAATGTGTCTTGCATTCTGAGCTCAGGTTGGCGAATGGGGTGTCACTGGGGAGCTCTTTTAGAGGGCCAGCACGGACCCTGTGGGCCGAAAGGCCTCCTGCTTCGTGTTGGACGCTGCAACGGTTCCAAGGGCCGTTGATATGTTCAGCTTCGATACAAAACTCTATCACAATAATCATTATTGGAGGAAAATGTAACTGGTCTGATCAGTAAGTTTGCAGACGACACAAAGGTTGGTGGAACTGCCGATAGCGATGAGGACTGTCCGAGGATACAGCAGGATTTAGATTGTTTGGAGACTTGGGCAGAGAGATGGCAGATGGAGTTTAATCTGGACAAATGTGAGGTAATGCATTTTGGAAGGTCGAATGCAGGTAGGGAATATACAATGAATGGTAGAACCCTCCAGAGTATTGACAGTCAGAGAGATCTAGGTGTACAGGTCCACAGGTCATTGAAAGGGGCAACACAGGTGGAGAAGGTAGTCAAGGAGGCATACGGCATGCTTGCCTTCATTGGCCGGGGCATTGAGTGTAAGAATTGGCAAGTCATGTTGCAGCTGTGTAGAACCTTAGTTAGGCCACACTTGGAGTATAGTGTTCAATTCTGGTCGCCACACGACCAGATGTGGATGTGGAAGCTTTAGAGAGGGCGCAGAAGAGATTTAACAGGATGTTGCCTGGTATGGAGGGCATTAGCCATGAAGAGCGTTTGAATAAACTCGGTTTGTTCTCACTGGAATGACGGAGGTTGAGGGGCGACCTGATAGAGGTCTACAAAATTATTGAGCGGAATAGACCGAGTGGATAGTCAGAGGCTTTTCCCCAGGGTAGAGGGGTCAATTACTAGGGGGCAGAGGTTTAAGGTGCGAGTGGCAAGGTTTAGAGGAGATGTACGAGGCACGTTTTTTACACAGAGGGTAGTGGGTGCCTGGAACTCGCTGCCGGAGGAGGTGGTGGAAGCAGGGACGATAGTGACGTTTAAGGGGCATCTTGACAAATACATGAATAGGATGGGAATAGAGGGATATGGACCCAGGATGTGTAGAAGATTGTAGTTTAGTCGGGCAGCATGGTCGGCACAGGCTTGGAGGGCCGAAGGGCCTGTTCTTGTGCTGTACTTTTCTCTGTTCTTCGTCACAAGTGGAGACCACGCCCACGCCCGCTTCGAAGCTGCGGTTAGTGTTATAGAGCAATGGGGTCCCATCTGTGTATTGAACTTTGCAGCTATGGTGCTCCGGTTTCCTCCCACAGTCCAAAGAAGCGAAAGTTAGGTGCACTGGCCGTGCTGAATTGCTCCTTCGTGTCCAACAGTGAGCTGGGGTTGCAGGGTTACCGGAATGGGGAGTGCGGCAGCAGGGCTGCCCCACTGCGCCACACTGCAGCCCAATGCCAGCTGTGTTGAGCACTTTCCAAAATGTGACAAGCATTTACATCCAGACAGAGAGAGAGAGAGAGAGAGTGGCACAAGGACAGGCAGACAGGCAGAGCAGGGAACAGCACACACGCGCCGCCGCGGCAGTGGCAAGTCATGAACCAGTGGCGCTGTGAGCGCGGCAAGTCATTAACCAGTCGCACTTTCAAACTGGTTCATGACTTGTCACTCGCACTTGGCGGCTGCGCTGGGCTAGAATGAGTGTGGGCGGGCTTAATATCCGCCCCCCGGGCCGATTTGACAGGCAGGCCGCCTCTGGGAGCTTCCTGGATGGGGTGGGACAGCAACTCGGTCCCCGTCGCTCCCGGTCCCCGAGGGAAGGGGAGAAGACCGGTTCCGAGGGTGCACCTTTCCCGGGGAGGAGGTTCAGATTCACTCCCTTAGGGAAGGTGCTCCTTTCCCGGGGAGGAGGTTCAGATTCACTCCCTTAGGGAAGGTGCTCCTTTCCCGGGGACACGGTTCAGATTCACTCCCTTAGACTGTGGCCGGGAGAGAGCGCTCCTTTCCCGGGGACACGGTTCAGATTCACCCCCTTAGACTGTGGCCGGGAGAGAGCGCTCCTTTCCCGGGGACACGGTTCGGATTCACCAGACCGACAGGGAGACAGACAGGGGGTGGAGGGAGAGAGAGGCTTTCTCTCTCTCTCTCTCGGTCAGCGCTGCGACCGGCTTTGCAGTTAAATGAAGCGTCTCTGCAGCTTGGCCGCTGTCTCGTCCATGAAAGTTTGCCGGACCCGCAGAGGAGAAAAGTATCACTCACAAGTTGACAGGGGTGGGTGGGCGGGGTCAGTGTGGTGGGCGGGGTCTAGAGAAGGAAGGGGGCCTGCGGCGATGGGGCGGGGCTTCAGGGTAGGGGCGTGGTCTCGGGGGGCCGACGGAGAGTGGGCGGGGCCTCTAGGGAGGGGCCGTGGCCTCCAGCGAGGAGGCGGGGTCTCTTTAGGGGCGTGGTCTCCAGAGAGTGGGCGGGGCTTAGGGCTTGGGGCGTGTGCGGGGGGGAGGAGAGGGCGCGGTCTCCAAAGAGGGGGACGGGGTCTCTTTAGGGGCGTGGTCTCTTGAGAAGGGGCGTGGTCTATTCAGGGGGCGGGGTCTCTTCAGGGGGCGGGGTCTAGGGGCAGGGGCGTGGTCTAGGAGAGGGGCGAGGTCACGCAGGAGGGGGCGTGGTCTCCAGAGAGTGGGCGTGGTCTCTTGTTAGGGGCGTGGACTCGCCAGGGGGCGGGGACCAAGAATGGGGGCGTGGTCTCCAATAATGGGGCGGGGTCTCTTGAGAAGGGGCGTGGTCTCTTGTGAGGCGGCGTGGTCTCGCTAAGGGGCGGGGTCTAGGAGCAGGGGCGTGGTCTGGGGCGGCCGGGTCACGGAGGAGGGGGCGTGGTCTCCAGAGAGTGGGCGTGGTCTCTTGTTAGGGGCGTGGACTCGCCAGGGAGCGGGGTCCAAGAATGGGGGCGTGGTCTCGGAGGAGGGGACGTGGTCTCCAATAATGGGGCGTGGTCTCTTGAGAAGGGACGTGGTCTCTTGTGAGGCGGCGTGGTCTCGCTAAGGGGCGAGGTCTAGGAGCAGGGGCGTGGTCTGGGGGGCGGGTCACGGAGGAGGGGGCGTGGTCTCCAGAGAGTGGGCGTGGTCTCTTGCGAGGTGCGTGGACTCGCCAGCGGGTGGGGTCCAACAATGGGGGCGTGGTCTCGGAGGAGGAGGCGTGGTCTCCAATGATTGGGTGGGGTCTCGTTAGGGGCGTGGTCTCTTGAGTGGGTGGGGTTTAGGGGTAGGGCGTGGTCTCTGAGGAGTGGGCGCGGTTTCTTGAGGGGACGTGTTCTCGCTAAGGGGCGGGGTCTAGGGACAGGGGCGCGGTCTAGGAGGGGGCGGAGCCACGGAGGAGGGGGCGGGGTCTCGCCAGGGGGCGGGGTCTAGGAATGGGGCGTGGTCTCGGAGGAGCGGGCGTGGTCTCCAATGACAGGGCGGGGTCTCTTTAGGGGCGTGGTCTCCAGAGAGTGGGCGGGGCTTAGGGCTTGGGGCGTGGGCGAGGGGGAGGAGGGGGCGCGGTCTCCAAAGAGGGGGACGGTGTCTCTTTACGGGCGTGGTCTCTTGAGAAGGGGCGTGGTCTATTCAGGGGGCGGGGTCTCTTCAGGGGGCGGGGTCTAGGGGCAGGGGCGTGGTCTAGGAGAGGGGCGAGGTCACGGAGGAGGGGGCTTGGTCTCCAGAGAGTGGGCGTGGTC
Organism: Scyliorhinus torazame; assembly: GCF_047496885.1. Taxonomy (NCBI): domain Eukaryota; kingdom Metazoa; phylum Chordata; class Chondrichthyes; order Carcharhiniformes; family Scyliorhinidae; genus Scyliorhinus; species Scyliorhinus torazame. Next base: position 13,812,285 of record NC_092711.1, read on the forward strand.
TCTTGTTAGGGGCGTGGACTCGCCAGGGGGCGGGGACCAAGAATGGGGGCGTGGTCTCCAATAATGGGGCGGGGTCTCTTGAGAAGGGACGTGGTCTCTTGTGAGGCGGCGAGGTCTCGCTAAGGGGCGGGGTCTAGGAGCAGGGGCGTGGTCTGGGGCGGCCGGGTCACGGAGGAGGGGGCGTGGTCTCCAGAGAGTGGGCGTAGTCTCTTGCTAGGGGCGTGGACTCGCCAGGGAGCGGGGTCCAAGAATGGGGGCGTGGTCTCGGAGGAGGGGACGTGGTCTCCAATAATGGGGCGTGGTCTCTTGAGAAGGGACGTGGTCTCTTGTGAGGCTGCGTGGTCTCGCTAAGGGGCGAGGTCTGGGAGCAGGGGCGTGGTCTGGGGGGGGCGGGTCACGGAGGAGGGGGCATGGTCTCCAGAGAGTGGGCGTGGTCTCTTGCTAGGTGCGTGGACTCGCCAGCGGGTGGGGTCCAACAATGGGGGCGTGGTCTCGGAGGAGGAGGCGTGGTCTCCAATGATTGGGTGGGGTCCGTTAGGGGCGTGGTCTCTTGAGTGGGTGGGGTTTAGGGGTAGGGCGTGGTCTCTGAGGAGTGGGCGCGGTTTCTTGAGGGGACGTGGTCTCGCTAAGGGGCGGGGTCTCGGGACAGGGGCGCGGTCTAGGAGGGGGCGGAGCCACGGAGGAGGGGGCGGGGTGTCGCCAGGGGGCGGGGTCTAGGAATGGGGCGTGGTCTCGGAGGAGCGGGCGTGGTCTCCAATGACAGGGCGGGGTCTCTTTAGGGGCGTGATCACTTGAGTGGGCGGGGTTTAGGGGTAGAGGCGTGGTCTCGCTAAGACGCGTGTTCTGGGAGAGGGGGCGGGGCCGCTTAAGAGTGGGCAGGGCTTAACGTGGGGTCGTGGTATCGGAGGACTGGGCGTGGTCTCTAGAGAAGGGGCGGGGCTTAGGGGTAGGGGCGTGGCCTCGCTAAGTTGCGTGGTCTGGGAGAGTGGGCGGGGCTTAAGCGTGGGGACGTGGTGTCGGAGGAGTGGGCGCGGTTAAAGGGGTCACTTTCAAAATGAGCCTGCTCCCCATTCCTGCTGGAGATAAAGAGGATTCACTGCAGCCAGAGGGGGCGTTAATCTGTGGGATCAGTGACCGCAAGGTTTATGAACATAGGAGCCAGCAACAGGAGTAGAGAGCAGTGTTGCTGGGGTCATGGAGTTTATTCAAAACTCGTTTACATAGATTTCAGGTTGAGGAGGAAGTCGAGGGTGACGCGAGACAGGCGGGAAAGTGGGTCAAAATCCACAATCGGACCGCCCATTGCATTAATAATAATAATCATTATTGTCACAAGTAGGCTTGCATTAACACTGCAATGAAGTTACTGTGAAAAGCCCCTAGTCGCCACACTCCGGCGTCTGTTCGGGTACACAGAGGGAGAATTCAGAATGTCCAGTCCAACTAACCTGCACGTCTTTCGGCACTTGTGGGAGGAAACTAGAGCTCCCGGGGGAAACCCACGCAGACACGGGGAGAACGTGCAGACACCGCACAGACAGTGACCCAAGCCAGGAATCCAACCTGAGACCCTGGCGCTGTGAAGCAACAGTGCAAACCACTGTACACCCAATAATAGCAACATAATAATCGCTTATTGTCACAAGTAGGCTTCAATGAAGTTACTGTGAAAAGCCCCTAGTCGCCACATTCCGGCACCTGTTCGGAGAGGCTGGTACGGGAATTGAACCCGCGCTGCTGGTCGTGTTCTGCATTACAAGCCAGCTGTTCAGCCCACTATGCTAATTTGAATGGTAGAGAAGTCTGGAGGGGCCGAATGGCCCACTCCTCCTATTCCTTACATTCTGATGCACTTCTGAACGTGGCCTGTGCATTTACACTGTTGGGTGTCTTGGCTCCGTTACCACATTTGAACGGATATTTTCCAAGAAGTGTGTGACCTCCTAATTCTTCCCCGAAACAGAGTACTTCCCCACACACTCACACACTGAAATTCCTCTGTGTATTCTGCGGTCAGGTCTCAAGCCGTTTTTGGAATGTGTCTTGCATTCTGAGCTCAGGTTGGCGAATGGGGTGTCACTGGGGAGCTCTTTTAGAGGGCCAGCACGGACCCTGTGGGCCGAAAGGCCTCCTGCTTCGTGTTGGACGCTGCAACGGTTCCAAGCGCCGATGATATGTTCAGCTTCGATGCAAAACTCTATCACAATAATCATTATTGGAGGAAAATGTAACTGGTCTGATTAGTAAGTTTGCAGACGACACAAAGGTTGGTGGAATTGCCGATAGCGATGAGGACTGTCCGAGGATACAGCAGGATTTAGATTGTTTGGAGACTTGGGCAGAGAGATGGCAGATGGAGTTTAATCTGGACAAATGTGAGGTAATGCATTTTGGAAGGTCGAATGCAGGTAGGGAATATACAATGAATGGTAGAACCGTCAAGAGTATTGACAGTCAGAGAGATCTAGGTGTACAGGTCCACAGGTCATTGAAAGGGGCAACACAGGTGGAGAAGGTAGTCAAGGAGGCATACGGCATGCTTGCCTTCATTGGCCGGAGCATTGAGTATAAGAATTGGCAAGTCATGTTGCAGCTGTGTAGAACCTTAGTTAGGCCACACTTGGAGTATAGTGTTCAATTCTGGTCGCCACATGACCAGATGTGGATGTGGAAGCTTTAGGGAGGGCGCAGAAGAGATTTACCAGGATGTTGCCTGGTATGGAGGGCATTAGCCATGAAGAGCGTTTGAATAAACTCGGTTTGTTCTCACTGGAATGACGGAGGTTGAGGGGCGACCTGATAGAGGTCTACAAAATTATTGAGGGGAATAGACCGAGTGGATAGTCAGAGGCTTTTCCCCAGGGTAGAGGGGTCAATTACTAGGGGGCAGAGGTTTAAGGTGCGAGTGGCAAGGTTTAGAGGAGATGTACGAGGCACGTTTTTTACACAGAGGGTAGTGGGTGCCTGGAACTCGCTGCCGGAGGAGGTGGTGGAAGCAGGGACGATAGTGACGTTTAAGGGGCATCTTGACAAATACATGAATAGGATGGGAATAGAGGGATATGGACCCAGGATGTGTAGAAGATTGTAGTTTAGTCGGGCAGCATGGTCGGCACAGGCTTGGAGGGCCGAAGGGCCTGTTCTTGTGCTGTACTTTTCTCTGTTCTTCGTCACAAGTGGAGACCACGCCCACGCCCGCTTCGAAGCTGCGGTTAGTGTTATAGAGCAATGGGGTCCCATCTGTGTATTGAACTTTGCAGCTATGGTGCTCCGGTTTCCTCCCACAGTCCAAAGAAGCGAAAGTTAGGTGCACTGGCCGTGCTGAATTGCTCCTTCGTGTCCAACAGTGAGCTGGGGTTGCAGGGTTACCGGAATGGGGAGTGCGGCAGCAGGGCTGCCCCACTGCGCCACACTGCAGCCCAATGCCAGCTGTGTTGAGCACTTTCCAAAATGTGACAAGCATTTACATCCAGACAGAGAGAGAGAGAGAGAGAGTGGCACAAGGACAGGCAGACAGGCAGAGCAGGGAACAGCACACACGCGCCGCCGCGGCAGTGGCAAGTCATGAACCAGTGGCGCTGTGAGCGCGGCAAGTCATTAACCAGTCGCACTTTCAAACTGGTTCATGACTTGTCACTCGCACTTGGCGGCTGCGCTGGGCTAGAATGAGTGTGGGCGGGCTTAATATCCGCCCCCCGGGCCGATTTGACAGGCAGGCCGCCTCTGGGAGCTTCCTGGATGGGGTGGGACAGCAACTCGGTCCCCGTCGCTCCCGGTCCCCGAGGGAAGGGGAGAAGACCGGTTCCGAGGGTGCACCTTTCCCGGGGAGGAGGTTCAGATTCACTCCCTTAGGGAAGGTGCTCCTTTCCCGGGGAGGAGGTTCAGATTCACTCCCTTAGGGAAGGTGCTCCTTTCCCGGGGACACGGTTCAGATTCACTCCCTTAGACTGTGGCCGGGAGAGAGCGCTCCTTTCCCGGGGACACGGTTCAGATTCACCCCCTTAGACTGTGGCCGGGAGAGAGCGCTCCTTTCCCGGGGACACGGTTCGGATTCACCAGACCGACAGGGAGACAGACAGGGGGTGGAGGGAGAGAGAGGCTTTCTCTCTCTCTCTCTCGGTCAGCGCTGCGACCGGCTTTGCAGTTAAATGAAGCGTCTCTGCAGCTTGGCCGCTGTCTCGTCCATGAAAGTTTGCCGGACCCGCAGAGGAGAAAAGTATCACTCACAAGTTGACAGGGGTGGGTGGGCGGGGTCAGTGTGGTGGGCGGGGTCTAGAGAAGGAAGGGGGCCTGCGGCGATGGGGCGGGGCTTCAGGGTAGGGGCGTGGTCTCGGGGGGCCGACGGAGAGTGGGCGGGGCCTCTAGGGAGGGGCCGTGGCCTCCAGCGAGGAGGCGGGGTCTCTTTAGGGGCGTGGTCTCCAGAGAGTGGGCGGGGCTTAGGGCTTGGGGCGTGTGCGGGGGGGAGGAGAGGGCGCGGTCTCCAAAGAGGGGGACGGGGTCTCTTTAGGGGCGTGGTCTCTTGAGAAGGGGCGTGGTCTATTCAGGGGGCGGGGTCTCTTCAGGGGGCGGGGTCTAGGGGCAGGGGCGTGGTCTAGGAGAGGGGCGAGGTCACGCAGGAGGGGGCGTGGTCTCCAGAGAGTGGGCGTGGTCTCTTGTTAGGGGCGTGGACTCGCCAGGGGGCGGGGACCAAGAATGGGGGCGTGGTCTCCAATAATGGGGCGGGGTCTCTTGAGAAGGGGCGTGGTCTCTTGTGAGGCGGCGTGGTCTCGCTAAGGGGCGGGGTCTAGGAGCAGGGGCGTGGTCTGGGGCGGCCGGGTCACGGAGGAGGGGGCGTGGTCTCCAGAGAGTGGGCGTGGTCTCTTGTTAGGGGCGTGGACTCGCCAGGGAGCGGGGTCCAAGAATGGGGGCGTGGTCTCGGAGGAGGGGACGTGGTCTCCAATAATGGGGCGTGGTCTCTTGAGAAGGGACGTGGTCTCTTGTGAGGCGGCGTGGTCTCGCTAAGGGGCGAGGTCTAGGAGCAGGGGCGTGGTCTGGGGGGCGGGTCACGGAGGAGGGGGCGTGGTCTCCAGAGAGTGGGCGTGGTCTCTTGCGAGGTGCGTGGACTCGCCAGCGGGTGGGGTCCAACAATGGGGGCGTGGTCTCGGAGGAGGAGGCGTGGTCTCCAATGATTGGGTGGGGTCTCGTTAGGGGCGTGGTCTCTTGAGTGGGTGGGGTTTAGGGGTAGGGCGTGGTCTCTGAGGAGTGGGCGCGGTTTCTTGAGGGGACGTGTTCTCGCTAAGGGGCGGGGTCTAGGGACAGGGGCGCGGTCTAGGAGGGGGCGGAGCCACGGAGGAGGGGGCGGGGTCTCGCCAGGGGGCGGGGTCTAGGAATGGGGCGTGGTCTCGGAGGAGCGGGCGTGGTCTCCAATGACAGGGCGGGGTCTCTTTAGGGGCGTGGTCTCCAGAGAGTGGGCGGGGCTTAGGGCTTGGGGCGAGGGGGAGGAGGGGGCGCGGTCTCCAAAGAGGGGGACGGTGTCTCTTTACGGGCGTGGTCTCTTGAGAAGGGGCGTGGTCTATTCAGGGGGCGGGGTCTCTTCAGGGGGCGGGGTCTAGGGGCAGGGGCGTGGTCTAGGAGAGGGGCGAGGTCACGGAGGAGGGGGCTTGGTCTCCAGAGAGTGGGCGTGGTCTCTTGTTAGGGGCGTGGACTCGCCAGGGGGCGGGGACCAAGAATGGGGGCGTGGTCTCCAATAATGGGGCGGGGTCTCTTGAGAAGGGACGTGGTCTCTTGTGAGGCGGCGAGGTCTCGCTAAGGGGCGGGGTCTAGGAGCAGGGGCGTGGTCTGGGGCGGCCGGGTCACGGAGGAGGGGGCGTGGTCTCCAGAGAGTGGGCGTAGTCTCTTGCTAGGGGCGTGGACTCGCCAGGGAGCGGGGTCCAAGAATGGGGGCGTGGTCTCGGAGGAGGGGACGTGGTCTCCAATAATGGGGCGTGGTCTCTTGAGAAGGGACGTGGTCTCTTGTGAGGCTGCGTGGTCTCGCTAAGGGGCGAGGTCTGGGAGCAGGGGCGTGGTCTGGGGGGGGCGGGTCACGGAGGAGGGGGCATGGTCTCCAGAGAGTGGGCGTGGTCTCTTGCTAGGTGCGTGGACTCGCCAGCGGGTGGGGTCCAACAATGGGGGCGTGGTCTCGGAGGAGGAGGCGTGGTCTCCAATGATTGGGTGGGGTCCGTTAGGGGCGTGGTCTCTTGAGTGGGTGGGGTTTAGGGGTAGGGCGTGGTCTCTGAGGAGTGGGCGCGGTTTCTTGAGGGGACGTGGTCTCGCTAAGGGGCGGGGTCTCGGGACAGGGGCGCGGTCTAGGAGGGGGCGGAGCCACGGAGGAGGGGGCGGGGTGTCGCCAGGGGGCGGGGTCTAGGAATGGGGCGTGGTCTCGGAGGAGCGGGCGTGGTCTCCAATGACAGGGCGGGGTCTCTTTAGGGGCGTGATCACTTGAGTGGGCGGGGTTTAGGGGTAGAGGCGTGGTCTCGCTAAGACGCGTGTTCTGGGAGAGGGGGCGGGGCCGCTTAAGAGTGGGCAGGGCTTAACGTGGGGTCGTGGTATCGGAGGACTGGGCGTGGTCTCTAGAGAAGGGGCGGGGCTTAGGGGTAGGGGCGTGGCCTCGCTAAGTTGCGTGGTCTGGGAGAGTGGGCGGGGCTTAAGCGTGGGGACGTGGTGTCGGAGGAGTGGGCGCGGTTAAAGGGGTCACTTTCAAAATGAGCCTGCTCCCCATTCCTGCTGGAGATAAAGAGGATTCACTGCAGCCAGAGGGGGCGTTAATCTGTGGGATCAGTGACCGCAAGGTTTATGAACATAGGAGCCAGCAACAGGAGTAGAGAGCAGTGTTGCTGGGGTCATGGAGTTTATTCAAAACTCGTTTACATAGATTTCAGGTTGAGGAGGAAGTCGAGGGTGACGCGAGACAGGCGGGAAAGTGGGTCAAAATCCACAATCGGACCGCCCATTGCATTAATAATAATAATCATTATTGTCACAAGTAGGCTTGCATTAACACTGCAATGAAGTTACTGTGAAAAGCCCCTAGTCGCCACACTCCGGCGTCTGTTCGGGTACACAGAGGGAGAATTCAGAATGTCCAGTCCAACTAACCTGCACGTCTTTCGGCACTTGTGGGAGGAAACTAGAGCTCCCGGGGGAAACCCACGCAGACACGGGGAGAACGTGCAGACACCGCACAGACAGTGACCCAAGCCAGGAATCCAACCTGAGACCCTGGCGCTGTGAAGCAACAGTGCAAACCACTGTACACCCAATAATAGCAACATAATAATCGCTTATTGTCACAAGTAGGCTTCAATGAAGTTACTGTGAAAAGCCCCTAGTCGCCACATTCCGGCACCTGTTCGGAGAGGCTGGTACGGGAATTGAACCCGCGCTGCTGGTCGTGTTCTGCATTACAAGCCAGCTGTTCAGCCCACTATGCTAATTTGAATGGTAGAGAAGTCTGGAGGGGCCGAATGGCCCACTCCTCCTATTCCTTACATTCTGATGCACTTCTGAACGTGGCCTGTGCATTTACACTGTTGGGTGTCTTGGCTCCGTTACCACATTTGAACGGATATTTTCCAAGAAGTGTGTGACCTCCTAATTCTTCCCCGAAACAGAGTACTTCCCCACACACTCACACACTGAAATTCCTCTGTGTATTCTGCGGTCAGGTCTCAAGCCGTTTTTGGAATGTGTCTTGCATTCTGAGCTCAGGTTGGCGAATGGGGTGTCACTGGGGAGCTCTTTTAGAGGGCCAGCACGGACCCTGTGGGCCGAAAGGCCTCCTGCTTCGTGTTGGACGCTGCAACGGTTCCAAGCGCCGATGATATGTTCAGCTTCGATGCAAAACTCTATCACAATAATCATTATTGGAGGAAAATGTAACTGGTCTGATTAGTAAGTTTGCAGACGACACAAAGGTTGGTGGAATTGCCGATAGCGATGAGGACTGTCCGAGGATACAGCAGGATTTAGATTGTTTGGAGACTTGGGCAGAGAGATGGCAGATGGAGTTTAATCTGGACAAATGTGAGGTAATGCATTTTGGAAGGTCGAATGCAGGTAGGGAATATACAATGAATGGTAGAACCGTCAAGAGTATTGACAGTCAGAGAGATCTAGGTGTACAGGTCCACAGGTCATTGAAAGGGGCAACACAGGTGGAGAAGGTAGTCAAGGAGGCATACGGCATGCTTGCCTTCATTGGCCGGAGCATTGAGTATAAGAATTGGCAAGTCATGTTGCAGCTGTGTAGAACCTTAGTTAGGCCACACTTGGAGTATAGTGTTCAATTCTGGTCGCCACATGACCAGATGTGGATGTGGAAGCTTTAGGGAGGGCGCAGAAGAGATTTACCAGGATGTTGCCTGGTATGGAGGGCATTAGCCATGAAGAGCGTTTGAATAAACTCGGTTTGTTCTCACTGGAATGACGGAGGTTGAGGGGCGACCTGATAGAGGTCTACAAAATTATTGAGGGGAATAGACCGAGTGGATAGTCAGAGGCTTTTCCCCAGGGTAGAGGGGTCAATTACTAGGGGGCAGAGGTTTAAGGTGCGAGTGGCAAGGTTTAGAGGAGATGTACGAGGCACGTTTTTTACACAGAGGGTAGTGGGTGCCTGGAACTCGCTGCCGGAGGAGGTGGTGGAAGCAGGGACGATAGTGACGTTTAAGGGGCATCTTGACAAATACATGAATAGGATGGGAATAGAGGGATATGGACCCAGGATGTGTAGAAGATTGTAGTTTAGTCGGGCAGCATGGTCGGCACAGGCTTGGAGGGCCGAAGGGCCTGTTCTTGTGCTGTACTTTTCTCTGTTCTTCGTCACAAGTGGAGACCACGCCCACGCCCGCTTCGAAGCTGCGGTTAGTGTTATAGAGCAATGGGGTCCCATCTGTGTATTGAACTTTGCAGCTATGGTGCTCCGGTTTCCTCCCACAGTCCAAAGAAGCGAAAGTTAGGTGCACTGGCCGTGCTGAATTGCTCCTTCGTGTCCAACAGTGAGCTGGGGTTGCAGGGTTACCGGAATGGGGAGTGCGGCAGCAGGGCTGCCCCACTGCGCCACACTGCAGCCCAATGCCAGCTGTGTTGAGCACTTTCCAAAATGTGACAAGCATTTACATCCAGACAGAGAGAGAGAGAGAGAGAGTGGCACAAGGACAGGCAGACAGGCAGAGCAGGGAACAGCACACACGCGCCGCCGCGGCAGTGGCAAGTCATGAACCAGTGGCGCTGTGAGCGCGGCAAGTCATTAACCAGTCGCACTTTCAAACTGGTTCATGACTTGTCACTCGCACTTGGCGGCTGCGCTGGGCTAGAATGAGTGTGGGCGGGCTTAATATCCGCCCCCCGGGCCGATTTGACAGGCAGGCCGCCTCTGGGAGCTTCCTGGATGGGGTGGGACAGCAACTCGGTCCCCGTCGCTCCCGGTCCCCGAGGGAAGGGGAGAAGACCGGTTCCGAGGGTGCACCTTTCCCGGGGAGGAGGTTCAGATTCACTCCCTTAGGGAAGGTGCTCCTTTCCCGGGGAGGAGGTTCAGATTCACTCCCTTAGGGAAGGTGCTCCTTTCCCGGGGACACGGTTCAGATTCACTCCCTTAGACTGTGGCCGGGAGAGAGCGCTCCTTTCCCGGGGACACGGTTCAGATTCACCCCCTTAGACTGTGGCCGGGAGAGAGCGCTCCTTTCCCGGGGACACGGTTCGGATTCACCAGACCGACAGGGAGACAGACAGGGGGTGGAGGGAGAGAGAGGCTTTCTCTCTCTCTCTCTCGGTCAGCGCTGCGACCGGCTTTGCAGTTAAATGAAGCGTCTCTGCAGCTTGGCCGCTGTCTCGTCCATGAAAGTTTGCCGGACCCGCAGAGGAGAAAAGTATCACTCACAAGTTGACAGGGGTGGGTGGGCGGGGTCAGTGTGGTGGGCGGGGTCTAGAGAAGGAAGGGGGCCTGCGGCGATGGGGCGGGGCTTCAGGGTAGGGGCGTGGTCTCGGGGGGCCGACGGAGAGTGGGCGGGGCCTCTAGGGAGGGGCCGTGGCCTCCAGCGAGGAGGCGGGGTCTCTTTAGGGGCGTGGTCTCCAGAGAGTGGGCGGGGCTTAGGGCTTGGGGCGTGTGCGGGGGGGAGGAGAGGGCGCGGTCTCCAAAGAGGGGGACGGGGTCTCTTTAGGGGCGTGGTCTCTTGAGAAGGGGCGTGGTCTATTCAGGGGGCGGGGTCTCTTCAGGGGGCGGGGTCTAGGGGCAGGGGCGTGGTCTAGGAGAGGGGCGAGGTCACGCAGGAGGGGGCGTGGTCTCCAGAGAGTGGGCGTGGTCTCTTGTTAGGGGCGTGGACTCGCCAGGGGGCGGGGACCAAGAATGGGGGCGTGGTCTCCAATAATGGGGCGGGGTCTCTTGAGAAGGGGCGTGGTCTCTTGTGAGGCGGCGTGGTCTCGCTAAGGGGCGGGGTCTAGGAGCAGGGGCGTGGTCTGGGGCGGCCGGGTCACGGAGGAGGGGGCGTGGTCTCCAGAGAGTGGGCGTGGTCTCTTGTTAGGGGCGTGGACTCGCCAGGGAGCGGGGTCCAAGAATGGGGGCGTGGTCTCGGAGGAGGGGACGTGGTCTCCAATAATGGGGCGTGGTCTCTTGAGAAGGGACGTGGTCTCTTGTGAGGCGGCGTGGTCTCGCTAAGGGGCGAGGTCTAGGAGCAGGGGCGTGGTCTGGGGGGCGGGTCACGGAGGAGGGGGCGTGGTCTCCAGAGAGTGGGCGTGGTCTCTTGCGAGGTGCGTGGACTCGCCAGCGGGTGGGGTCCAACAATGGGGGCGTGGTCTCGGAGGAGGAGGCGTGGTCTCCAATGATTGGGTGGGGTCTCGTTAGGGGCGTGGTCTCTTGAGTGGGTGGGGTTTAGGGGTAGGGCGTGGTCTCTGAGGAGTGGGCGCGGTTTCTTGAGGGGACGTGTTCTCGCTAAGGGGCGGGGTCTAGGGACAGGGGCGCGGTCTAGGAGGGGGCGGAGCCACGGAGGAGGGGGCGGGGTCTCGCCAGGGGGCGGGGTCTAGGAATGGGGCGTGGTCTCGGAGGAGCGGGCGTGGTCTCCAATGACAGGGCGGGGTCTCTTTAGGGGCGTGGTCTCCAGAGAGTGGGCGGGGCTTAGGGCTTGGGGCGTGGGCGAGGGGGAGGAGGGGGCGCGGTCTCCAAAGAGGGGGACGGTGTCTCTTTACGGGCGTGGTCTCTTGAGAAGGGGCGTGGTCTATTCAGGGGGCGGGGTCTCTTCAGGGGGCGGGGTCTAGGGGCAGGGGCGTGGTCTAGGAGAGGGGCGAGGTCACGGAGGAGGGGGCTTGGTCTCCAGAGAGTGGGCGTGGTCTCTTGTTAGGGGCGTGGACTCGCCAGGGGGCGGGGACCAAGAATGGGGGCGTGGTCTCCAATAATGGGGCGGGGTCTCTTGAGAAGGGACGTGGTCTCTTGTGAGGCGGCGAGGTCTCGCTAAGGGGCGGGGTCTAGGAGCAGGGGCGTGGTCTGGGGCGGCCGGGTCACGGAGGAGGGGGCGTGGTCTCCAGAGAGTGGGCGTAGTCTCTTGCTAGGGGCGTGGACTCGCCAGGGAGCGGGGTCCAAGAATGGGGGCGTGGTCTCGGAGGAGGGGACGTGGTCTCCAATAATGGGGCGTGGTCTCTTGAGAAGGGACGTGGTCTCTTGTGAGGCTGCGTGGTCTCGCTAAGGGGCGAGGTCTGGGAGCAGGGGCGTGGTCTGGGGGGGGCGGGTCACGGAGGAGGGGGCATGGTCTCCAGAGAGTGGGCGTGGTCTCTTGCTAGGTGCGTGGACTCGCCAGCGGGTGGGGTCCAACAATGGGGGCGTGGTCTCGGAGGAGGAGGCGTGGTCTCCAATGATTGGGTGGGGTCCGTTAGGGGCGTGGTCTCTTGAGTGGGTGGGGTTTAGGGGTAGGGCGTGGTCTCTGAGGAGTGGGCGCGGTTTCTTGAGGGGACGTGGTCTCGCTAAGGGGCGGGGTCTCGGGACAGGGGCGCGGTCTAGGAGGGGGCGGAGCCACGGAGGAGGGGGCGGGGTGTCGCCAGGGGGCGGGGTCTAGGAATGGGGCGTGGTCTCGGAGGAGCGGGCGTGGTCTCCAATGACAGGGCGGGGTCTCTTTAGGGGCGTGATCACTTGAGTGGGCGGGGTTTAGGGGTAGAGGCGTGGTCTCGCTAAGACGCGTGTTCTGGGAGAGGGGGCGGGGCCGCTTAAGAGTGGGCAGGGCTTAACGTGGGGTCGTGGTATCGGAGGACTGGGCGTGGTCTCTAGAGAAGGGGCGGGGCTTAGGGGTAGGGGCGTGGCCTCGCTAAGTTGCGTGGTCTGGGAGAGTGGGCGGGGCTTAAGCGTGGGGACGTGGTGTCGGAGGAGTGGGCGCGGTTAAAGGGGTCACTTTCAAAATGAGCCTGCTCCCCATTCCTGCTGGAGATAAAGAGGATTCACTGCAGCCAGAGGGGGCGTTAATCTGTGGGATCAGTGACCGCAAGGTTTATGAACATAGGAGCCAGCAACAGGAGTAGAGAGCAGTGTTGCTGGGGTCATGGAGTTTATTCAAAACTCGTTTACATAGATTTCAGGTTGAGGAGGAAGTCGAGGGTGACGCGAGACAGGCGGGAAAGTGGGTCAAAATCCACAATCGGACCGCCCATTGCATTAATAATAATAATCATTATTGTCACAAGTAGGCTTGCATTAACACTGCAATGAAGTTACTGTGAAAAGCCCCTAGTCGCCACACTCCGGCGTCTGTTCGGGTACACAGAGGGAGAATTCAGAATGTCCAGTCCAACTAACCTGCACGTCTTTCGGCACTTGTGGGAGGAAACTAGAGCTCCCGGGGGAAACCCACGCAGACACGGGGAGAACGTGCAGACACCGCACAGACAGTGACCCAAGCCAGGAATCCAACCTGAGACCCTGGCGCTGTGAAGCAACAGTGCAAACCACTGTACACCCAATAATAGCAACATAATAATCGCTTATTGTCACAAGTAGGCTTCAATGAAGTTACTGTGAAAAGCCCCTAGTCGCCACATTCCGGCACCTGTTCGGAGAGGCTGGTACGGGAATTGAACCCGCGCTGCTGGTCGTGTTCTGCATTACAAGCCAGCTGTTCAGCCCACTATGCTAATTTGAATGGTAGAGAAGTCTGGAGGGGCCGAATGGCCCACTCCTCCTATTCCTTACATTCTGATGCACTTCTGAACGTGGCCTGTGCATTTACACTGTTGGGTGTCTTGGCTCCGTTACCACATTTGAACGGATATTTTCCAAGAAGTGTGTGACCTCCTAATTCTTCCCCGAAACAGAGTACTTCCCCACACACTCACACACTGAAATTCCTCTGTGTATTCTGCGGTCAGGTCTCAAGCCGTTTTTGGAATGTGTCTTGCATTCTGAGCTCAGGTTGGCGAATGGGGTGTCACTGGGGAGCTCTTTTAGAGGGCCAGCACGGACCCTGTGGGCCGAAAGGCCTCCTGCTTCGTGTTGGACGCTGCAACGGTTCCAAGCGCCGATGATATGTTCAGCTTCGATGCAAAACTCTATCACAATAATCATTATTGGAGGAAAATGTAACTGGTCTGATTAGTAAGTTTGCAGACGACACAAAGGTTGGTGGAATTGCCGATAGCGATGAGGACTGTCCGAGGATACAGCAGGATTTAGATTGTTTGGAGACTTGGGCAGAGAGATGGCAGATGGAGTTTAATCTGGACAAATGTGAGGTAATGCATTTTGGAAGGTCGAATGCAGGTAGGGAATATACAATGAATGGTAGAACCGTCAAGAGTATTGACAGTCAGAGAGATCTAGGTGTACAGGTCCACAGGTCATTGAAAGGGGCAACACAGGTGGAGAAGGTAGTCAAGGAGGCATACGGCATGCTTGCCTTCATTGGCCGGAGCATTGAGTATAAGAATTGGCAAGTCATGTTGCAGCTGTGTAGAACCTTAGTTAGGCCACACTTGGAGTATAGTGTTCAATTCTGGTCGCCACATGACCAGATGTGGATGTGGAAGCTTTAGGGAGGGCGCAGAAGAGATTTACCAGGATGTTGCCTGGTATGGAGGGCATTAGCCATGAAGAGCGTTTGAATAAACTCGGTTTGTTCTCACTGGAATGACGGAGGTTGAGGGGCGACCTGATAGAGGTCTACAAAATTATTGAGGGGAATAGACCGAGTGGATAGTCAGAGGCTTTTCCCCAGGGTAGAGGGGTCAATTACTAGGGGGCAGAGGTTTAAGGTGCGAGTGGCAAGGTTTAGAGGAGATGTACGAGGCACGTTTTTTACACAGAGGGTAGTGGGTGCCTGGAACTCGCTGCCGGAGGAGGTGGTGGAAGCAGGGACGATAGTGACGTTTAAGGGGCATCTTGACAAATACATGAATAGGATGGGAATAGAGGGATATGGACCCAGGATGTGTAGAAGATTGTAGTTTAGTCGGGCAGCATGGTCGGCACAGGCTTGGAGGGCCGAAGGGCCTGTTCTTGTGCTGTACTTTTCTCTGTTCTTCGTCACAAGTGGAGACCACGCCCACGCCCGCTTCGAAGCTGCGGTTAGTGTTATAGAGCAATGGGGTCCCATCTGTGTATTGAACTTTGCAGCTATGGTGCTCCGGTTTCCTCCCACAGTCCAAAGAAGCGAAAGTTAGGTGCACTGGCCGTGCTGAATTGCTCCTTCGTGTCCAACAGTGAGCTGGGGTTGCAGGGTTACCGGAATGGGGAGTGCGGCAGCAGGGCTGCCCCACTGCGCCACACTGCAGCCCAATGCCAGCTGTGTTGAGCACTTTCCAAAATGTGACAAGCATTTACATCCAGACAGAGAGAGAGAGAGAGAGAGTGGCACAAGGACAGGCAGACAGGCAGAGCAGGGAACAGCACACACGCGCCGCCGCGGCAGTGGCAAGTCATGAACCAGTGGCGCTGTGAGCGCGGCAAGTCATTAACCAGTCGCACTTTCAAACTGGTTCATGACTTGTCACTCGCACTTGGCGGCTGCGCTGGGCTAGAATGAGTGTGGGCGGGCTTAATATCCGCCCCCCGGGCCGATTTGACAGGCAGGCCGCCTCTGGGAGCTTCCTGGATGGGGTGGGACAGCAACTCGGTCCCCGTCGCTCCCGGTCCCCGAGGGAAGGGGAGAAGACCGGTTCCGAGGGTGCACCTTTCCCGGGGAGGAGGTTCAGATTCACTCCCTTAGGGAAGGTGCTCCTTTCCCGGGGAGGAGGTTCAGATTCACTCCCTTAGGGAAGGTGCTCCTTTCCCGGGGACACGGTTCAGATTCACTCCCTTAGACTGTGGCCGGGAGAGAGCGCTCCTTTCCCGGGGACACGGTTCAGATTCACCCCCTTAGACTGTGGCCGGGAGAGAGCGCTCCTTTCCCGGGGACACGGTTCGGATTCACCAGACCGACAGGGAGACAGACAGGGGGTGGAGGGAGAGAGAGGCTTTCTCTCTCTCTCTCTCGGTCAGCGCTGCGACCGGCTTTGCAGTTAAATGAAGCGTCTCTGCAGCTTGGCCGCTGTCTCGTCCATGAAAGTTTGCCGGACCCGCAGAGGAGAAAAGTATCACTCACAAGTTGACAGGGGTGGGTGGGCGGGGTCAGTGTGGTGGGCGGGGTCTAGAGAAGGAAGGGGGCCTGCGGCGATGGGGCGGGGCTTCAGGGTAGGGGCGTGGTCTCGGGGGGCCGACGGAGAGTGGGCGGGGCCTCTAGGGAGGGGCCGTGGCCTCCAGCGAGGAGGCGGGGTCTCTTTAGGGGCGTGGTCTCCAGAGAGTGGGCGGGGCTTAGGGCTTGGGGCGTGTGCGGGGGGGAGGAGAGGGCGCGGTCTCCAAAGAGGGGGACGGGGTCTCTTTAGGGGCGTGGTCTCTTGAGAAGGGGCGTGGTCTATTCAGGGGGCGGGGTCTCTTCAGGGGGCGGGGTCTAGGGGCAGGGGCGTGGTCTAGGAGAGGGGCGAGGTCACGCAGGAGGGGGCGTGGTCTCCAGAGAGTGGGCGTGGTCTCTTGTTAGGGGCGTGGACTCGCCAGGGGGCGGGGACCAAGAATGGGGGCGTGGTCTCCAATAATGGGGCGGGGTCTCTTGAGAAGGGGCGTGGTCTCTTGTGAGGCGGCGTGGTCTCGCTAAGGGGCGGGGTCTAGGAGCAGGGGCGTGGTCTGGGGCGGCCGGGTCACGGAGGAGGGGGCGTGGTCTCCAGAGAGTGGGCGTGGTCTCTTGTTAGGGGCGTGGACTCGCCAGGGAGCGGGGTCCAAGAATGGGGGCGTGGTCTCGGAGGAGGGGACGTGGTCTCCAATAATGGGGCGTGGTCTCTTGAGAAGGGACGTGGTCTCTTGTGAGGCGGCGTGGTCTCGCTAAGGGGCGAGGTCTAGGAGCAGGGGCGTGGTCTGGGGGGCGGGTCACGGAGGAGGGGGCGTGGTCTCCAGAGAGTGGGCGTGGTCTCTTGCGAGGTGCGTGGACTCGCCAGCGGGTGGGGTCCAACAATGGGGGCGTGGTCTCGGAGGAGGAGGCGTGGTCTCCAATGATTGGGTGGGGTCTCGTTAGGGGCGTGGTCTCTTGAGTGGGTGGGGTTTAGGGGTAGGGCGTGGTCTCTGAGGAGTGGGCGCGGTTTCTTGAGGGGACGTGTTCTCGCTAAGGGGCGGGGTCTAGGGACAGGGGCGCGGTCTAGGAGGGGGCGGAGCCACGGAGGAGGGGGCGGGGTCTCGCCAGGGGGCGGGGTCTAGGAATGGGGCGTGGTCTCGGAGGAGCGGGCGTGGTCTCCAATGACAGGGCGGGGTCTCTTTAGGGGCGTGGTCTCCAGAGAGTGGGCGGGGCTTAGGGCTTGGGGCGTGGGCGAGGGGGAGGAGGGGGCGCGGTCTCCAAAGAGGGGGACGGTGTCTCTTTACGGGCGTGGTCTCTTGAGAAGGGGCGTGGTCTATTCAGGGGGCGGGGTCTCTTCAGGGGGCGGGGTCTAGGGGCAGGGGCGTGGTCTAGGAGAGGGGCGAGGTCACGGAGGAGGGGGCTTGGTCTCCAGAGAGTGGGCGTGGTCTCTTGTTAGGGGCGTGGACTCGCCAGGGGGCGGGGACCAAGAATGGGGGCGTGGTCTCCAATAATGGGGCGGGGTCTCTTGAGAAGGGACGTGGTCTCTTGTGAGGCGGCGAGGTCTCGCTAAGGGGCGGGGTCTAGGAGCAGGGGCGTGGTCTGGGGCGGCCGGGTCACGGAGGAGGGGGCGTGGTCTCCAGAGAGTGGGCGTAGTCTCTTGCTAGGGGCGTGGACTCGCCAGGGAGCGGGGTCCAAGAATGGGGGCGTGGTCTCGGAGGAGGGGACGTGGTCTCCAATAATGGGGCGTGGTCTCTTGAGAAGGGACGTGGTCTCTTGTGAGGCTGCGTGGTCTCGCTAAGGGGCGAGGTCTGGGAGCAGGGGCGTGGTCTGGGGGGGGCGGGTCACGGAGGAGGGGGCATGGTCTCCAGAGAGTGGGCGTGGTCTCTTGCTAGGTGCGTGGACTCGCCAGCGGGTGGGGTCCAACAATGGGGGCGTGGTCTCGGAGGAGGAGGCGTGGTCTCCAATGATTGGGTGGGGTCCGTTAGGGGCGTGGTCTCTTGAGTGGGTGGGGTTTAGGGGTAGGGCGTGGTCTCTGAGGAGTGGGCGCGGTTTCTTGAGGGGACGTGGTCTCGCTAAGGGGCGGGGTCTCGGGACAGGGGCGCGGTCTAGGAGGGGGCGGAGCCACGGAGGAGGGGGCGGGGTGTCGCCAGGGGGCGGGGTCTAGGAATGGGGCGTGGTCTCGGAGGAGCGGGCGTGGTCTCCAATGACAGGGCGGGGTCTCTTTAGGGGCGTGATCACTTGAGTGGGCGGGGTTTAGGGGTAGAGGCGTGGTCTCGCTAAGACGCGTGTTCTGGGAGAGGGGGCGGGGCCGCTTAAGAGTGGGCAGGGCTTAACGTGGGGTCGTGGTATCGGAGGACTGGGCGTGGTCTCTAGAGAAGGGGCGGGGCTTAGGGGTAGGGGCGTGGCCTCGCTAAGTTGCGTGGTCTGGGAGAGTGGGCGGGGCTTAAGCGTGGGGACGTGGTGTCGGAGGAGTGGGCGCGGTTAAAGGGGTCACTTTCAAAATGAGCCTGCTCCCCATTCCTGCTGGAGATAAAGAGGATTCACTGCAGCCAGAGGGGGCGTTAATCTGTGGGATCAGTGACCGCAAGGTTTATGAACATAGGAGCCAGCAACAGGAGTAGAGAGCAGTGTTGCTGGGGTCATGGAGTTTATTCAAAACTCGTTTACATAGATTTCAGGTTGAGGAGGAAGTCGAGGGTGACGCGAGACAGGCGGGAAAGTGGGTCAAAATCCACAATCGGACCGCCCATTGCATTAATAATAATAATCATTATTGTCACAAGTAGGCTTGCATTAACACTGCAATGAAGTTACTGTGAAAAGCCCCTAGTCGCCACACTCCGGCGTCTGTTCGGGTACACAGAGGGAGAATTCAGAATGTCCAGTCCAACTAACCTGCACGTCTTTCGGCACTTGTGGGAGGAAACTAGAGCTCCCGGGGGAAACCCACGCAGACACGGGGAGAACGTGCAGACACCGCACAGACAGTGACCCAAGCCAGGAATCCAACCTGAGACCCTGGCGCTGTGAAGCAACAGTGCAAACCACTGTACACCCAATAATAGCAACATAATAATCGCTTATTGTCACAAGTAGGCTTCAATGAAGTTACTGTGAAAAGCCCCTAGTCGCCACATTCCGGCACCTGTTCGGAGAGGCTGGTACGGGAATTGAACCCGCGCTGCTGGTCGTGTTCTGCATTACAAGCCAGCTGTTCAGCCCACTATGCTAATTTGAATGGTAGAGAAGTCTGGAGGGGCCGAATGGCCCACTCCTCCTATTCCTTACATTCTGATGCACTTCTGAACGTGGCCTGTGCATTTACACTGTTGGGTGTCTTGGCTCCGTTACCACATTTGAACGGATATTTTCCAAGAAGTGTGTGACCTCCTAATTCTTCCCCGAAACAGAGTACTTCCCCACACACTCACACACTGAAATTCCTCTGTGTATTCTGCGGTCAGGTCTCAAGCCGTTTTTGGAATGTGTCTTGCATTCTGAGCTCAGGTTGGCGAATGGGGTGTCACTGGGGAGCTCTTTTAGAGGGCCAGCACGGACCCTGTGGGCCGAAAGGCCTCCTGCTTCGTGTTGGACGCTGCAACGGTTCCAAGCGCCGATGATATGTTCAGCTTCGATGCAAAACTCTATCACAATAATCATTATTGGAGGAAAATGTAACTGGTCTGATTAGTAAGTTTGCAGACGACACAAAGGTTGGTGGAATTGCCGATAGCGATGAGGACTGTCCGAGGATACAGCAGGATTTAGATTGTTTGGAGACTTGGGCAGAGAGATGGCAGATGGAGTTTAATCTGGACAAATGTGAGGTAATGCATTTTGGAAGGTCGAATGCAGGTAGGGAATATACAATGAATGGTAGAACCGTCAAGAGTATTGACAGTCAGAGAGATCTAGGTGTACAGGTCCACAGGTCATTGAAAGGGGCAACACAGGTGGAGAAGGTAGTCAAGGAGGCATACGGCATGCTTGCCTTCATTGGCCGGAGCATTGAGTATAAGAATTGGCAAGTCATGTTGCAGCTGTGTAGAACCTTAGTTAGGCCACACTTGGAGTATAGTGTTCAATTCTGGTCGCCACATGACCAGATGTGGATGTGGAAGCTTTAGGGAGGGCGCAGAAGAGATTTACCAGGATGTTGCCTGGTATGGAGGGCATTAGCCATGAAGAGCGTTTGAATAAACTCGGTTTGTTCTCACTGGAATGACGGAGGTTGAGGGGCGACCTGATAGAGGTCTACAAAATTATTGAGGGGAATAGACCGAGTGGATAGTCAGAGGCTTTTCCCCAGGGTAGAGGGGTCAATTACTAGGGGGCAGAGGTTTAAGGTGCGAGTGGCAAGGTTTAGAGGAGATGTACGAGGCACGTTTTTTACACAGAGGGTAGTGGGTGCCTGGAACTCGCTGCCGGAGGAGGTGGTGGAAGCAGGGACGATAGTGACGTTTAAGGGGCATCTTGACAAATACATGAATAGGATGGGAATAGAGGGATATGGACCCAGGATGTGTAGAAGATTGTAGTTTAGTCGGGCAGCATGGTCGGCACAGGCTTGGAGGGCCGAAGGGCCTGTTCTTGTGCTGTACTTTTCTCTGTTCTTCGTCACAAGTGGAGACCACGCCCACGCCCGCTTCGAAGCTGCGGTTAGTGTTATAGAGCAATGGGGTCCCATCTGTGTATTGAACTTTGCAGCTATGGTGCTCCGGTTTCCTCCCACAGTCCAAAGAAGCGAAAGTTAGGTGCACTGGCCGTGCTGAATTGCTCCTTCGTGTCCAACAGTGAGCTGGGGTTGCAGGGTTACCGGAATGGGGAGTGCGGCAGCAGGGCTGCCCCACTGCGCCACACTGCAGCCCAATGCCAGCTGTGTTGAGCACTTTCCAAAATGTGACAAGCATTTACATCCAGACAGAGAGAGAGAGAGAGAGAGTGGCACAAGGACAGGCAGACAGGCAGAGCAGGGAACAGCACACACGCGCCGCCGCGGCAGTGGCAAGTCATGAACCAGTGGCGCTGTGAGCGCGGCAAGTCATTAACCAGTCGCACTTTCAAACTGGTTCATGACTTGTCACTCGCACTTGGCGGCTGCGCTGGGCTAGAATGAGTGTGGGCGGGCTTAATATCCGCCCCCCGGGCCGATTTGACAGGCAGGCCGCCTCTGGGAGCTTCCTGGATGGGGTGGGACAGCAACTCGGTCCCCGTCGCTCCCGGTCCCCGAGGGAAGGGGAGAAGACCGGTTCCGAGGGTGCACCTTTCCCGGGGAGGAGGTTCAGATTCACTCCCTTAGGGAAGGTGCTCCTTTCCCGGGGAGGAGGTTCAGATTCACTCCCTTAGGGAAGGTGCTCCTTTCCCGGGGACACGGTTCAGATTCACTCCCTTAGACTGTGGCCGGGAGAGAGCGCTCCTTTCCCGGGGACACGGTTCAGATTCACCCCCTTAGACTGTGGCCGGGAGAGAGCGCTCCTTTCCCGGGGACACGGTTCGGATTCACCAGACCGACAGGGAGACAGACAGGGGGTGGAGGGAGAGAGAGGCTTTCTCTCTCTCTCTCTCGGTCAGCGCTGCGACCGGCTTTGCAGTTAAATGAAGCGTCTCTGCAGCTTGGCCGCTGTCTCGTCCATGAAAGTTTGCCGGACCCGCAGAGGAGAAAAGTATCACTCACAAGTTGACAGGGGTGGGTGGGCGGGGTCAGTGTGGTGGGCGGGGTCTAGAGAAGGAAGGGGGCCTGCGGCGATGGGGCGGGGCTTCAGGGTAGGGGCGTGGTCTCGGGGGGCCGACGGAGAGTGGGCGGGGCCTCTAGGGAGGGGCCGTGGCCTCCAGCGAGGAGGCGGGGTCTCTTTAGGGGCGTGGTCTCCAGAGAGTGGGCGGGGCTTAGGGCTTGGGGCGTGTGCGGGGGGGAGGAGAGGGCGCGGTCTCCAAAGAGGGGGACGGGGTCTCTTTAGGGGCGTGGTCTCTTGAGAAGGGGCGTGGTCTATTCAGGGGGCGGGGTCTCTTCAGGGGGCGGGGTCTAGGGGCAGGGGCGTGGTCTAGGAGAGGGGCGAGGTCACGCAGGAGGGGGCGTGGTCTCCAGAGAGTGGGCGTGGTCTCTTGTTAGGGGCGTGGACTCGCCAGGGGGCGGGGACCAAGAATGGGGGCGTGGTCTCCAATAATGGGGCGGGGTCTCTTGAGAAGGGGCGTGGTCTCTTGTGAGGCGGCGTGGTCTCGCTAAGGGGCGGGGTCTAGGAGCAGGGGCGTGGTCTGGGGCGGCCGGGTCACGGAGGAGGGGGCGTGGTCTCCAGAGAGTGGGCGTGGTCTCTTGTTAGGGGCGTGGACTCGCCAGGGAGCGGGGTCCAAGAATGGGGGCGTGGTCTCGGAGGAGGGGACGTGGTCTCCAATAATGGGGCGTGGTCTCTTGAGAAGGGACGTGGTCTCTTGTGAGGCGGCGTGGTCTCGCTAAGGGGCGAGGTCTAGGAGCAGGGGCGTGGTCTGGGGGGCGGGTCACGGAGGAGGGGGCGTGGTCTCCAGAGAGTGGGCGTGGTCTCTTGCGAGGTGCGTGGACTCGCCAGCGGGTGGGGTCCAACAATGGGGGCGTGGTCTCGGAGGAGGAGGCGTGGTCTCCAATGATTGGGTGGGGTCTCGTTAGGGGCGTGGTCTCTTGAGTGGGTGGGGTTTAGGGGTAGGGCGTGGTCTCTGAGGAGTGGGCGCGGTTTCTTGAGGGGACGTGTTCTCGCTAAGGGGCGGGGTCTAGGGACAGGGGCGCGGTCTAGGAGGGGGCGGAGCCACGGAGGAGGGGGCGGGGTCTCGCCAGGGGGCGGGGTCTAGGAATGGGGCGTGGTCTCGGAGGAGCGGGCGTGGTCTCCAATGACAGGGCGGGGTCTCTTTAGGGGCGTGGTCTCCAGAGAGTGGGCGGGGCTTAGGGCTTGGGGCGTGGGCGAGGGGGAGGAGGGGGCGCGGTCTCCAAAGAGGGGGACGGTGTCTCTTTACGGGCGTGGTCTCTTGAGAAGGGGCGTGGTCTATTCAGGGGGCGGGGTCTCTTCAGGGGGCGGGGTCTAGGGGCAGGGGCGTGGTCTAGGAGAGGGGCGAGGTCACGGAGGAGGGGGCTTGGTCTCCAGAGAGTGGGCGTGGTCTCTTGTTAGGGGCGTGGACTCGCCAGGGGGCGGGGACCAAGAATGGGGGCGTGGTCTCCAATAATGGGGCGGGGTCTCTTGAGAAGGGACGTGGTCTCTTGTGAGGCGGCGAGGTCTCGCTAAGGGGCGGGGTCTAGGAGCAGGGGCGTGGTCTGGGGCGGCCGGGTCACGGAGGAGGGGGCGTGGTCTCCAGAGAGTGGGCGTAGTCTCTTGCTAGGGGCGTGGACTCGCCAGGGAGCGGGGTCCAAGAATGGGGGCGTGGTCTCGGAGGAGGGGACGTGGTCTCCAATAATGGGGCGTGGTCTCTTGAGAAGGGACGTGGTCTCTTGTGAGGCTGCGTGGTCTCGCTAAGGGGCGAGGTCTGGGAGCAGGGGCGTGGTCTGGGGGGGGCGGGTCACGGAGGAGGGGGCATGGTCTCCAGAGAGTGGGCGTGGTCTCTTGCTAGGTGCGTGGACTCGCCAGCGGGTGGGGTCCAACAATGGGGGCGTGGTCTCGGAGGAGGAGGCGTGGTCTCCAATGATTGGGTGGGGTCCGTTAGGGGCGTGGTCTCTTGAGTGGGTGGGGTTTAGGGGTAGGGCGTGGTCTCTGAGGAGTGGGCGCGGTTTCTTGAGGGGACGTGGTCTCGCTAAGGGGCGGGGTCTCGGGACAGGGGCGCGGTCTAGGAGGGGGCGGAGCCACGGAGGAGGGGGCGGGGTGTCGCCAGGGGGCGGGGTCTAGGAATGGGGCGTGGTCTCGGAGGAGCGGGCGTGGTCTCCAATGACAGGGCGGGGTCTCTTTAGGGGCGTGATCACTTGAGTGGGCGGGGTTTAGGGGTAGAGGCGTGGTCTCGCTAAGACGCGTGTTCTGGGAGAGGGGGCGGGGCCGCTTAAGAGTGGGCAGGGCTTAACGTGGGGTCGTGGTATCGGAGGACTGGGCGTGGTCTCTAGAGAAGGGGCGGGGCTTAGGGGTAGGGGCGTGGCCTCGCTAAGTTGCGTGGTCTGGGAGAGTGGGCGGGGCTTAAGCGTGGGGACGTGGTGTCGGAGGAGTGGGCGCGGTTAAAGGGGTCACTTTCAAAATGAGCCTGCTCCCCATTCCTGCTGGAGATAAAGAGGATTCACTGCAGCCAGAGGGGGCGTTAATCTGTGGGATCAGTGACCGCAAGGTTTATGAACATAGGAGCCAGCAACAGGAGTAGAGAGCAGTGTTGCTGGGGTCATGGAGTTTATTCAAAACTCGTTTACATAGATTTCAGGTTGAGGAGGAAGTCGAGGGTGACGCGAGACAGGCGGGAAAGTGGGTCAAAATCCACAATCGGACCGCCCATTGCATTAATAATAATAATCATTATTGTCACAAGTAGGCTTGCATTAACACTGCAATGAAGTTACTGTGAAAAGCCCCTAGTCGCCACACTCCGGCGTCTGTTCGGGTACACAGAGGGAGAATTCAGAATGTCCAGTCCAACTAACCTGCACGTCTTTCGGCACTTGTGGGAGGAAACTAGAGCTCCCGGGGGAAACCCACGCAGACACGGGGAGAACGTGCAGACACCGCACAGACAGTGACCCAAGCCAGGAATCGAACCTGAGACCCTGGCGCTGTGAAGCAACAGTGCAAACCACTGTACACCCAATAATAGAAACATAATAATCGCTTATTGTCACAAGTAGGCTTCAATGAAGTTACTGTGAAAAGCCCCTAGTCGCCACATTCCGGCACCTGTTCGAGGAGGCTGGTACGGGAATTGAACCCGCGCTGCTGGTCTTGTTCTGCATTACAAGCCAGCTGTTCAGCCCACTATGCTAATTTGAATGGTAGAGAAGTCTGGAGGGGCCGAATGGCCCACTCCTCCTATTCCTTACATTCTGATGCACTTCTGAACGTGGCCTGTGCATTTAAACTGTTGGGTGTCTTGGCTCCGTTACCACATTTGAACGGATATTTTCCAAGAAGTGTGTGACCTCCTAATTCTTCCCCGAAACAGAGTACTTCCCCACACACTCACACACTGAAATTCCTCTGTGTATTCTGCGGTCAGGTCTCAAGCCGTTTTTGGAATGTGTCTTGCATTCTGAGCTCAGGTTGGCGAATGGGGTGTCACTGGGGAGCTCTTTTAGAGGGCCAGCACGGACCCTGTGGGCCGAAAGGCCTCCTGCTTCGTGTTGGACGCTGCAACGGTTCCAAGGGCCGTTGATATGTTCAGCTTCGATACAAAACTCTATCACAATAATCATTATTGGAGGAAAATGTAACTGGTCTGATTAGTAAGTTTGCAGACGACACAAAGGTTGGTGGAATTGCCGATAGCGATGAGGACTGTCCGAGGATACAGCAGGATTTAGATTGTTTGGAGACTTGGGCAGAGAGATGGCAGATGGAGTTTAATCTGGACAAATGTGAGGTAATGCATTTTGGAAGGTCGAATGCAGGTAGGGAATATACAATGAATGGTAGAACCCTCAAGAGTATTGACAGTCAGAGAGATCTAGGTGTACAGGTCCACAGGTCATTGAAAGGGGCAACACAGGTGGAGAAGGTAGTCAAGGAGGCATACGGCATGCTTGCCTTCATTGGCCGGGGCATTGAGTATAAGAATTGGCAAGTCATGTTGCAGCTGTGTAGAACCTTAGTTCGGCCACACTTGGAGTATAGTGTTCAATTCTGGTCGCCACATGACCAGATGTGGATGTGGAAGCTTTAGAGAGGGCGCAGAAGAGATTTACCAGGATGTTGCCTGGTATGGAGGGCATTAGCCATGAAGAGCGTTTGAATAAACTCGGTTTGTTCTCACTGGAATGACGGAGGTTGAGGGGCGACCTGATAGAGGTCTACAAAATTATTGAGGGGAATAGACCGAGTGGATAGTCAGAGGCTTTTCCCCAGGGTAGAGGGGTCAATTACTAGGGGGCAGAGGTTTAAGGTGCGAGTGGCAAGGTTTAGAGGAGATGTACGAGGCACGTTTTTTACACAGAGGGTAGTGGGTGCCTGGAACTCGCTGCCGGAGGAGGTGGTGGAAGCAGGGACGATAGTGACGTTTAAGGGGCATCTTGACAAATACATGAATAGGATGGGAATAGAGGGATATGGACCCAGGATGTGTAGAAGATTGTAGTTTAGTCGGGCAGCATGGTCGGCACAGGCTTGGAGGGCCGAAGGGCCTGTTCTTGTGCTGTACTTTTCTCTGTTCTTCGTCACAAGTGGAGACCACGCCCACGCCCGCTTCGAAGCTGCGGTTAGTGTTATAGAGCAATGGGGTCCCATCTGTGTATTGAACTTTGCAGATATGGTGCTCCGGTTTCCTCCCACAGTCCAAAGAAGCGAAAGTTAGGTGCATTGGCCGTGCTGAATTGCTCCTTCGTGTCCAACAGTGAGCTGGGGTTGCAGGGTTACCGGAATGGGGAGTGCGGCAGCAGGGCTGACCCACTGCGCCACACTGCAGCCCAATGCCAGCTGTGTTGAGCACTTTCCAAAATGTGACAAGCATTTACATCCAGACAGAGAGAGAGAGAGAGAGAGAGTGGCACAAGGACAGGCAGACAGGCAGATCAGGGAACAGCACACACGCGCCGCAGCGGCAGTGGCAAGTCATGAACCAGTGGCGCTGTGAGCGCGGCAAGTCATTAACCAGTCGCACTTTCAAACTGGTTCATGACTTGTCACTCGCACTTGGCGGCTGCGCTGGGCTAGAATGAGTGTGGGCGGGTTTAATATCCGCCCCCCGGGCCGATTTGACAGGCAGGCCGCCTCTGGGAGCTTCCTGGATGGGGTGGGACCGCAACTCGGTCCCCATCGCTCCCGGTCCCCGAGGGAAGGGGAGAAGACCGGTTCCGAGGGTGCACCTTTCCCGGGGAGGAGGTTCAGATTCACTCCCTTAGGGAAGGTGCTCCTTTCCCGTGGAGGAGGTTCAGATTCACTCCCTTAGGGAAGGTGCTCCTTTCCCGGGGACACGGTTCAGATTCACCCCCTTAGACTGTGGCCGGGAGAGAGCGCTCCTTTCCCGGGGACACGGTTCGGATTCACCAGACCGACAGGGAGACAGACAGGGGGTGGAGGGAGAGAGAGGCTTTCTCTCTCTCTCTCTCTCTCTCGGTCAGCGCTGCGACCGGCTTTGCAGTTAAATGAAGCGTCTCTGCAGCTTGGCCGCTGTCTCGTCCATGAAAGTTTGCCGGACCCGCAGAGGAGAAAAGTATCACTCACAAGTTGACAGGGGTGGGTGGGCGGGGTCAGTGTGGTGGGCGGGGTCTAGAGAAGGAAGGGGGCCTGCGGCGATGGGGCGGGGCTTCAGGGTAGGGGCGTGGTCTCGGGGGGCCGACGGAGAGTGGGCGGGGCCTCTAGGGAGGGGCCGTGGCCTCCAGCGAGGAGGCGGGGTCTCTTTAGGGGCGTGGTCTCCAGAGAGTGGGCGGGGCTTAGGGCTTGGGGCGTGGGCGGGGGGAGGAGAGGGCGCGGTCTCCAAAGAGGGGGACGGGGTCTCTTTAGGGGCGTGGTCTCTTGAGAAGGGGCGTGGTCTATTCAGGGGGCGGGGTCTCTTCAGGGGGCGGGGTCTAGGGGCAGGGGCGTGGTCTAGGAGAGGGGCGAGGTCACGGAGGAGGGGGCGTGGTCTCCAGAGAGTGGGCGTGGTCTCTTGTTAGGGGCGTGGACTCGCCAGGGGGCGGGGACCAAGAATGGGGGCGTGGTCTCGGAGGAGGGGACGTGGTCTCCAATAATGCGGCGGGGTCTCTTGAGAATGGGCGTCGTCTCTTGTGAGGCGGCGTGGTCTCGCTAAGGGGCGGGGTCTAGGAGAAGGGGCGTGGTCGAGGAGAGGGGCAGGGTCACGGAGGATGGGGCGTGGTCTCCAGAGAGTGGGCGTGGTCTCTTGTTAGGGGCGTGGACTCGGCAAGGGGCGGAGTCCAAGAATGGGGGCGTGGTCTCCAATAATGGGGCGGGGTCTCTTGAGAAGGGGCGTGGTCTCTTGTGAGGCGGCGTGGTCTCGCTAAGGGGCGGGGTCTAGGAGCAGGGGCGTGGTCTGGGGGGGCCGGGTCACGGAGGAGGGGGCGTGGTCTCCAGAGAGTGGGCGTGGTCTCTTGTTAGGGGCGTGGACTCGCCAGGGAGCGGGGTCCAAGAATGGGGGCGTGGTCTCGGAGGAGGGGACGTGGTCTCCAATAATGGGGCGTGGTCTCTTGAGAAGGGACGTGGTCTCTTGTGAGGCGGCGTGGTCTCGCTAAGGGGCGGGGTCTAGGAGCAGGGGCGTGGTCTGGGGGGGCGGGTCACGGAGGAGGGGGCGTGGTCTCCAGAGAGTGGGCGTGGTCTCTTGCTAGGTGCGTGGACTCGCCAGCGGGTGGGGTCCAACAATGGGGGCGTGGTCTCGGAGGAGGAGGCGTGGTCTCCAATGATTGGGTGGGGTCTCGTTAGGGGCGTGGTCTCTTGAGTGGGTGGGGTTTAGGGGTAGGGCGTGGTCTCTGAGGAGTGGGCGCGGTTTCTTGAGGGGACGTGGTCTCGCTAAGGGGCGGGGTCTAGGGACAGGGGCGCGGTCTAGGAGGGGGCGGGGCCACGTAGGAGGGGGCGGGGTCACGCCAGGGGGCGGGGTCTAGGAATGGGGCGTGGTCTCGGAGGAGCGGGCGTGGTCGCCAATGACAGGGCGGGGTCTCTTTAGGGGCGTGATCACTTGAGTGGGCGGGGTTTAGGGGTAGAGGCGTGGTCTCGCTAAGACGCGTGTTCTGGGAGAGGGGGCGGGGCCGCTTAAGAGTGGGCAGGGCTTAAGCGTTGGGGCGTGGTATCGGAGGAGTGGGCGTGGTCTCTAGAGAAGGGGCGGGGCTTAGGGGTAGGGGCGTGGCCTCGCTAAGTTGCGTGGTCTGGGAGAGTGGGCGGGGCTTAAGCGTGGGGACGTGGTGTCGGAGGAGTGGGCGCGGTTAAAGGGGTCACTTTCAAAATGAGCCTGCTCCCCATTCCTGCTGCAGATAAAGAGGATTGACTGCAGCCAGAGGGGGCGTTAATCTGTGGGATCAGTGACCGCAAGGTTTATGAACATAGGAGTCAGCAACAGGAGTAGAGAGCAGTGTTGCTGGGGTCATGGAGTTTATTCAAAACTCGTTTACATAGATTTCAGGTTGAGGAGGAAGTCGAGGGTGACGCGAGACAGGCGGGAAAGTGGGTCAAAATCCACAATCGGACCGCCCATTGCATTAATAATAATAATCATTATTGTCACAAGTAGGCTTGCATTAACACTGCAATGAAGTTACTGTGAAAAGCCCCTAGTCGCCACACTCCGGCGTCTGTTCGGGTCCACAGAGGGAGAATTCAGAATGTCCAGTCCAACGAACCTGCACGTCTTCCGGGACTTGTGAGAGGAAACTAGAGCTCCCGGGGGAAACCCACGCAGACACGGGGAGAACGGGCAGACACCGCACAGACAGTGACCCAAGCCAGGAATCCAACCTGAGACCCTGGCGCTGTGAAGCAACAGTGCAAACCACTGTACACCCAATCATAGCAACATAATAATCGCTTATTGTCACAAGTAGGCTTCAATGAAGTTACTGTGAAAAGCCCCTAGTCGCCACATTCCGGCGCCTGTTCGGGGAGGCTGGTACGGGAATTGAACCCGCGCTGCTGGTCTTGTTCTGCATTACAAGCCAGCTGTTCAGCCCACTATGCTAATTTGAATGGTAGAGAAGTCTGGAGGGGCCGAATGGCCCACTCCTCCTATTCCTTACATTCTGGTGCACTTCTGAACGTGGCCTGTGCATTTAAACTGTTGGGTGTCTTGGCTCCGTTACCACATTTGAACGGATATTTTCCAAGAAGTGTGTGACCTCCTAATTCTTCCCCGAAACAGAGTACTTCCCCACACACTCACACACTGAAATTCCTCTGTGTATTCTGCGGTCAGGTCTCAAGCCGTTTTTGGAATGTGTCTTGCATTCTGAGCTCAGGTTGGCGAATGGGGTGTCACTGGGGAGCTCTTTTAGAGGGCCAGCACGGACCCTGTGGGCCGAAAGGCCTCCTGCTTCGTGTTGGGCGCTGCAACGGTTCCAAGGGCCGTTGATATGTTCAGCTTCGATACAAAACTCTATCACAATAATCATTATTGGAGGAAAATGTAACTGGTCTGATTAGTAAGTTTGCAGACGACACAAAGGTTGGTGGAATTGCCGATAGCGATGAGGACTGTCCGAGGATACAGCAGGATTTATATTGTTTGGAGACTTGGGCAGAGAGATGGCAGATGGAGTTTAATCTGGACTAATGTGAGGTAATGCATTTTGGAAGGTCGAATGCAGGTAGGGAATATACAATGAATGGTAGAACCCTCAAGAGTATTGACAGTCAGAGAGATCTAGGTGTACAGGTCCACAGGTCATTGAAAGGGGCAACACAGGTGGAGAAGGTAGTCAAGGAGGCATACGGCATGCTTGCCTTCATTGGCCGGAGCATTGAGTATAAGAATTGGCAAGTCATGTTGCAGCTGTGTAGAACCTTAGTTAGGCCACACTTGGAGTATAGTGTTCAATTCTGGTCGCCACATGACCAGATGTGGATGTGGAAGCTTTAGAGAGGGCGCAGAAGAGATTTACCAGGATGTTGCCTGGTATGGAGGGCATTAGCCATGAAGAGCGTTTGAATAAACTCGGTTTGTTCTCACTGGAATGACGGAGGTTGAGGGGCGACCTGATAGAGGTCTACAAAATTATTGAGCGGAATAGACCGAGTGGATAGTCAGAGGCTTTTCCCCAGGGTAGAGGGGTCAATTACTAGGGGGCAGAGGTTTAAGGTGCGAGTGGCAAGGTTTAGAGGAGATGTACGAGGCACGTTTTTTACACAGAGGGTAGTGGGTGCCTGGAACTCTCTGCCGGAGGAGGTGGTGGAAGCAGGGACGATAGTGACGTTTAAGGCGCATCTTGACAAATACATGAATAGGATGGGAATAGAGGGATATGGACCCAGGATGTGTAGAAGATTGTAGTTTAGTCGGGCAGCCTGGTCGGCACAGGCTTGGAGGGCCGAAGGGCCTGTTCTTGTGCTGTACTTTTCTCTGTTCTTCGTCACAAGTAGGCTGACATTGCAATGAAGTTACTGTGGAAAGTCCTCCATATCTGCAAAGTTCAATACACAGATGAGGCCCCATTGCTCTATAACACTAACCGCAGCTTCGCTCACCGCACAGGCACTTTGCTATTAACTCTTTAACCGCCAGAACCATCCTGCTTTGGTCTCCAATAATGTACAAACTGAAGCCTGGGTTTCACTACCCTGGTAAACAACGCAGCCCATAATGCATCTTCCTCTCTGTTTTGCACCCTCTGCTTTATTTCCCGTCCTAGCTGTTTTCGACAGGACTTTGAATCGCATTGTTCTTTGTCCATCTTATTGCCCAGGAGAAACATTTAAAAAACATGATGACATTTCCCTGCTGCTGGTGTACAACGGGCAGCCAGCAGAGGGCGCACCGGGACACCCATGCAGAAATGGTGAGCATTAATCGAAGCTGAGGTCTTCAACCTTTGCCTGGTCTGGTATCTGCCGATGTGGTAGAAAAATGGTTGACTTTCAAATGTTCAGCTCTCGAGTAATTAGGATGGGCAACACATAGGAGATGTTCCAGCGACGCCAAGATCCTATGAATTGATAAAGGAAACTTCATATGCTCACAAGACCAATGGGAGGGATGAATGATCAGGTCTATATTTGAAGGTTAATAATGAAGTTATTCTCAACCTTGCCCCTCGCCTGAGGTGTGGTGACCCTCAGGTTAAATCACCATCAGTCAGCTCTCCCCCTCAAAGGGGAGAGCAGCCTAAGGTCATCTGGGATTATGGCAACTTTACAGTGCGTTGAAACAATTTCTATTCATCCAAGCCCAGGTTGAGGAATCTCGACTCTCTCAAATGGAAATGGGACATATAATTCAAAAGGAAGAATCTACAGGTGTCTGGGCAGAAAGCAGGCAAGGAATGCCTGGCAGCATAGGGCAAGGAATAGGGCAGCACGGTAGCATTGTGGATAACACAGTTGCTTCACAGCTCCAGGGTCCCAGGTTCGATTCCGGCTTGGGTCACTGTCTGTGCGGAGTCTGCACATCCTCCCCGTGTGTGCGTGGGTTTCCTCCGGGTGCTCCGGTTTCCTCCCACAGTCCAAAGATGTGCAGGTTAGGTGGATTCGCCATGATAAATTGCCCTTAGTGTCCAAAATTGCCCTTAATGTTGGGTGGGGTTCCTGGGGTATGGGGATAGGGTGGAGGTGTAGACCTTCGGTAGGGTGCTCTTTCCAAGAGCCAGTACAGACTCGATGGGCCGAATGGCCTCCTACTGCACTGTAAATTCGATGATCTATGACGCACAGAGAGCGAGGGACGCACAGAGAGCGAGGGTCACACAGATTGCGAGGGACACAGATTGCGAGGGACACACAGAGAGTGAGGGACGCACAGAGAGCGAGGGAAATGAAAATGAAAATTGAAATCGCTTATTGTCACAAGTAGGCTTCAAATGAAGTTACTGTGAAAAGCCCCTAGTCGCCACATTCCGGTGCCTGTTCGGGGAGGCTGTTACGGGACACACAGAGAGTGAGGGACGCACAGAGAACGAGGGACGCACAGAGAGCGAGGGACGCACCGAGAGCAAGGTACACAGAGAGCGAGGGACGCACAGAGAGCGAGGGTCACAGAGAGAGCGAGGGACGCACAGAGAGCGAGGGACACACAGAGAGCGAGGGACACACAGAGAGCGAGGGACACACAGAGAGCGAGCGACACACAGAGAGCGAGCGACACACAGAGGGCAGCACGGTTGCATCGTGGATAGCACAATTACTTCACAGCTCCAGGGTCCCAGGTTCGATTACCCGCTGGGTCACTGTCTGTGCGGAGTCTGCACATCCTCCCCGTGTGTGCGTGGGTTTCCTCCGGGTGCTCCGGTTTCCTCCCACAGTCCAAAGATGTGCAGGTTAGGTGGATTGGCCATGATAAATTGCCCTTAGTGTCCAAAATTGCCCTTAGTGTTGGGTGGGGTTACTGGGTTATGGGGATAGGGTGGAGGTGTTGACCTTGGGTAGGGTGCTCTTTCCAAGAGCCGGTGCAGACTCGATGGGCCAACTGGCCTCCTTTTGCACTGTAAATTCTATGATCTCTATGAATGGAGAATAATTAGATGCAGGCAAAATGTGTCAAGCGACCCATTCTCGTGCTGTAGCAGTGCCTAGCTCCTACACGGCTGCTATTCCCTGAGAATATACTGGTTTTATACATTATGTTAACCAACTCACCACTAAATGAGCTCCAATTTATATTTGACGCACATATATACACACAGAATTGACATTGAAGCACTTGCAGTAGTTCCAGCCCCTGCCACAGTGTGATTGGGGTTAACCCTTTACGTGCTGGTTCACCATCTCAGTTTTTAACCCTTCGCCTATCGCTGGCATAGTCACAGGGAATGAAATTGCGCTATTCCTGTGGAAGAAGTCAAAGCTCACTCTTTTTCCTTTTGTTCAGTTTCTTGCCGCCCTGATCTTTCATCTTGCTCAGCATTCTGGTCGTGCAGTTGCCATGTCTTGGTGCTCCGAAGAAATAAAGACAGCGTATTGTTCATGTGTCCTGTTTCATTGTTAATGGAAATAATGGAATATTGGAACTGGAATGTTGGGACTCGGGGTTCAAAGTAAAAGATGAGAAGAGCAAATGAGAGAACCCCTCTCTGATTTTTCCCCAGATTTCCACAAGTTCAATAGAGGACGAGATACATTCCCAACGATCCTTCAGTCGATCACTTGACAGTGACCATTTGATAGCAATCAAAAATCAACTGGATTTGTGTAAGACACTCGTGTTATGGGCCAAGGTTAGAGAGCCCCAAAGTGTATCATGGAGTTAATACAAAGAGAACAAAGAAATGTACAGCACAGGAACAGGCCCTTCGGCCCTCCAAGCCTGTGCCGACCATACTGCTCGTCTAAACTAAATTCTTCTACACTTCCTGGGTCCGTATCCCTCTATTCCCATCCTATTCATGTATTTGTCAAGGTGCCCCTTAAATGTCACTATCGTCCCTGCTTCCACCACCTCCTCTGGCAGCGAGTTCCAGGCACCCACTACCCTCTGTGTAAAAAACTTGCCTCGTACATCTCCTCTAAACCTTGTCCCTCGCACCTTAAACCTATGCCCCCTAGTAATTGACCCCTCTACCTTGGGAAAACATCTCTGACTATCCACGCTGTCTATGCCCCTCATAATTTTGTAGACCTCTATCAGGTCGCCCCTCAACCTCCTTCGTTCCAGTGAGAACAAACCGAGTTTATTCAACCGCTCCTCATAGCTAATGCCCTCCATACCAGGCAGCATCCTGGTAAATCTTTTTTGCACCGTCTCTAAAGCCTCCACATCCTTCTGGTAGTGTGGCGACCAGAATTGAACACTATACTCCAAGTGTGGCCTAACTAAGGTTCGATGCAGCTGCAACATGACTTGCCAATTCTTATACTCAATGCCCCGGTCAATGAATCAATGAAGGCAAGCATGCCTTCTTGACTACCTTCTCCACCTGTGTTGCCCCTTTCAGTGACCTGTGGACCTGTACGCCTAGATTTCTCTGACTGTCAATACTCTGGAGGGTTCTACCATTCACTGTATATTCCCTACCTGTATTAGACCTTCCAAAATGCATTATCTCACATTTCGTGGGGTAATAAGGATGGCAAAACGGGACACAGTAGCCCAGGTGTGGCCTCACCAATGCCCTATTCAATTGCAGTTACACATCCCTACTCCTTTAGCCCCAAGAGCTGAAAGTGCCAAAATGAGGTGCGTATGGGCCACGACGGGTAAGAGTTGGATGGAGTACCCGGGTAGGATGGCTACCAATGCCGTGTCCCTACTACCCGAGCGTAGTTGACCAGAGGAGGGGGTTCCCAGGCAGGGCGGGTCCCAAGCCGTTTATCCACTGCCTGAGCAACCGACAAGAACGGGCAAGAAATGTAGTCATCGTGGTGGGGCTGCCGTAGTGGTTCTACCTTCGAACCAGAAGGGCAGTTACGAACGGGCGTCTGGTTCCTTAACCAGTCTCTGCAGACAAGCTAGTTCCACTGAACTAGTGTCTGGCAAAAGTGAGTCTCTGTAGGCAAGTCCTCAGAGGTTTCAGCCGAAAAGGCGTGGGGCAGTGAAAAAAAAAATTCTCCTGTCGGACATACAACATTTAACAAACTTACAAACAACATAAACCATTCTGCAGGTTCCATCAGAAAGGACAACACTTCTCCCAAGCGGTTCCTTTTAAAACATCATCTGGACACCTCAGTTCTCGGTTGCGAACAGGGTCGCAAAGGGGTTCTCGGTTTGGGAGTCAGACCCAAGGTCGTCCTCTTCTCCCGGGTGCCAAACTCTTGAGTGTATCACAGCTGAAAGGACTGCATGGTGTGAGGTGGGGTCCCTCTCGTTGTTGCGGACGAGTTGGAACGAGTTATCTCGGTGCCAGTAATTGGTGTCTAGTTGTGTGGGGACAAAATCGGGGTTGTCATGGAAGTTAGGTGGTCGGTGGTGGGGTTTGTTTAGGAAAGTGAACATGAAGAGATCACTCGGATCGTAGTCGGATTCGCTGGGTGTGGGTCCTGTTGCATGGGGACAGTAGGGAGGCGTGCTGTGGCTATCGTCCGAGTCAGAGTCGCTGTCTCTGCTGCTGCAGTCGGTGGGCGTTCCGGGGCGGAGTGTATACTTCGGGGGTGGAGTCGAGGTCGAGTCCGTGGCTGGGCTGGACATGGTGGGGGTTGGTCGAGTTACGTTGGCTGTGGGCGGGGTGTGGTGTGCTGCGTCGAGCATGACGTGGTGGGTGTGGTTCGACTGTGTTCCATATGCCTTCAGCTGGTTTATATGGAACCACGCAGTCTTACCGTTGGGGTACTTTATTTTATAAACGGAAGGGCTTACTTTATCCGCAATGGAATACGGACCCGAGTATTTTGGTGACAGGAATGTGCTGGGGTTATATACAGAGAGCATAACTTGCTGTCCTATACTGTCAGTCGCATGCACTGTCTTGTCGAAACAAACCTTGCTCTGTTTCTTTCTTGTGCCCAATTTTACTGCGGCTGCTAGCTGAGCCGTTTTAACATTTTCCACTAATTGTTGTACTGCGTTCTCGTGTGTGAGGGCCGTCACTTCGGGGCTGGTCAAGTCTAAACCTAACAAATATTCTGTGCCTTTCATGGGGCGTCCGGTCGTGAGGGTGTGTGGGGTGTAACCTGTGGAAGTAGAAATTGTGTTACGCAAAAACATCAGTGCAAAAGGGAGGACTGAGTCCCAAGTGGTGTTGTTCTGCTGGACCATTTTTCTGAGGGTGGAATTTAGGGTCCAACTGATGCACTCCACTCGACTGTGGGTGGTGTGCTATGTGGAATTTTTGGGTGATGCCAAATATCGTGAGGACGTTCTGCATGTCACGTCCTGTAAAATGGGAACCTTGGTCGGATTTAATGCTGCGGGGGAGTCCCCATCTTGTAAAGATGTGGTGGGTCAAAATCTTGGCTGTGGTTTTTGCAGTGTTTGTGCGGGCTGGGAATGCTTCCACCCATTTCGTAAATGTGTCAATTACCACAAATACATATTTATAGCCATTCCTGCAAGGGGGCAATGGTCCGATAAAATCAATCTGGAGGTTAGTCCAGGGGCCATTAACGGGTCGGGTGTGGCTGAGTTGAGCCTTTTTGGCATATCTGTCCGGATTATTCTGGGCACAGATAAGACAATTCTCGATGTAGTGGTTTACATCTTCCTTTAAATTCGGCCACCAACAAAGCTGCTTGAGATGGGCTGTAGTGGGATTGATTCCCTGATGTCCATGACCGTCATGGAACAAACAAATCAGTTGGTTCCTGTCCTGTTCAGGAACCACATAAAGCGTGTCTTTTAACACCACACCGTCATGTGTGGTCAGTGCATTTTTGAACCTCTCATAAGGAGCTGGATAGTTTCCTTTTACAATCTCCCTGAGATTGCTGTCCTGCTTCTGGGCCTCCACTAGATCCTCGATCTTTGTCTGTGAGACCTGAACTGCACTCACTGGTGCGCTTTCGGGGGGTGTCCCAAAGTATCCATGTCTGGAACCTGGCTTTAGCCAGTGCGTCGGCTTTCACATTTCCAGGGGGGGGAGGAACGATGGTGACTGCGGACTTTGATTATCCCAAAAGTCCTGTTCTGGGCTCTCTCTAAAATATGATGGAGCAATGGGGCTGAGGGGAGGGGTTTTCCGTCTGCGGAAACAAATCCTCTTGCTTTCCACAGGGGCAGGAATTCCGTGAGGCTGTTGCAGACATAGAGGCTGTCCGAGTATATGTCTGCTGGGCTGCGGAAGGAATCTGGGTGTTCCACTATATACGCGACGGCTGCGAGCTCTGCTGCCTGCGCGCCTAAGTGGCCTGGAAGTTTTAACGATATTTCCTCAAGGGCGCGTCCCTGCGCATCCTCGACATAGATACCGCAACCTGTTATGTGCTTCCCATCCAAGACTGTGGAAGATTCATCCACATAGATCTTTATGGGCTCACACGTGTCCGTGTGCTGGGGGCTCTGGGTTGAACTACCTATCTTTCTGGGGGGTGATTTAGCAATAAAGGGGCCTGCATTGTGGTGTGGAGAGATAATTTTGCATTCATGGGGGGTTCCGGGGTACTGTAAGTTGTCGGCTAAAAAGGTGTGCATCTTTGTCCTTTTAACAGTGATGTCCCATCCCTGCAAGAGAAGGGTCCATCTAGCTGCTCTAATCTGGCTTACTGTACCGTCCTTGAGTCGTCCGTCCAGCAAAAGTTGGGTGGGGGTGTGTTCGGTGAGAATTGTGATGGGGTTCAGTCCGGTAATATATGAAAAATACTGCACTGCCCAAAATACTGCGAGCAGGTGCCTCTCACAGGCTGAAAATCCCTGCTCCACAGCATCTAAAATTCTGGCAGCGTAAGGTACGGGCCTTAACTGTTCGTGCCGTTCCTGGAGGAGCACGGCCGAAAGGGTGCGGTCTGTGGTCGCTACCTCTATGGCGTAAGGGGAAAGCGGGTCTGGAACTTGTGGTGCGGGGGCTGCTATGAGTGCCTGTTTTAAAGAGTCCACAGCATCCGTTTGCTGCGGAAGCCACTCCCAGAGGGCTCCTTTCTTTAGGAGGTCTGAGAGGGGCGCTGCCTTGCTGGCGAAACCGTCAATGTGGTTTTGGCAGTAGCCAACCAGTCCTAAAAACGACCGGAGGGCGGAAACGTTCTGGGGAAGGGGCAATTTAGCAATCGAGTCAATCCTTTTATGATCGATCTCGCGTTTACCATGTGTGATAATCGTTCCCAAATATATCACTTTTTCTTCCAAATTCTGGGCCTTTTTGGGGTTGACTTGACAACCGATTGAGTGTAAGAGTTCCAGGAGTTCGGACAGAAGCTCAATGTGCTCTTCCTTGGTGTCTGTCTGCAGTAGTAGGTCGTCTACGTACTGTACCAGACATTCGGGGCGAGAGAATTTGGCTGAACCATTTGCCAGCTGTCGGTGGAAAATGGAGGGGGTGTTGTGGAAGCCTTGTGGAAGGTATGTCCACGTGTACTGTTGGTTATAAAGGTGAAGGAAAATTTGTACTGGCACGCCTTTGCCAATGGAATGGACCAGAATCCATTACTGATGTCCAAAACCAAAAAGAATCGGGAATTGAGTCCCTGCTTGAGCATGGTCTCGGGACTTGTGGCTACTGTGGGGGCTGCTGCGGGGGTGACTTTGTTGAGTTCCCGGTAATCGATGGTCAGTCGCCATGATCCATCAGGCTTTCTCACTGGCCAAATCGGGGCATTATTAGTGAAGGCTACTGATCTCAGTATGCCCTGCTCTAATAAGCTTTCTATTACCTTGGAGATTTCTCCCTCTGCCTCTTGGGGAAATCCACACTGTTTTTGGGGTCTAGGGTCAGGTCCTGTTATCTGTACAGAGCCAGTCATCCGCCCACAGTCGTGTTTGTGCGTCGCGAATGCTGCCCTGTTCTTTTGCAGAACTGCCCTAACCTGCTTGTCCGTACTAAGCATGGTCGGGTTGAACCAAAATTCGCCTACGGCGCTAATTTTGTTCGCGTACTCGCCTATGTTGAGCGTTGCAGGGGCTCTTGCGGATTTTGCCAGCTTCCAGACACACTGGTTGACTGGATCAAATGATAGGTGGTGGGAATTCATGAAATCGATTCCCAGAATGTGTTCTGCTGTGTGGGGCAGGTCAACTAAAACCACGGGGTGCTTGGTGGTGATGGTACCGATTTGAATGGGTACAGGGGCTGTGATGTGTCCCTGCTGTGAGTGGCCTGTAAAGCCGCTAAGGGTGATAGTGGCTGTAGTGGGCCACGTGTCTTTTTGAAACAGGGTGGAGGAATTTATTGTGGTGCGGGACCCTCCTGTGTCCCAGAGAAATTCGATGGGCTGTCCCCGAATTTTTGCTGCAACTACCGGTCGTCCGGATCTATCCCAAAGTGTGTCGCAGATCCAACTGGGGGAGCCTGAACACCGTCAGTCTGTTCCGGTCAAGTCCGTCTGATCTGAACGGGCGCTAACGTTATGAATGGGCTCTGTCTTCTTCTTACTCAGAGTGCCCGTCTGCTGGGCTTTCTGTGGCTTTCTAGGGGCATTGCATTCTCTTGCAAAGTGTCCCAACTGTCCGCAGTTGTAACACTCCTGTAACTTGGGTGGGGGGCTGTCCTTTCCCTCATTCACCCATGCGGGGTTCTGGTGTGTTGTCTTTACTGCCTGCATATCTGCTCCGGCCTGCTTTTCCTCGCTATTTTTGACAGCGGGTTTGCTCTGTATAGATTGCTCCCAAGCGCGGGACAATCTTTCCACTACCCACTTCTCGTTATGGGCCTCCTCTGAGGGATCATAACTCGTGCAGGCTTTCTGTCCTGTTTCTGTGGCATGGGAGATAAGGGTGCGGGTCCATTTGGCCATGTTGTCTGGGGACAAATGGGCACGGTCTACATCTCCAAAGACTGCTGCAAAGTGGATCCACAGGCGTCCAGCAAACACTGTGGGGTGCTCAGATTTCTTCTGCCTACAATTATTTAGGCCATCTACGGGGTCACCACGGTTATACCCGATCGCATCCAGGATCGCGGTATGCATTTCTGCAAGGGTGCCTCCTCCTACATTCTGTGGGTCGGGAAGGGCTGCTGCTACTGAAGGGTCTAAACTTAAAACGGTGAGCTTTACATGCTCTCGCTCATCCAGGCCGTACATGGTCGCTTGATGCTTAACTGTGGCAAATAAATGGTGGGGGTCTGAGGTGGGGAGGAACGGTGTGATCTTATCGCACGCGTCCCGTAATTGGGTCACTGTTAAGGGGGTGGAATATAGAAATTCCGTATTGTCTACTATGGCTGTGCGGTGGGTGGTTACTGGGTTCATTGGAGCGTGAACTATCTGCTGTGTGGGGGGTTGAGGCGCTTTACTTTTTTGTGGCTTTCCCTACGCACATGTTCCCTGAACATATCTCTGCGCTGTTTCGTTCAATTCTTCCCAATCAGGGCCGTCTTCCTGATCTAATCTTTCTCCAAAAGTTTCCTGGAAACCTTTCTGAACAGAAAGCAGCGATTGCAGCTCTGCAATCTGCTTCCGGCACTTTGCGTGGTCTAATGTGCTTTGTCTTTGTTCTGTGGTGGCAGCATGGAGTGCTCTTAATGCTGCCTTGAGGTCACTACACTGTCTCTGTAATGCCTCTACCTGTTTTTCCGTTTCCTCACGTACCAGGACTGCACGTTGCGTGCCCTGATAGGCCTTTTCATATTGAGACTGGAAGCCGCTTAAGTGCGCCAGACAAGACTGGTGTGCCCTTTTGGAATCCTCCCCCCCCTCCGTCTTTTGCTGCCAACTTCCTTCTCAATTCTAAATTCTCCTTTTCTACCTCGCTTACATCGACCTTACTCATTCGATGTATGCCCTCAACTTCTTTCCGGAGCATCCTAACGACCTCCTCTGTGCCTCGCAATTGTGCCAAGCAGGACACGATTGCCATCGGCTTGCGAGCTTTCCCTAAGCTCTTTTTGTGGATCTCACTCAGGCTCTCCCACCAAGTATGTCCTATACTCCCGGGACCTGATTCCTCGTTGTCACAGAATTCATTCCAAAGGGGCCATCCTTTCCCTTTGAGATACTTCCTGATTTCTTCCTCCCAAATGGGACATTGTCCCACTCTACTGCAGCTGGTCGCTGCGACCGCAAATTCCTCTGGGTTCATTAGGCGCTGCATTGCCATCTTTCTGATCCGAATGCTGCTCTTCAAATTTGGGACAGGGGTATTAAGGCGGTGCTGTAAATACGGGTATCAGTTTTACCTTATCGCCCTGTTAGTTACGCATGCATACACACACTTCCGAATTTATGAGTATTGATCAGAACTGCTTGAACACTTGTGGTTTTCTGTTTCCAATTGGATCTCTAATTCAAATTCTGGGTTCTCCCAGAGTGGTTTTCCACTTCTAGATCGGGTCCCGTCAGATGTCGCCAAATAATGTTGCTGATTTTCTCCTTGGTTCAATTGCTCTGTTTTATTACCTTTGCTCTCGAGTCGCCAGGTATCTTTATGATACCGCCATGAGGTTCAAGTCCGAGTAATGATCAATAACTCTTTACACCGATTAGTAAGATTTAAATCAAAGCACATTTATTATACACAGTAATCGGTACTCATGCACAAATTCTACGTCTAAGCTACTTCTACAACGAACAGGCCGATACTTAACTTCGGACTGGCCCACCAGGTCAGGGGAACAAATGGCCTTTCGTTCGGGTTCTGAGTCTGCGGGATTCGAAGTTGGTACAGATTGGTAGCTCGGAGCGCCTATCTCATAGCGAGCGTTGAATTAAGACTTACGTCAGTCGACGATCACTGCACCGGTCACGGTCAATGTTGGTTCTTGTTGCTGGGTGACCCGGGCAGGAAGAAGAGAGCGATTTGAACTTGGGGCTCAACTCTTATAGTCCCCAGGGGCTTCCCGCCTTTCGGGGCGGACCCTGTACCTGGTCCCAAGTGATTGGACTTTGTCCCAATCGCTTGGTTCGATTTTCTCCAATACTGGAGCGGTTCCCTGATCGATGGGGGGTCTTGAGGTGCTCGTTCACCTCCTTTGTGTTGGCTCCTGCTGGCGCCGAGGAGTCTGGCTTTGCTTTGTGTGTGTCAAATGTTACTTATTGTTCCCGGGGATTGCTCATCAGTATGCAGATGGCTGCTACTTCGTTATGGTGATGGTCGCTGGTATCGATGTTGTCTGGCCTTTGCAGAGGTAAATACACAGCAAACCTGCAGCTGCTGGTTTCTGTCTTGTTGGCTGACTTTCCCATCAGCCTTTGCCGTTCGCCATTTTAAATCGGGAGTTGGCCAATTTAGGTGACTACAAGGGTGGCAGATTTCCTACCTTAAAGACGAGCAAAGTAGGGTGTATTGACTTGGCTGATACCTGGGATTGGGAGAGGGGCGAGGTTAACATACGGGGTAAGTTTGGACAACTTGGTATGTCTTCACAGAGAGCGCAGAGGTTTGAGAGATGACAAAGAACAAATAACAGAGAAAAGTACAGCACAGGAACAGGCCCTTCGGCCCTCCAAGCCCGTGCCGACCATGCTGCCCGTCTAAATTAAAATCTTCTACACTTCTTGGGTCCGTATCCCTCGATTCCCATCCTATTCATGTATTTGTCAAGATGCCCCTTAAATGTCACTATTGTCCCTGCTTCCACCACCTCCTCCGGTAGCGAGTTCCAGGCACCCACTACCCTCTGTGTAAAAAACCCGCCTCGTACATCTCCTCTAAACCTTGCCCCTCTCACCTTAAACCTCTGCCCCCTCGTAATTGACCCCTCTACCCTGGGGAAAAGCCTCTGACTATCCACTCTGTCTATGCCCCTCATGATTTTGTAGACCTCTATCAGGTCGCCCCTCAACCTCCGTCGTTCCAGTGAGCTAATGGCTTATTCAACCTCTCCTCATAGCTAATGCCCTACAGACCAGGCAACATTCTGGTAAATCTCTCCTGCACCCTGTCTAAAGCCTCCACATCCTTCAGGTAGTGTGGCGACCAGGATTGAACACTTTACACCAAAATTATTGACATTTTTTGGTGGCTGGCGGGGTGGGGGGTGGATGGTGACAGAATGTTTCCCCTTTGCGGGGGAGATTGCACTTGGGGCGACACAGTTTCCAATCAGGGATCTCCCATTGAAGGCGCGGGGAGAAGATGTTTTTTTGTACCAGTGGATTGAGAGTGTTTGGCAGTCGCCTCTGCAGTATTCTCCCGTGCCTTTGTTCACTGGGGAAGTCACAAAGAAGGTTAACGTTGGCCGACAGTTTATTTTCATGCACTTTGCAACATCCGGCCTCCCACACTCCCCCCTGACTAACTGCCACCTTTCTGCTCGAGGTTCCAGTCCCTGCAGATGAAACCACACGCTCTGGGTTTGTGCAAACTGGTAGGCTCTGCAGCCGCCTTGACTGAAACCGCAACCTCGCCCCACTTCCTCCTGCCGTTCATGGCCTTGTCAACAAGGCCCTGGCTCCCCCAATCAGGACTCACAGCGTGTTATCAAGATACCTCAACAGTTCCTGTCAAAACGAGCAACGCAGAATTAATTAACCCTACTACTGCCGGTGTGCTTTGCTTCAAGAAACAACCTGAGTGAAAATTCAGAACATGGGTTTCAAGACTGATCCGCTTCCTTTGAGCACTCAAATATTTTATGCGAGGGAGCCGGAGCTTTCCCTTCGAATGTCAACAGTGGATACACGTTGAGAAGTCACATCAAAGGAGTATTAGTTACTTGACAGGGGAAACGGCCACTGCACAGTACACCCAGCGTGACCTTGGGTTTATGGCAATGGGGAAAGACTGCGAGGCAAATGGCCATGAAAATAATACTAGGCTAATAGCAATGGGGAAACAGGTCTCGGCTACAGGGGCTGGTTTAGCACAGTGGGCTAAACAGCTGACTTGCAATGCAGAACAATGCCAGCAGCGCGGGTTCAATACCCGTGCCGGCCTCCCCGAACAGGCGTCAGGAATGTGGCGACTAGGGGCTTTTCACAGTAACTTCATTGAAGCCTACTTGTGACAATAAGCGATTATTATTATTATTTATTAATAGCAATGGGGAAACGGGTCTAGGCTAATGGCCATGGGGAAACAGGCCTAGGCTCCTGGCCATGGGGAAACAGGCCTAGGCTACTGGCCATGGGGAAACAGGCCTGGGCTAATGGCAATGGAGAAACAGGCCTAGGCTAATGGCAATGGGGAAACAGGCCTGGGCTACTGGCCA
The DNA here is from genome assembly GCF_047496885.1 of Scyliorhinus torazame. Lineage (NCBI taxonomy): Eukaryota > Metazoa > Chordata > Chondrichthyes > Carcharhiniformes > Scyliorhinidae > Scyliorhinus > Scyliorhinus torazame. Next base: position 13,856,214 of record NC_092711.1, read on the forward strand.
TGGGGAAACAGGCCTGGGCTACTGGCCATGGGGAAACAGGCCTGGGCTAATGGTAATGGAGAAACAGGCATAGGCTAATGGCAATGGGGAAACAGGACTGGGCTAATGGTAATGGGGAAACAGGCCTAGGCTGATGGCAATGGGGAAACAGGCCTAGGCTGATGGTAATGGGGAAACAGGCCTGGGCTAATGGCCATGGGGAAACAGGCCTAGGCTGATGGCAATGGGGAAACAGGCCTAGGCTGATGGCAATGGGGAACCGTGGTTTACCAAAGAAGTGGAATCTCTTGTTAAGAGGAAGAAGGAGGCCAATGTGAAGATGAGGTGTGAAGTTTCAGTTGGGGCGATGGATAGTTACAAGGTAGCGAGGAAGGATCTAAAGAGAGAGCTAAGACGAGCAAGGAGGGGACATGAGAAGTATTTGGCAGGTAGGATCAAGGAAAACCCAAAAGCTTTCTATAGGTATGTCAGGAATAAGCGAATGGCTAGGGAAAGAGTAGGGCCAGTCAAGGTCAGGGATGGGAAGTTGTGTGTGGAGTCTGAAGAGATAGGCGAGATACTAAATGAATATTTTTCGTCAGTATTCACTCAGGAAAAAGATAATGTTGTAGAGGAGAATGCTGAGACCCAGGCTATTAGAATAGATGGCATTGAGGTGCGTAGGGAAGAGGTGTTGGCAATTCTGGACAGGCTGAAAATATATAAGTCCCCGGGGCCTGATGGGATTTATCCTAGGATTCTCTGGGAGGCCAGGGAAGAGATTGCTGGGCCTTTGGCTTTGATTTTTATGTCATCATTGGCTACAGGAATAGTGCCAGAGGACTGGAGGATAGCAAATGTGGTCCCTTTGTTCAAAAAGGGGAGTAGAGACAACCCCGGCAACTATAGACCGGTGAGCCTCACGTCTGTAGTGGATAAAGTCTTGGAGGGGATTATAAGAGACAAGATTTATAATCATCTAGATAGGAATAATATGATCAGGGATAGTCAGCATGGCTTTGTGAAGGGTAGGTCATGCCTCACAAACCTTATCGAGTTCTTTGAGAAGGTGACTGAACAGGTAGACGAGGGAAGAGCAGTTGATGTGGTGTATATGGATTTCAGTAAAGCGTTTGATAAGGTTCCCCACGGTAGGCTATTGCAGAAAATACGGAGGCTGGGGATTGAAGGTGATTTAGAGATGTGGATCAGAAATTGGCTAGCTGAAAGAAGACAGAGGGTGGTGGTTGATGGGAAATGTTCAGAATGGAGTTCAGTTACAAGTGGCGTACCACAAGGATCTGTTCTGGGGCCGTTGCTGTTTGTCATTTTTATCAATGACCTAGAGGAGGGCACAGAAGGGTGGGTGAGTAAATTTGCAGACGATACTAAAGTCGGTGGTGTTGTCGACAGTGTGGAAGGAAGTAGCAGGTTACAGAGGGACATAGATAAGCTGCAGAGCTGGGCTGAGAGGTGGCAAATGGAGTTTAATGTAGAGAAGTGTGAGGTGATTCACTTTGGAAGGAATAACAGGAATGCGGAATATTTGGCTAATGGTAAAGTTCTTGGAAGTGTGGATGAGCAGAGGGATCTAGGTGTTCATGTACATAGATCCCTGAAAGCTGCCACCCAGGTTGATAGGGTTGTGAAGAAGGCCTATGGAGTGTTGGCCTTTATTGGTAGAGGGATTGAGTTCCGGAGTCAGGAGGTCATGTTGCAGCTGTACAAAACTCTGGTACGGCCGCATTTGGAGTATTGCGTACAGTACTGGTCACCGCATTATCGGAAGGACGTGGAGGCTTTGGAGAGGGTGCAGAGGAGATTTACCAGGATGTTGCCTGGTATGGAGGGAAAATCTTATGAGGAAAGGCTGATGGACTTGAGGTTGTTTTCGTTGGAGAGAAGAAGGTTAAGAGGAGACTTAATAGAGGCATACAAAATGATCAGGGGGTTAGATAGAGTCGACAGTGAGAGCCTTCTCCCGCGGATGAAAATGGTTGGCACGAGGGGACATAGCTTTAAACTGAGGGGTAATAGATATAGGACAGAGGTCAGAGGTAGGTTCTTTACGCAGAGTGGTGAGGCCGTGGAATGTCCTACCTGCAACAGTAGTGAACTCGCCAATTTTGAGGGCATTTAAAAGTTTATTGGATAAGCATATGGATGATAATGGCATAGTGTTGGTTAGATGGCTTTTGTTTCGGTGCAACATCGTGGGCCGAAGGGCCTGTACTGCGCTGTATCGTTCTATGTTCTATGTTCTATAATGGGGAAACAGGCTTGGGATATTGGTAATGGTGAAACAGGCCTATGCTAATGGCCATAGGGAAACAGGCCTAGGCTGATGGCAATGGGGAAACAGGCCTAGGCTGATGGCAATGGGGAAACAGGCCTAGGCTGTTGGCAATGGGGAAACAGGCCTGGGCTAATGGCCATGGGGGAACAGGCCTAGGCTAATGGCAATGGGGAAACAGGCCTGGGCTAATGGCAATGGGGAAACAGGCCTGGGCTAATGGCCATGGGGAAACAGGCCTGGGCTAATGGCAATGGGGAAACAGGCCTAGGCTAATGGCCATGGGGAAACAGGCCTAGACTGATGGCAATGGGGAAACAGGCCTAGGCTGATGGCAATGGGGAAACAGGCCTAGACTGATGGCAATGAGGAAACAGGCCTAGGCTGTTGGCAATGGGGAAACAGGCCTGGGCTAATGGCCATGGGGGAACAGGCCTAGGCTAATGGCAATGGGGAAACAGGCCTGGGGTAATGGCAATGGGGAAACAGGCCAGGGCTAATGGCCATGGGGAAACAGGCCTGGGCTAATGGCAATGGGGAAACAGGCCTGGGCTAATGGCCATGGGGAAACAGGCCTGGGCTAATGGCCATGGGGAAACAGGCCTGGGCTAATAGCAATGGGGAAACTGGTCTAGGCTAATGGCCATGGGGAAACAGGCCTGGGCTCCTGGCCATGGGGAAACAGGCCTAGGCTACTGGCCATGGGGAAACAGGCCTGGGCTAATGGCAATGGGGAAACAGGCCTTGGCTAATGGCCATGGGGAAACAGGCCTGGGCTACTGGCCATGGGGAAACAGGCCTAGGCTAATGGCAATGGGGAAACAGGCCTGGGCTAATGGCCATGGGGAAACAAGCCTGTGATAATGGCCATGGGGAAACAGGCCTGGGCTCCTGGCCATGGGGAAACAGGCCTAGGCTAATGGCCATGGGGAAACAGGCCTGGGCTAATGGCAATGGGGAAACAGGCCTGGGCTAATGGCCATGGGGAAACAGGCCTAGACTGATGGTAATGGTGAAACAGGCCTAGGCTGATGGCAATGGGGAAACAGGCCTAGGCTAATGGCCATGGGGAAACAAGCCTGTGATAATGGTAATGGTGAAACAGGCCTAGGCTAATGGTAATGGTGAAACAGGCCTAGGCTGATGGCAACGGGGAAACAGGCCTAGGCTAATGGCAATGGGGAAACAGGCCTGGGCTAATGGCCATGGGGAAACAGGCCTGGGCTAATGGCAATGGGGAAACAGGCCTAGACTAATCGCAGGAGGACCACAAGCATAGGTCGCACCATGATTATCCCTTTCAGGGGTGGCATCAAGATATTGCGAGCAATCCAGAAACTCAGGGCCAATGCTCTGGGCACACAGGGGCTTGAACATCGTTAAGACAGCTGGTGAAATCTGAATTCAGTAATTACGATCTTGAATCAATCAATCTAACCGTAACTCGATTGTCATTCAAAAATCAACAACTGGGTCACTCAGGGAAAGAAATCTGCTGTTCTTATCCAGTCTGGCCGCCGTGTGACTTGAACCACAATCAGCTCAAGGACAATGAGGAATGGGAAATAAATTCTGACCCACCTATTCACATTCAATGAACGAAAAATAAATCATTTTATGTGGGTGTTGCTGGCTAGACCAATGGATGCTGCCTATCCAAATTGCCCAAATTACCATTGTAGTTTATGTGGTTAAAAATTACACCCACATGAACGGCGGTGCTTTGGAATTTGGTACATTTTGAGGTTGTACTTCCTTGCCTGGCCTGGCCGACTATCTCCTCAATTGCCTCATTCGCCAACACTAAAGGCATTCAAATGGTCATTGGATAGACATATGGGCGATAAGGGAATAGTGTAGTTGGGCTTTAAAGTGGTTTCACAGGTCGGCGCAACATCGAGGGCCGAAGGGCCTGTACTGCGCTGTAATGTTCTATGTTCTATGTTCTAGTCCCAGTGGGAAGGTTTCCTCTCCTCTATTACCAACAATTCCCATGCTTTCCTCTGATTTGGGGAGAAGGCAGTAGCGTCACGGCTAAGCTAGGGAAAGGCAATCGACAGGGGTGACCCTCTGCCCCTGAGAGCAGGGGTTCAAACCCCACCACTGAACATGTTGGATTACAAAGTCCGTCTTGGTAATGATGGCTATGAAATAATCATTGGGTACCCTTGTTGGAAACACATCTGCTTCATGAGATGAAAGGATCAGGAGGCGGCCATTCAGCCCGTCTAACTAGCTCTGCCATTAATGACGATTGTGACTACTGTCTACTGCCTACATAACCCTTTGCGTTATTGTTAATTAGAAATGTACCAATCTCTGCTTTAGACATGGACACTGACTGAGCTTCTGATGTCCTTTACATGAGGAAATCTTCTGTCTTGACCCGGCCTGGCCTACATGTGACCCCACACGCACAGCAATGTGGTTAACGTTTTGAGTATAAGAATTGGCAAGTCATGTTGCAGCTGTATAGAACCTTAGTTAGGCCACACTTGGAGTATAGTGTTCAATTCTGGTCGCCACACTACCAGAAGGATGTGGAGGCTTTAGAGAGGGTGCAGAAGAGATTTACCAGAATGTTGCCTGGTATGGAGGGCGTTAGCTATGAGGAGCGGTTGAATAAACTCGGTTTGTTCTCACTGGAACGAAGGAGGTTGAGGGGCGACCTGATAGAGCTCTACAAAATTATGAGGGGCATAGACAGAGTGGATAGTCAGAGGCTTTTCCCCGGGGTAGAGGTGTCAATTACTAGGGGGCATAGGTTTAAGGTGAGAGGGGCAAGGTTTCGAGTAGATGTACGAGGCAAGTTTTTTACACAGAGGGTAGTGGGTGCCTGGAACTCGCTACCGGAGGAGGTGGTGGAAGCAGGGACGATAGTGACGTTTAAGGGGCATCTTAACAAATACATGAATAGGATGGGAATAGAGGGATACGGACCCAGGAAGTGTAGAAGATTGTAGCTTAGTCGGGCAGCATGGTCGGCACAGGCTTGGAGGGCCGAAGGGCCTGTTCCTGTGCTGTACTTTTCTCTGTTCTTTGTTTGTTAACTCAGAAACTGTCAGACAAGCCTCTCGGATCACGGCAAATTAGGAATAGGTAAAAATGAATAAGTGGCGCCCAAGCAACGACTCAGACATCCCAGAATAATGGAAAAACAGGAGTCAGGCTTCATAGCATCATCTAATTTCTCCGGCGCAAATGGAGGCTTTTCACCCATCGAATCGGGACAGATTCTCCAAAGGCGCGACAACTGGGGAATTGTGCCCAGTCGTAAATCACAGCATAATCGCTGTATTGCCAATTGAGTGATGAACGATTGTCGTAACAGCGTCATTTGGTTGACTGGTATCCTCGAGGGAAGGGGTCGTTGGCCTGTCTGTGCTCTGGACACACAGAAATAAGCCTAACTCTTTACTGCCGTAAGAATCACCATTCAGTCCCTAAAGTCTCTCTACCATCTATAAGGCACAAGTCAGGGGTGTAATGGAATACTCTCCACTTGCCTGGATGAGTGCAGCTCCAACAAGACTCAATAAGCTCAACACCATCCAGGACAAAGCAGCCCGCTTGATTGCGCCCCCTTCCACGAACATTCACCCTCTCCATCACCGACGCACAGTAGCAGCCGTGTGTACCATTTGCAAGATACCATCCTGGCTGAGGTTGTTAATGAAGGCCCCACCTTCTCAATCTTACCCCTCGCCGGAAGTGTGGTGAACCTCAGGTTAAGTCACCATCAGTCAGCTCTCCCCCCTCAAAGGGTGCAGCCTATGGTCATCCGGGACTGTGGTGACTTTACTTACCTACTACAAGATGCACTCACCTAGGAACTCACCGAGGCTCCTTCGGAAGCACCTTCTAAACCCACGATCGCGAGAAGGACAAGGGCGGCAGGCACGTGGTGACTGTCTGTGTGGAGTTTGAACGTTCTCCCCGTGTGTGCGTGGATTTCCTCGGTGCTCCGGTTTCCTCCCACAGTCCGAAGATGTGCAGGTTAGGTGGATTGGCCATCCTAAATTGACCCTTAGTGTCCAAAATTGTCCTTAGTGTTGGGTGGGGTTACTGGGTTATGGGGATAGGGTGGAGGGGTTGACCTTGGGTAGGGTGCTCTTTCCAAGAGCCGGCGCAGACTCGATGGGCCGAATGGCCTCCTTCTGCACTGTAAATTCTAAGACAAAGAAACTGAAGGCACCCTTCATTCAAGATACCAACTTTATTCAGAAGTAATAGCGATACATTTGAGAGAAAAAAATCAAGGTGAAAAATCGACACATACAATTCACGCCCAAAGTTTATCTAACATTATGATCAAAATAGCATGAAGATACTGCGTATAGTATAAACTGCTTTCAGCTGAGCTGACGGTGGGTAGTTTGAGAAATTCTGCTCGTCTTATGTGTAAAGTGAGGTGTAAAATTACAGCTTTGCACAGTGGCCGCTACCAACCATATTGTCTCCGGGCCTTCTGGTGGACACAGGGAGGGAAAGCTGTAATCTAGGTGGTAGCATGGAGCAAGAAACACCCCTTCGCTCCCACCTTACAGTGGCTGCATTGGCAGCCTGATGTGCACATTGATCGGCTCCCATTGATTCAGGCGAAGTAATGGCCGGATTTAAAAACAAAACTCCCGCCCTGCTTCAAACTGTCCCTTTCCCCCGACTTCGAATGGTAACATTAAACTCAGAGACTGATGACAACCAACTTTCCTGGCTGTGAATCGGATATACCCCTGAGTAAGAGCGTTTGATTCAAGTCCAATTGGCTTCTTGTCCAGGCGAATGCACCTTAAGGTCTTAAATCTTACAGAATACAAAAGCAATACTTAATATAACAGGGGAAACAACTAAAGTAACAGGGTAGGTGACACTGCCTGGATGCCCCGATGAAGAGACACGCATGGTCATCTACCCTGCAATAGGATTCTACTATCCCGAGCAAGGCGTATAGAAAAGGGAATTATATATGCCCTTGAATCTAAATTGTCGTTTGCAAAAGTGTCCTCGAATCTAATGCCAGCAGTAAGAATGCAATTGTTAGCTCTCAGCTCATAGACGCAATGTAAATGTTTATATGACACATGCCGTAGGATATAGACGCAACTGCGAGTTTCAAATCAATAACCCCATCGAATGAAGTTACTGAAAGGAGCATTTTGAAAAGTGAATTCGCCATTTCAAAGAAGCGGGGTTGACCGAATTGACGGTGAATCTGTGATCACAAATTTTCAGCATTTCGAATTCCCAGCGAAATATTTCCCACTTGAATCCATTCCATCGTGGAATCCGTCCTGGTTGCAGCGACTCGAGCAATTCGAAGAGTCTGCGTGCAAAGAACAAGTTGACATTTTAGAGTCATAACGTTGTACAGTACAGAAGGAGGCCACTCGGCCCATCACGTCCGCACGGCTATCAGGTACACATCTGTAGAAACATATAAGATTATGAAGGGAATAGATAGGATAGATGCGGGCAGGTTGTTTCCACTGGCGGGTGAAAGCAGAACTAGGGGGCATAGCCTCAAAATAAGGGGAAGTAGATTTAGGACTGAGTTTAGGAGGAACTTCTTCACCCAAAGGGTTGTGAATCTATGGAATTCCTTGCCCAGTGAAGCAGTAGAGGTTCCTTCATTAAATGTTTTTAAGATAAAGATAGATAGTTTTTTGAAGAATAAAGGGATTAAGGGTTATGTTGTTCGGGCCGGAAAGTGGAGCTGAGTCCACAAAAGATCAGCCATGATCTCATTGAATGGTGGAGCAGGCTCGAGGGGCCAGGTGGCCTACTCCTGCTCCTAGTTCTCATGTTCTTACGTTCTTATGTTCCAGTCCCATTTTCCAGCCTATGCTCTGGCGATTTAACCTATCTGTCCCTCGCAATATCTGTACATTTCAATCACGCCCCCCCCCCCCCTCCCTCAGCCCACCACTGCTCTGAGGCAAACAACCGCAGTCTATCCAGCTTCTCTTTATAGATGAAACATAGGCTTATGATCAGGAACAGGGTAGGAGATTCCTCCCCTGAGAATGCTCTGACATTCATTGAGGTCTATAGCCCAACACTTCATTCATGGTCGCTCAGATCTGGCACCCTACCGAGGCCCACTCTCCTGACCTATCCCCGTACCCCAGTAACCACATTGAACCTTTTGGGCACTAAGAGGCAATTTTACACGGCCAACCCACCTAACCCGCACATCTTCAGATTGTGGGAGGACACATGAGCACCCGGAGGAAAGCCACACAGACGCGGGGAGAAAGTGAAAATTCCGCACAGCCAGTCTCTCAGGTCTCTAAGGATAATAGAGCTTTCTTTAAATAAGGGGGTCGAAACTGCAGACAGTGCAGACATTGTTCAGGGCACCGTGCGTCAGGCCACAATCTTCAAATTGCTTATTGAGTCATCTGATCGGAATTGCGTTAGGATAAGCAACTGAGTGCTTAAGTCACCGATATAATGGAGGGAGCACGGTGTCAAGTTGCATACAATGGAATCCCACACCTGGTTGGTTTAGAAGAGAGAGGAAGACCATGGGAAATAGGAGAAGGAGTGGGCCATTCAGCCCATCGACGCTGCTCCTCGAGAGCATGGGCAACGGACAATGCTCATTCTCCATCACAATCTCCATGTCCTGGAGCGCACTTTGATGACGGGCCTTACCTTAACATAGCCACACCCTGGCCGTCATCATGACATTGAAGGCAATGCTTTTGAAAAACAAAACTCTCAGTCCTATCACCGTCAAAGACAGGAAATTCACCCTCGATCGATCTGTAACGATGAAAGGAACAGGTAATCGACGTGGTTAAATGGATCCATCATATTGCATGTAAAAACATTTCTATACCACAAAAATTGAGCATTCTGAATTATTTAGCCACTTGGCTTTTACCTCAGCATATATCTGTTTCTCCGTCCCTTTACCCCTCCTCTCCCTTATCGATCCATACACCTCTGCATCCATCCATCCACACATCTCTGCATTTATCTATCTATCTATATCCGTCTGTCTGTCTGTCTGTCTGTCTGTCTGTCTGTCTGTCTGTCTGTCTGTCTGTCTGTCTGTCTGTCTGTCTGTCTGTCTGTCTGACTGTCTGTCTGTCTGGTTGCAGCTGTATAGAATCTTAGTTAGGCCACACTTGGAGTATAGTGTTCAATTCTGGTCGCCACACTACCAGAAGGATGTGGAGGCTTTAGAGAGGGTGCAGAAGAGATTTACCAGGATGTTGACTGGTATTAGCATTAGCTAAGAGGAGAGGTTGAATAAACTTGGTTTGTTCTCACTGGAACAAAGGAGGTTGAGGGGCGACCTGATCGAGGTCTACAAAAGTATGAGGGGCATAGACAGAGTGGATAGTCAGAGTCTTTTCTCCAGGGTAGTGGAGTCAATTACTAGGGGGCATTGGTTTAAGCTGCGAGGGGCAAGGTTTAGAGGAGATGTACGAGGCATGTTTTATACTCAAGAGTAGTGGGTGCCTGGAACTCGCTGCCGGAGGAGGTGGTGGAAGCAGGGACGATAGTGACATTTAAGGGGCATCTTGACAAATACATGAATAGGATGGGAATCGAGGGATACGGACCCCGGAAGTGTCGAAGATTTTAGTTTAGACGGGCAGCATGGTCGGCGCAGGCTTGGAGGGCCGAAGGGCCTGTTCCTGTGCTGTACTTTTATTTGTTTCTATCTATCTATCTGTCTCTCTCCCAGCCCCCCAGTCCCCTCTCTCTTTCGTTCTCTCTCTCTCTCCATGCCAGCATCTGTTTTCCTTTCTATCTGTTGGTCTGAATTCCTGGCCATATGTCCACTGATCGGTCTGTCTATTTGGTAGTATTTTATCTAGAAATGTTTTGAATAAAGGACTGACCAGTTTCCATGTCCATTGATTCTGTCAGATAATCATCGGGGCTCGGACAATCGCGTTTGTCTGGAACTGCAAACAAATATTTGACTTATTAATTGAAGACGTTACTTTATTGCAGCTATTTCTGTTATCAATACTACTTTGAATAACGTTTTATAATAATTTTATTATTATTTTTATTTTTTAATATAAATTTAGAGAACCCAATTATTTTTTTCCAATTACAGGGCAATTTAGCGTGGCCAATCCACCTACTCTGCACATCTTTGGGGTGTGGGGGTGAGACCCAAACAAACACAGGGGGAATGTGCAAACTCCACACGGACAGTGACCCGGGGCCGGGATCGAACCTGGGACCTCGGCGCCGTGAGGCAGCAGGATTATTATTATTATTAAATGACGCCAAGGCATTTCTCCAGAGGAAAGGGGCTTTTCAATGTCGGGTTAGTATTTATGCCGCACCTAAATTCGACGACAAATTGGTGGGCAGGACCTGGATGCTGCCCTGAATTCTAATCCTTATCTATTTTTTTACTATTACTATATCCCATATCTAAGGAAGGACGTGCTGGCCTTGGAAAGGGTCCAGAGGAGGTTCACAAGAATGATCCCGGGAATGAAGAACTGGTCGTATGAGGAACGTTTGAGGACTCTGGGTCTGTACTCATTGGAGTTCAGAAGGATGAGAGGGGATCTTATTGAAACGTACAAGATGCTGCGAGGCCTGGATAGAGTGGACGCGGAGAGGATGTTTCCACTTGTAGGAACAATTAGAAGCAGAGGACACCATCTCAGGCTAAAGGGACGATCCTGTAAAACAGAGATGAGGAGGAATTTCTTCAGCCAGAGGGTGGCGAATCTGTGGAACTCTTTGACGCAGAAGGCTGTGGAGGCCAATTCACTGAGTGTCTTTAAGACAGAGATCGATAGGTTCTTGATTAGTAAGGGGATCAGAGGTTGTGGGGAGAAGGCAGGAGAATGGGGTGAGAAAATATCAGCCATGATTGAATGGCGGAGCAGACTCGATGGGCCGTGTGGCCTAATTCTGCTCCTATGTCTTATGGTCTATGGTCTTAATGCATTTACGGGATGTGTGCGTCACTGGATAGGCCAACATGTACGCAGACCATGTGGTGCTGATTCACCCACAGTGCTGTGGGGAGGGAGCTAGCTGATCTTGCCCCAACGACAGTGAACGACCGATATAGTTCCAAGCCAGGATGGTATGTGGCTTGTAGGGGAACCTCCAAGTGGTGGTCTTCCCAGGTATTTATCCCATGTCCTTCTGGATGGTATTGTTCGTGCATTCGAGAAATGCTGCCGAAGGAGCCTTGTTGAGTTCATGCAGTGGGCGTTTTAGTAATAGTAAAAAGTAAAGTCGCTATAGTCCCAGATGACCATTGACCGTTTTCCCCTTTGAGGGGGAGAGCTGACTGGTGGTAATTTAACCTGAGCATCATCACACCTTGGACGAGGGGCAAGGTTGAGAAGGCGAGGCCTTCGTGAATAACATCTTGTAGACAGTCCACATGGTTGCCATTGTTTGTTGGTGATGGAGGGATTGAGTATTTGTGAAAGAGCTACCAATCAAGTGGGCTACTTTCTCCTGGATGGTGTCAAGCTTGTTCATTCTTGTTAGAGAGTCACTCAGATACATAGAAGATAGGAGGAGGCCTTTTGGCCCTTCGAGCCTGCACCACCATTCGTCACGATCATGGCTGATCGTCCAACTCAATAGCCTAATCCTGCTTTCTCCCCATAGCCTTTGATCAATTTCTCCCCAAGTGCTATATCCAGTTGCCTCTTGAATATATTCAATGTTTTAGCATCAGTGACTTCCTGTGGTAATGAATTCCACAGGCTCAACAGTCTTTGTGTGAAGAAATGTCTCCTTATCTCTGTCCAAAATGGTTTACCCTGAATCCTCAGACTGTGACCCCCGGTTCTGGACTCACCCGTGCAGGTTCGGGAGAATATTCACCACCCTCCTGACTTGTGCCTTGTCGATTGCGGACAGGCTTTGGGGAGTCAGGAGGTGAGAGACTCGCTGCAGGCGCCCCACCCTCTGACCTGCTTTGGGGGCCATTAGGTGACGAGTTCAATTTCTGGTCAATATCAATGGCGGAGACATGCAATTTCTTCTGAACATAAACATCGTCACTTACCAACTCTAGGTACCCACGTGAGATTTCCGGAGTAAACGTTCTCCTCATGTATCGCCTTGCACGCGATGTTCACCGATTCCCCGGTCTGGGGGAAAGTCAAGAAGCCCGAGTTCTTGTAATCCCCATTGTTCGATAGGGTAGTTGGTCTTGTCACATTTTTCTCCACGTCGGTCCCGGTCCCCATTAACAGGTTGATATTCTTGGGGGAGAAGTCTGAAGCCAAGCACACTGCAGCCGTGTTGCCCTCAATGTTTGCAGTCGGTGGGTAAAAGATGCTGAGCTTCGGTCCTTTAGAGCCTGCTTTATCTGAAAATTCAAGAATTGAAAAGAAAGTGAGCAGAATCTGACAATGTGACATCCTCCAGTCTGCAGGGCATCACACGGCATTTTTCCCCCCAATTAAGGGGCAATTTAGCGTGGCCAATCCGCCTACCCTGCACATCCACCCTGACCTTCCCGTTGCTTGCCATTTTAACACAAGACCCTGCTCCCATGCCCACATGTCTGTTCTCGGCCTGCTGCAATGTTCCAGTGAAACGTCCGGTTCGGCGCCCCCAGCCTCCGCACGGGGCTAAACCGCTGGCTTTGAAAGCAGACCAAGGCAGGCCAGCAGCGCGGGTTCAATTCCCGTACCAGCCTCCCCGAACAGGCGCCGGAATGTGGCGACTAGGGGCTTTTCGCAGTGACTTCATTTGAAGCCGACTTGTGACGATGAGCGATTTTCATTTCGTTTCATTTCAGCACCGAATTCCACAACTTCAGGTGATCAGCTCGGCCCCACCTCGGCCCATTTCTGTTCATCCCATTTCATTTCAACTGTCTTTTTACCATTTCTTTCTTGTACCCCCCCCCCCCCCAATCTGATAATAATAATCATTTATTGTCACAAGTATGAAGTTACTGTGAAAAGCCCCTCGTCGCCACATTCCGGTGCCTGTTCGGGGAGGCCGGTATGGGAATTGAACTCGGGTAGAAATCTGCTATTCAGCCAATTCTCTGCAATATTTGTTTGCTGGAGCAGTCACTAATTCTGGGGTAGCTCTGCATATATTTAGTAAATGCTGAAACGAATCCTGCGAGGTGTAGAAGCTTTTCAGCTGCAGGTGACAGTCATTGACTTATCTGTCTCCAATCAAGACAAGATGGTGCTTTTGGACAATCCAACATTCTATCAACGTGAAGTATGTCTAAGCCCAGTTTGGCCCCTCTATACCTGCTACCCTCGGACAATATAGATGTATTTATTCATCCAAGAGATGCGTGCGATTTCTTTGCCCATCCCAATTGCTCTTAAACGGACATCCTTGCTAGGCCATGTGGGAGGGGTGCGGCAGTTTAGAGTTACATGTCGGCCAGGCCAGGGACAGCAGAGTACCTTCCCAAAAGGGCCAAATGGGTTTTCGCGGCAATCGTTTCAAAGGACAAAGAAAAGTACAGCACAGGAACAGGCCCTTCGGCCCTCCAAGCCCGTGCCGACCATGCTGCCCGACTAAACTACAATCTTCTACACATCCTGGGTCCGTATCCCTCTATTCCCATCCTATTCATGTATTTGTCAAGATGCCCCTTAAACGTCCCTATCGTCCCTGCTTCCACCACCTCCTCCAGCAGCGAGTTCCAGGCACCCACTACCCTCTGTGTAAAAAAACTTGCCTCGTACATCTCCTCTAAACCTTTCCCCTCGCATCTTAAACCTCTGCCCCCTAGTAATTGACCCCTCTACCCTGGGAAAAGGCCTCTGACTATCCACTCTGCCTATGCCCCTCATAGTTTTCTCGACCTCTATCAGGCCGCACCTCACGGTCGTTCCAGTGAGAACAAACCGAGTTTATTCAACCTCATAGCTAAAGTTTCTTTCAGACTTTCCATTCTAGACGTTTGTTGAATTCAAATTTTGTCGTGGGATTCGAAGCCTGGCCCCCAGTGCGTTACCCTGGGTCTCTGAATTGCTGGAACCAGACAATAGCACTACGCGACCACCTGAGCCGCGATCAGTGAACATAAGAGCAAGAGTAGAGCTTACAGTCCATCTAAACGGCTCCGTCATTCAATTAGACCATGCCTGATCATTCCCCTCAATGGCACTTTTCCACACTTCCCCATATCCCTTGATATCATTGGACTCCAGAAATCTATTGATTTATGTCTCCATTACTGAGACGCCACGGGCTGCTGGGGTACAGTATTCCAAAGATTCACCACCCTCTGCGTGAAGAACCCCGTCCTCATCTCAAGTCTTCAATGGTCTACCCCTGATTCTGAGACTGTGTCCACTGGTTCTAATCTCTCAAGCCCGGGGAAACATCCAATCTACACCTTCCCTGTTGCGCCCTCGAAGAATTGTGCAGGTTGAAATTGGATCACCTCTCGTTCCTCGTAACTTTACTGACTAGAAGCCCATTCTCCTCAATCCCTTCTCCTAAAATTAACTCAGCATCTCTAACATTAGTCTGGTGACCACCGGTTGAGCTCCCTGCCAGGCAAGATTGACAATGGTCGACTTAAACCCCTCTCCCTTACTAGAAATACATACAAATACATGGTTTGCGTCTGTGTGTGTGCATGTGTATGCCTGCATGTGTGCTTTTGTCTTAGGACAGGACATTATCGTATTTTGTGTGAGCACTAGGTACAAATTGAAAACTTTAAAAGTTTCACAGTGTTCCACAGTGAGTTTTGACCCAACGCCAAATATTAGCTTGTTGGTATCGCAGGCAACAGAATGCTACCCAGATCTTATAAATCCCATTGTCCGCGTGGAGTTTGCACATTCTCCCCGTGTTTGCGTGGGTTTCGCCCCCACAACCCAAAGATGTGCAGGGGAGGTGGATTGGCCACGCTAAATTGCCCCTTAATTGTAAAAAAAATGAATTGGTCGCACAAAATTTCTTTTTAAAATGCCATTTTAACCTAATTCGGGGGTAGCTCTGCATATATTTAGTTAATGCTAAAATGAACCCTACAAGATTAAAATCCCATCACAGCTGGCTGGTGGAAGTTAAATCCCCCATTAAAGTTCTCCATTTGCACATAGAAGTAACCAACTGCTCGGGAAGTATTTGATGTCAACAAGATTTCGATATGTGCGTTTGACATGTTATAGGTCTTTTGCATAGGTGTGTGTGTCTGTGTGTGTGTGTTTTATATTGACGCACTTGTGCGCGTGTGTTTCTGTGTGTGTCTGTCTGCGCGTACGTGCCTGCATGTGTGTTTTCTGTGTGCGTTTGTTTGCTTGCGTCTGTCTGTGTGTGTGTGTGTGTATGACCCTGTGTGTGTCTGTGAATGAGTAAAGGGTGTGCAGGGAAGTGATGTGCAACACAGGGCTGTTAGATTTAAAAGAGGTGAATGTGGTGAATCTGAAGGGTACGTTTGTGTCGAGCTGAATCAACAGTTAATCGAGGCCGATTTCCAAAGGGGAGTCTCACGTCTTCATATCATCCGGCCTTTCAGAGCCCGTCCCACTGCTGAACCACCAAGCTTCACCTGCCAGACACAGTGTGTCTACTTATGCATTGAGAGTTGGATTCTATCCACTTAAAGCTCATCCTCCAAATGAAAAGCCTCCCCCATTATTTCTCATAAGCTCTCTGCTCACTTGCAATTTGTCAAGACACCGTCGAGAGAAAGCAGAAATCGACATGGCAGAGCCTGAAGGAAACCTCAGATTGTACTCACTTGGCAAAACTGTCAGGTGGCTTCCTCTGCCAAACGTGAGCTTTAAAGTACGGTCATAGTAATTAGCACAGTGCTAAGAGCACAGGCATAAACCTCCCATTGGACTGAATATGCCGACGCCACTTAATACAGGGTAAAACTTTATGCACCTGCAGAACTTCTAACCCCAAACCGCCATTGGCCATCTCTGAACAATGGACATGTTTTCATTGGCCATCTCTGAACAATGGACATGTTTTCATTGGCCATCTCTGAACAATGGACATGTTTTCATTGGCCATCTCTGAACAATGGACGTGTTTTACACACAGCTTGGAATAGCAGCTGGAGCACATGGACTTCAGCGGGTTCAAGAAAGGGGCTCACTACTCCTTTCTCAAGGGCAACTAGGGATGACCAACACATCCTGGCCTAGCCAGCTGTAGCCACATCCCACGGAAGAACAAAGCCAGGACGCCTCAGTCACTTATGCTCCAACCAGATCCTAACTGACGACTTTCGATGACTTACTGGGTTGCACAGTGACCTTGGTGCCGCTGCCAAAGCGGAGTTTCCAAGTTGCTGCAGTAGCACATCTGTACATTCTGTGTCAGAAACAGGCCCAACCACAGGAGCAGAAATAGTTTATTTCTGTGTGTTTCCCTAGTTTGAGCTTTGAGTATAATGTGACATTCAACTTGCTTCAATGGACAGGGCATGTTATCTCCAGAAAGAAATATAACCCCCGCCCCCCCCCATTAAATTCAATTCCATTTGCCTCGCTCTATTTGAAACGCACGAGAATTGGACAAAGAGTCTGTAATTGATCGCCTTCCCTTCCTCCCTGCCAGATGTTTCTATCGGCTATTGAGTTGGATGATCAGCAATGACCATAATGGATGGCGGAGCAGGTTAGAAGGGCCATCTCCTGCTCCTATTTTCTCTGTATATTGTGGCCCAGAGGGAATTTTTGATAGGTCATTGGCCTTTTGGAGTGGTGTCTCAGTTTTGGAGACGTCAGGAGGGGGAGGTGGGCAGTCCTTTCCACACCCTAACTACTCTCTGAGTAAAGAACCTACCTCGGACATCCCTCCTATATCTCCCACCCTGAATCTTATAGTTATGTCCCCTTATAACAGCTACATCCACCCGAGGAAATAGTCTCTGAACATCCACTCTATCTATCCCCCTCATCTTATAAACCTCTATTAAGTCGCCTCTCATCCTCCTCCGCTCCAAAGAGAAAAGCCCTAGCTCCCTCAACCTTTCCTCATAAGACCCATCCTGCAAACCAGGCAGCATCCTGGTAAATCTCCCTTTCCAATGCTTCCACATCCTTCCTATAGTGAGGTGACCAGAACTGCACACAATACTCCAAATGTGATCGAACCAAGGTCTTGTACAGTTGCAGCATAACCTCACGGCTCTTAACCTCAAGCCCCCTGTTAATAAACGCTAACACACTATAGGCCTTCTTCACGGCTCTCTCCACTTGAGTGGCAACCTTCAGAGATCTGTGGACATGAACCCCAAGATCTCTCTGTTCCTCCTGGTGGGACTTCCAGTCCGTGAATAAATGTGGGATTGAAAGCTGCTCTCAAACTGGTCACCGAGCAGCAATCATGGATTGGTGTCAAGACCTATTTGTTGCACTAGTGCCCTTTCTAGAAGGAAATCTGCCATCCCTACCTGGCAATTAGACAAACAAGAACAAAAAACAAAGAATAAAGAAAAGTCCAGCACAGGAACAGGCCCTTCGGCCCTCCAAGCCCGTGGCGACCGTGCTGCCCGTCTAAACTACAATCTTCTACACTTCCTGGGTCCGTATCCCTCTATTCCCATCCTATTCATGTTTTTGTCAAGGTGCCCCTTAAACGTCACTATCGTCCCTGCTTCCACCACCAGATAAGACCAGCAGATTTCCTCCCCTAAAGGGACATTAAAGGAACAGCTGGGTTTTTACAATTGACGTGAATCGACTTTTAATTTCAGATGATTGATGAATTGAAACTTCATTATTTCCGCTGTCGGATTTGAACCGAGGTCTCTACAACACTAACCCAGTGTGCAAATCCTCTCCCATCTATCTTATTAAAGCTGATCCTACACATTTAATGCCTTCATTTTCTTTCACTCAATACTTTGGCTCTCCGCCCACTTGCTAGGCTCCAGGCACATAGAACAAAACAAAGAAAAGCTACATGAAACGGAATGAAGAAAACCTCAGATTGCACTCACCCGGTACAACTGTCACTCGAGTGCCGCCGCCAAACTTCAGCGGGTCTCGATATAGCACAGTGCAACTGACACAGACATAAACCTCCCATTGGAGTGGAGATGCAGACGCCATTTAATCCATTGCAAAGCACACTCACTAAATCTTGAGCATCTCAATGTATTCAGTTCACACTAAGCTAAGACCTTGAGGTGCCTGTTTTCATTTCAACTCCAAAATCCGTGAATAATTCACCTGCATCTCATAACGAGTGGATCCCATAACTAGGATCTTTGGGCCCAGTGACCACCTTTTGTGGTCAAAGACTTTATGATGTGCAGAACTTCTAACCCCAAGGAGCCAATGGCCATGTATGAACAGTGGAAATATTTGCAGGCAGTTTGGAATGGTCCTTAGAGCACATGATTTCAAAGGATTCAAGAGGCCACTCACTATCATCTTCACAAAGGCAAATAACGATGGTAAATAGCTATGGACAGAGGCTGGTTCGACTCGGGTTAACCCCCTTAGCACAGAGAATTCTGAGGGGGTGGAACGGCTGGAGGTTAACAAAATTAGGAAGCATATGGATAGGGTTGATAGGAAGTAATGTTTCCCTTTAGTTGACGGGTCACAAAGCAGGGGCTGTAGATTTTAGGTCACGGACAGTACATTTAGAGGGGGGAGTTTGAGGGAAAGCTCTTCTACCCAGAGGGTGCTGGGAATCTTCAACGCACTGCCAGAAAGGGTGGTCGAGGCAGGAATTCTCACAACATTTAGATGAACACTTGAAATGTCAGAACACAAGGTCACAGGCCAAGTGCTGGGAAAATAGAATTTGAATACATTGGTGGCCGGGCCAGACCTGATGGGCCCCAAGCGTCCCGTTTCTTGCTGTAAAATGCTATGACTCTAGCCAGCGATGTTCGCCTCCGAAATATGAATACAACAAGGAAGCTATAGTTATCTATGCTCTGAACAAATATATTTTGCAGGGATATTGGAACAAGGACTTTTCGTATCTTTTGTTCTAATCAGATCCAAATTGAATCCATTAAGACACTTACTGGGTCCCACAGTTAGCTTTGTTCCACCGCCGAAGGTAAGCTTGAGGGTTCTCCAGTCTACACAGTGCTACCAGCTGTTACAAAATTACTTCCACCACATGAAGCGTATCACAAACTGCCTCCCTTTTTGGAGCATATTTTGACATTCTATTTGACTGCACAGGTAACGGTATGTCGGGGCTGGTTTAGCACAGGGCTAATTCGCTGGCTTTGCATGCAGACCAAGGCAGGCCAGCAGCACGGTTCAATTCCCATACCGGCGTCCCCGAACAGGCGCCGGAATGTGGCGACTAGGGTCTTTCCACAGGAACTTCATTTGAAGCCTGCTTGTGACAATAAGGGATTTTCAATTTTCATATCCTCTGTTAAAATTCCTTATCTTTGTTACAATGGATATATATATATATGCATATAATTCATCTCCAGGATGTGGGCCACTCTAGCTGGGCATTTATAGCCGATACCCATTCCAGACCCACCTTGCCGTGGGTCTGGAGTCACATGTAGGCCAGGCCAGATGTGGCCGGCGGATTTCCTCCCCGAAAGGGACATTGAGGGACTCGCTGGGTTTGTCCGAGAATTGACATCATTCGACTTTTCATTTCAGCATATTGTTGAATTGAAATTGTATCATTTCCCACAGTGGAATTTGAACCGGGCTCACTCCACCAGTCCTCCCCCATCTATCCTACGACAGCTGATCCTGTAGATTTAATGCCTTCATTACCTGAGTGTAATCCCACCAAGGCAGCTGGTGAAGATTGAATTCAATGAAATTCTGCAATTAAATGTCTTTTGATGACCATGAAACAATCTTCCATTGTACGCCTGTGAGTCCGGAGTCATATAAGACCATCAGACATAGGGGCAGAATTAGGCCGCTCGGCCCATCGAGTCTGCTCCGCCATTCAATTATGGCTGATATTTTCTCATCCCCATTCTCCTGCCTTCTTCCCATAACCCCTGATCCCCTTATTGATCAAGAACCTATCAATCTCTGTCTTAGAGACACTCAGTGATTTGGCCTCCACAGCCTTCTGCGGCAAAGAGTTCCACAGATTCACCGCCCTCTGGCTGAAGAAATTCCTCCTCATCTCTGTTTTAAAGGATCGTCCCTTTAGTCTGAGATGGTGTCCTCTGCTTCTAGTTTTTCCTACAAGTGGAAACATCCTCTCCGCGTCCACTCTATCCAGGCCTCGCAGTATCCTGTAAGTTTCAATAAGATCCCCCTCATCCTTCTAAACTCCAACGAGTACAGACCCAGAGTCCTCATACGTTCCTCATACGACAAGTTCTTCATTCGAGGAAGGAGCTTTAGGAGCTACACTATGCACTGGCTGAAACAATTCCTCCTCATCTCTGTTTTAAAGGATCATCCCTTTAATCTGAGATGGTGTCCTCTGGTCATACATGTAGGCCACACAGGGTTAGGGTGGAAACAAAATTAATAAACCAGACTGGTGTTTACGACAACCGTTTCATGGTAAACTTTTAATTTCATGGTGGAATTTGAAACCAAGTTATGTGGATCTTTGCATTACTAGTGCGAGTTTCAACCATCGGCCATTGCAAGACTATTTGAGGGGTGAGCAGATTTTTATAGGTGTCCCTTCCCGATTTGAGTTTCCCACTGGCGCCAAACCTAACTTGAAAAGGATCATAAAAGCACAATTCCCCAGACATAAATCTCCTACTGCGATAGTTGACTCAGATTTCACCTCATAGTGATGGCATAGTGTGATGGAAGAGAGCACTAATTCCGATACGGCCTTGTATTGTGAGCCCACTATAGACCACAAGGCGTAAATCATTCCCCCCCCCCCGCCCGAAGTTCGCAGTTTCTGCCTCAGCTGCTCCAACACAGGGAAGATGGGCTGAGTGGTCTCTTGGGACGGTCTAAGCGTCAATGAACTTGAAGAAGACTGTCTAAGCCAAGGCTTCCAGTGGTTTTCTGTCCCCCTCTCCCCTACTACAAATATATTTTAGCACAGTGGGCTCAGTAGGTGGCTTGTAATGCAGAACAAGGCAGTAGCGTAGGTTCAATTCCCGTACCAGCCTCCCCGAACAAGCGCAAGAATGTGGCGACTAGGGGCTTTTCACAGTAATTTCATTGAAGCCTACTTGTGACAATAAGCTATTATTATTATTATTTTGCAGCTGTATGTGAACAGAACGTTTTCGTATGTTTTGTTCTGAACACAACCACATTGAAAACATGAAAATACTTACTTGGTTCCACAGTTAGTTGGGTCCCACTGCCAAAGATCAGCTTGACACACAGTGCTACCAGCTGTCACAAAATCGCAGCCAACCTCATGAACTGTAATACATATTTCCTCTCCTTCTGGAGTATACTTTGCATTCTATTTGCTTTCACAGCCTGGACAGGTTAAATCCATTTTCCATTCAAATTCATTACCTTTGCTTTTCGCTGGGAGACGGCTGCAGGGTGGTAATGCAACCGGATTGGGAATGCAGAGAGCAGAGAACGCTGCTCATGCCCTGTGGGAATGGGTTTCTCGACATGCATTCAATAAATCATAGATTATCATAGAATTTACAGTGCCGAAGGAGGCCATTCGGCCCATCGAGTCTGCACCGGCTCTTGGAAAGAGCACCCTACTTAAGGCCAACATCTCCACCCTATCCCCATAACCCAGTAACCCCACCCAACACTAAGGGCAATTTTGGACACGAAGGGCAATTTATCACGGCCAATCCACCTCACCTGCACATCTCTACAAAGGTGGGATTGAAAGGTGGTCCCGATAGTGTTGAATGAGCAGCAATCGGGGATTGTTGTGAAAACCTATTTGCTTCACTAATGCCCTTTGGAAATCTGCCATTGCTACCTTGTCTGGACTAAACGTGACCCCAGAGCCAGAGTAATCGGATTGAGTCCAAACTGAACTCTGCAATGGCTTCCCACGCCTGGAATTCGGGAATGGGCAGCTGAGTCTGAGCTTGCCAGAGAAGTTGAATCCCCGAGAAAAAAAGAACAGACATACAATTAAACGGATAGTATTTCATTTGTTAACTCTGCTTTCTTTCCTTGCAGCTGAGGGGTGTTTCCATCAGCCTCGGTTCTTATATCATATTTCTGATTGATTTACAAGAGGGAAACAGACGTTGAGTTTGAAATATGCTCTATGTTTAGCTGACTCGACTGCTACTCCAGATTACGGTAGCACAGTGGTTAGCACAAATGCTTCACAGCTCCAGAGTCCCAGGTTCGATTCCGGCTTGGGTCACTGTCTGTGCGGAGTCTGCACATTCTCCCCGTGTGTGCGTGGGTTTCCTCCGGGTGCTCCGGTTTCCTCCCACAGTCCAAAGATGTGCAGGTCAGGTGGATTGGCCATGCTAAATTGCCCCTTAGTGTCCAAAATTGCCCTTAGTTGTTGGGAGGGGTTATGGGAATAGGGTGGAGGTATGGGCTTGGGTCGGCTGTTCTTTGCA